>NW_026587215.1:324551-368853 GCF_907164565.1 Psammomys obesus | reverse complement strand
AAAGAAAGAAAGAAAGAAAGAAAGAAAGAAAGAAAGAAAGAAAGAAAGAAAGAAAGAAAGAAAGAAAGAAAGAAGTAGAAAGAAAGACACATGATGTGGACTTCTGGTTTCTGTGTGCTCATGTTCAGGTGAACACACTCAAATACATGCATAAGCACCACAGGTATATCCATACCACTCAATCAAAATCAATCAAAAATCAATCAGTAGGAATTTTAAAGACGTGCAATTTGATCTGGGAGAATAGCCTGGTTTGACCCCATTGGAGTTTGTCTTGAATGGTCACTGTCTCAGACTCTGTGTCATGTCGGTGGGTCACCGAGTCCAGCCAAACCCGGGGAGGAGAGAGACGGCCTCCTGTTCCCTGCTATCTGCCCGCTTTGCTTTTTGTGTTGTTTCCTTGTGTTTTACACATATTTCCTCGGCACACATTGCTGCCATTCAGTGCCATTGTCCAGAGTCAGAAGGTGAAGAGGAGTTTGCTGGGTAGAACAGGGGAAAGGCCCAAATCGGAGGTAGACAATAAAATCAACCGTGGCTGGTCACAGAAGGGTGAGGCCAAGGAGAGAGCAAAGCAAGGTCTATAGACGCACCTCCCTTATGCCAGGATTCCCATAATCCCCAGGGATCCTGCTGCAGGGCTGATCTGACCCCAGGTCCAGGTGGATGCTGATGTGGTGTGTTTCTAGCCTGCAGATGCTGCTTGGATGTGGGGCCACAACTAGAAATTAAGCCTTAGGGCTCGGGCAGCTGGCTGCATAAAAGGAACACAAGGGGGGAGGGGCTTTCCACAGGAGCTAGCTGGTGACTGGGTGCTAAGCCCTGTCCTGAGGGACCACACATGTCACCCTCCATGAGCAGCCCAGTGCTGTAGCTATAACAAAGGACTGCGTGCCTGGGGCCTTCGAATGATGCATTTATTCTCTTACTAGGATGGAAGCCTAAGGGTGTTTCTCAGGCTAAGGCCAAGTTTCCAGCAGAAATGGGTTCCTTTTGAGGCCCTCGGGTGTCTGCTGTTCCTAGAAGCACCCATAGTCCTTTCCCTATGCTCTTCCTTCATCCCTAGAGCCAGAACAGGGCTGTCTTTCTTGGGATGCTTTCCTTCCTCTTGTGTTCTCAGAGATCCTTGTGGCTATGTGGGGGCCACCAAGACAGCCCAGAAACGTCCTTCAGCTGGAGGCCAGAGGACTAGAGGCCATGGCAGCCCCATCCAACTGCACTGGGTGACAGCATAAACTGAGATGCAGGTTGTGGAACAGGGATGTTGTCATTTTGGAAAGTTGTCATTCTGCCTCTCCCTGGGGAATAAATACTTAAAGAATCCTAATGTCAGCCAGGGCAGTGGTGACACACGCCTTTGATCTCCACACCTGTGAGTCAGAGGCAGGTAGACCTCTGATCTACAGAATGAGTTCCAGGACAGCCAGGGGTACACAGAGAAACACTATCTCAAAAACCAAACAAACAAACAAACAAACAAACAAATAAAATCTAATTATCACTGCCCCAGACACATTTTCCTGGAAGGAACTTTAGAGATTTTAACCAAAAGATTACATTGGATTGCAAGTAACAGAAAAACAAAATCGACCTGGGATCAAGTAAGATAAAAGGGTTTCTTCTTGGCCAAGCACATAGATCTTGAGGCAAAGTGTGTAACACCTGTCTAGAGGCTCCACACATGGGCTGGCAATTCAGACTGTCCCTGCCCCACCCCCTCAGCCACCATAGCTATAGGACTTTTAGTCTCAAGAGTCCAGCATGGCTGCCCGAGCCTCAGCAACAGCCTTCACATCTCACACAGCAAGGTAGCAGACGGTAGGAAAGGGCAGGGGCAGAAGGGCTCCTCAGACTGTTTCCTAGAAGCTATCACAGTTTCACTTCAGTCTCAAAGGCCCTAAAGTTCTTTTTCATAACCTGCAAGGCATGCTCCACAGCTCATCCTCTGTCCCAGGCTGCCATGTGGCCAGGAAAACACTAGAGGTTCTGTGGTTCCGGGACAAGAAGAAAGAGAAAGGAGTGTCTTCAGAGTACCCTATGTGCCCCCTTCTCCTGGAAGGCCTTGAGGGCAAGAGAGGGAAAAGAGGCCACAGGGCCACAGAGCCAGTGACAGGCAGTGGCACGCAGCTAAGAGTGGCAGCTAATGGCACCTGAGAGACGGAAGGGGCTTGGCTGTTCCTTCATGCTCTAATTGTTCCCCTGGTTCACATATTCTGCTGGACCCTGCCTTCAGGAGGCTCAGCCACTTGCCCTTCTGAGTCCCTTGGCTGTTATCTGGTCTTGCATCTCTCTTGTTCCCCCATGGTAAACTCCAGGCTCACACAGTGCTCCACAAAGCTGTCACTTCCAAAGATGTGTCTGCCTGCAGCAGGGTGGCACAGAGGGGTTGGCCAGAGAGGGACCTCACATGTCCTAGGCGATGCAGCGCTTCCTCCTTCCTGGTTTGTACATTGGCAGGGCCTCTGTTTGGAGCTGGCACTTTGGGTCAGGAGAAGGATCCTTCTTCATCTGGGCATTCTGCAGCGTTCATGGTAACGCAGATGGTGGGTGGACCTGAGCGGAGCCAGAAGTGGGTAGAGCTTGCCCCTGTCCAGCCAACTGAGGGGCACCTTTGGGTGTTCACTGCCAGTTCAGGCACATGCAAAGATCCATGTTCTTTCTTGCACCTCTGTTTTTAAGTAGTCACCATTTCAACCAGGAGGTAAAGCTAGGGACAATGCTGTATTCATTTTGCCTCTGCCTGGCCAGTGAGTGAGGGCAAGCCAATGGGTCGGGTGTGCCCAGTGCACACCAGCCTCCCAGAAGAAAATTATAACGTAAGAGGGGGAATCTGGCTAGGGAGGAAACATGGAGGGATGGGTGACTTAAGTCAGGCTTCCCAATGAAGCAACAGAAGCTGAAAGCAGGCAGCTGCCCTGCATCCTGGGCTGTGGAATGGCAGAGTCCCTCCCCTGGGCTGCTTCAGAGAATGCTGCTTGCTTCAAAAGGCTTCTCTCCAGCTCAGGAACACTGTGCCCTGACACCAGGCTCACAGGCAGAGGCAGAGCAGGTGAGATGGCTGATTCATGGCACAGAGCGGGGGGCGGGGCACAGAGACTAGTCCTTTCTCCATATCTGCCACCTGAGAACAGGAACCAGGAGAGAGACCCAAGCTGGTGGGAGGCAGGAACACCATATGACGGGGTGTGGTGGTGGGTGCTGGGAAAAGGGTGAGAGCCCGGAGGACCAGCGTAGGCCCTCCTAGGCACAGGGGCTTCCATCCCCACTGGGACCAGGTGGGAAATAGAACCAATGAGAGTTGAGGCCAGGAAAAGGAGAAAACATGATTCAAGAAAGGTCCTGCCTCTCCCAGGCAGAGAGAGACATCTGCTCCTCCGGACAGGCTGTTCTGGGACAGCTCTCTGGAAAAACCACTGTTAGTGGAAAAATAAGACAGATCCCCCAAGTCTATGGCCCTAGTGCCCCATCTGAAGTGGCACCTGGAGCCTTGAGCAACAGGGGCTCAAGGCTTAGCATCCTGTAGATTTTCCCCTCAGCTCTAAGGGCTTCCTGCCCTAGATTTTTCCACACACTGGCAATCCTGAAGCTCCATCCCCAGGAAGAGAGGGTGTCAGGTGGACCTGGCTATGGATACTGACTGGCTCTAAGGCTCCAGGCTTGCCTCTCTGAACCACCCTCTCATCTGCCAGCAAAAGCAGAGATGACACTCAGCCAGCAGCACGCTAGAAGGCTCCCACTCAAAAGTTCAAGGCTGACACACAGAGGCTCCAAAGCTGGCGGGTGCCTCTCTCAGCCATCCCTCATTTAGAGACCACATGTGTTATTCAGATGCCGACCACTCTGCTGTTATCCAGACACTTATCTTTAAGTGATGCTCTTGCTACAGCTCTGTCCTGAACATTGTCTACAGAAGCACAGATTGAAGGCTCTCATTATATTTTTTTAACACTTTAAAAATGCCAGCTTAGGGCTAGAGGGATGGCCCAGTGGGTAAAGTGCTTGGCTTGCAAGCATGAAGACCTCAGTCTGAGCCCCAGAACCGATGTAAAAAAAAAAAAAACTCCAGGCGTGATGGTGTGTGCTTGTAATTCCACTGTCGGGAAGGTGGAGATGGGAGGATCTTTGACACTCACAGACCAGACGCCTTAGCCTACGGCCAATGGCAGACCCTGTTTCCAAATGCAAGATGAGTAGTGCCTGATAATGACACCACAGATGCACAAGTACACACACAGGCATTCACACACACACACACACACACAAGAGTGGGGTAGATGGAGAGAGAGTATGTGTTGCCCATTTTACAGAAACCACAACCTGACAACAGACTATCTGGATAGGGCGCCCTCCATCCCCAGCATACCCCAGATTTCTGCCTCAAGCCATCCAAGGAACAGGACAAAAGAAAGCAGAACGGTAAAAGGTCAATCCATGGAAGTCTCTGAGGAGTTGGGAGGACTCAGTTCTTATAATTGGGTCTGTTCTCCCATCAGTACCATGGTATAGATGACAGTATGGGGAGAGATTGGATAGCCTTCCTGGTGTGTGCTAAGGAGTTTCCATATCCCCTGTGGGTCTTCAGGAGAAGCTGTTCCCAGAGCTCCCACCAGAGATAGAGAGATTAACTCCTTCCTCTCCATCTGAGGGTTTCCCTCCCTGCCTTAGTCTATCACACCTAAAGATTAAATGCCTAGTATGAAGCGTAGTCCTGCCTCTGTACCCACGTGGGAATGGTTCCAGAACCCTCCCCAAGGCTCTCACTGGTACCAAAACCCAAAGAGGCTCAAGTTCTTGAGAAAATAAAAGAGGAAGAGGAGGAGGAATTGGAAGAGGAGGGTGAGGAGGAAGAGGAGGAGAAACTATTGACTAGTAACTAGCAGGCATTAACTTAGCGTACTTACAGTTATCTCTAGATAATTTGTGTCACCAAGCACAACGCAAGTGCCACATAAAAAGTCATCCCAGGGTGTCATTTAGGAAGTAGGAACAAGGGAAATGTCTGAATGAGCTCACTGTAGGGTTAGGTTTTTATGCCATGTTTGACTTGATGTTAGTTGAATCTGTAGACATACATTCCACAAAGCCAGACAACTGACCGTCCTTGCTTCTGGAAGTGTCCGGGCATCACGGGAGTGACAGCTCCTGGTGGGGGAGGGAAAAGAGGCCATGGTGTCACAGAGGTGACAGCCTCGTTTGACACTTAGTGACAGAGGATTCTGGGAAAACAGGGCTCGGAATAACATGCCACATACTGGCATCTTGGTTTCTTTCTTTGCTGCTATGATTAAAAAAAAAAAAAAGAAAGAAAGAAAGTACGACTTGAGGGGCAAAGCATTTTTCCTGGCTCACAGCTCCAGGTACAGCCCATCATGACAAGGAAAGTCAAGGCAGGAGCTTGAAGCAGCTGGTTATACCACACCCACAATCAGGAAATGGAGAGGAATGAGTGGATGCCTGATAACGCTCCACTTGCTTCCTCCATTTTATAGAGGGGAGGGCCCACAATTAAGATGAGCCTTCCTACATCCATTGACATAGGAGAACCTCCTACATTCTCAGAGACCCATCTTTCAGGCGATTCTAGATTCTCAAGTTGACATTTCTGCCAGGGCAGCAATGCAGATGCTGTGTCTAAGAGAACACGGCCATTGCCTTGGCCCTCTTTCCTTGATTCATCCCGGCTGGGCCCCTTGGATTCATGCACATCCCCTCCTGCATAAAGAACATGCTGAACATGGAGGGCTGAACTTCGCCCCAAGAGCACTTCTTGCATAGATCAAACACTGTCTAGTTAAACCCTAACCCGCTGACAAGAGCCATCATGATTTCTTCCACCACAGAAAGTGTCCACACATTAGTAAGGCTATAAACTAATTACTGGGCATTAATGTGGGGCCGGGAAATAAATCACAGAGTCCCTTGTCGATTTAGCATTGGGAAGCCAAGAAGGGAAGATGGGATGCTTCCCAACCAGAGCCCAGAGCAAAGGCTTGCCCTTCAAAGGGACCCAAGTGCCCCGAGCTCACTGGCTCCAGGCGCCCCCTTTGGGATGACAGTGTGGGGGAAATAACTACTCTCAGAATGAAGCTGATGAGATTTTAATAGCTGGACAGATGGCCTCAGTGTGTGGAGGTGGGGAGAGAGAAAGGAAGAATTTCAGAAAAGAGAGGAGAAAACACTTGCATAGCTTTCCTTCAATTAAAGCGGAGTGAGAGCCTCCCGTGCTGGGAAGAGGCATCACCATTCTCGGTATTGTCAAGTTGGGTGTCTTCTTTTTAATAACTGCATGATTTAGCATCAGTTATAAACTAGGGCAGGAGTCACAAACAAATCAGAGGTTAGAAATGCCCATCGGTTTCTCATACAATTACTGTTATTTTGATATCATTTGCTTTTCTATTTAATAATGAGCCCACCCAATTATATTGCTGTCCTTACGTGTGCAATTCAGTTTATGTAGGGTTCTTTCCTGCCCATCTTCCCAAGGTCATGGGGCTCCAATATTCCACCTCTGAGCTGACAGCATTTCTAAAAATCTAGATCAAGAAACCTGGGAAGAAGGGGAAAATATAAGGAAAGGGTAGGCTTCAAAGGGAAAGAACAGCAGAAAAAAAAATCTATTAAAATTTATCTAATTTTAATCCTCACTACAACCATGTGGACCTGACTCTAAAATCTCATTTTGCAGATGGGGAAACTGAGTAGCCAAGAGACTGGCTAACCCCTTGTGCAGCTCACGAGGAGGAGTGGGACTGGGTTTGGAATATCCTCTGTCCACTTCCCTGGCTCCAGCACAGACTCTGGGCCTCACACCTTCCCCCGGCATGAGCCACACTGTAGGAACTGCCCCCATCCGTAGGGACAAGTGAATTGTCTCAGGGCATTCTTGAAGTTTTTAAAAGGACATCCAAGCACAGGGGAATTCTGCCTCCTTCTCTGCCTGAGCCACAGTTCCCAAATGCAATTATCAACCGCCCTCGATGGCTGAGCGTGGTGAAGATGAGCGGAGAGAGTAGAGAGGGGGTGGACCCCAGCAGCAGGCAGCTGTGGGATCATTCCCCTGAAGCAAAGGTATAACCTGTAGGGTGCTGAGGTCACAAAATAACATTGTCCACACGCCTAAACACAGGATGCCAACAACACAGGCGAGTAGGAGGGACACGTCATCTCCTTCGTCCCCTTCCCACGCTTCACTCTGACGGAATCACTTAGGTTTGTGGGCAGCCCCTCCTCCATCATTCATACAGGAAGCACTAGACTTGGGGTGTTGAACTTCACCCCAAGAGGGTTCAGTTGTGGATCCTTGTCTGTGCAGCAGTGAGTGGCCCAAAACGGGGCGGGGGGGGCATCTCCCAGGCATATCTGACCTTCCGGGAGCTGGGCCCAATTTCCACCAGCTCCTTGGCTCCAGGTGTCTATTTGGGATGACAATGTTGAGGGGAAGCAAGCACCCAGTGAGCATGCACCTACCACGGGCTGGACTCCCAGGATGCAGTGCAAAGACCGCATCCCATTGGATTCTCACCCCACTGTGTGGTGGAATTTCCACTGCTTGGATGAGAAAGGCAAGGCCCGAAGAAGTTAGGATTTTTTTTTTTCTCATCTAATGATGAGTCACCTGAAGGGCTGGATCTTAAACTCTGATCCCAGCATGAAAGTCCATCCATGTTAGGAGTCTGATCAAAAACAAACAGGAAAGGTGGGTAAGGCCAGAGATGTGTCCTGAAGGAAAATCCCAGAGTCCGTGAGCTTGATTCCTTCACTGCCCGAAAGCTGATGGCCAATACTAACTTAGTGGGCACTGGAGAAGTGGGCGCTGTGCAGCTCTGTGAGTGAGGGGCAAGCACCAGTTCAGGCCTGGATGGGAGCATTGGATTGTGGGTAAAGTCTTTCTTCAGCCTCTCTTCTCTGCGTCTTTTCTAGCGATTGGGAGCTGCATGACTCGGAGGTGTGCCTCATGTCCTCAGGGGCCATCAGGTTAAGGCAGCCTTGAGGGAGATGGAGGGTTAAGAAGAAGCATGGGAAGAGGTGGAGGACAAGGAAGAAAATGAAGGGGAGGGGAGTTGCTAAAGTACAAGCCGTTGACATATCCATAAAGGAAACAGACAAATACTTAAAAAGTAAAAACGGGAGAGATGAGGCGTGGCCTACTTGATACAGTGTTTGCCCAAGATGCGTGAGGATCAAGAAGCCCAGGGTCACCTAGAAAGTAAGCATACAGAACTGTAATTCCAGCACTTCAGGAGTGGAGGCAGGAGGATCAGAAGTTCAGGATCATCCTCAGTAGGTATGACGATTGAGTCCAGCCCAGGTCATGTGGTATTTCATCTCATAAGTAAAATGAAATAAATAGGGGATAAATGTTCTATTTTTTTGTTTTGTTTTTATTCTTTTCAAAGACTTCATTCAGAAATCAAGGAAGTACTGTAGATGATGAGTCGAGGTGGAGATGGGAGTGGTCTAGATGTGGTGGTTATGGTGAATGTGGTGCCTCTGAGTGTGATGATGGTGAAGAAGGTGGTACCTGAGTGTAATGGTGATGATGATGATCATGATGATGGTGATGGTGATGATGACGGGGATGAAGGCCAAGGTGAAGGAGGTGGTGATGGCTTCTACAACAACTGGAATTACTGTCACCATCATAATGGACGTTCTTGGTCATATTCAAAACCTTTCCTCTGCAGTCACTTCATTTTAGAAGAAAAACTCTGGGTTCTCCCAAACAGCAGCTATTTCTAATCCGAATCCCACCCTGAGCGTTTCCTGGGCTCAGGTGAGAAGGGGATCCGGCAGCCACGCTGTTTCCATGGCCAACATAGACAACTTCGGAGGGAGGGAAGGGTGAGCAGAATGAGGGGACTGCCGCAGAGACCCTCTGGTCTTCCTCCAACCGTCTCCACCGCTCCGTGCCCATCTGCCTAAGCCAGTGACGACGCTCAGCAAACCGTTTGGTAGCTTTCCTGACTGTGGGTAGACTCAAACCATCCATGATGATTGACACATAGCTATGTGATGAAAAGGTCATGGAGAGCTATCTTCAATCACCACTTAAAGAGTCCTGCTGATGTGAGGAGATGAGGAGAAGGTGCCCTGCGTGGGGTTATTGGCCCTTTCCATGAATTCATATAAAGGACCTGAGCCCCTGACCTGTGTGTGGCCTGTGCCACTTCACTATAACAGTCACAGATCATTTTTTTACTTAAGAAAAGAAATGGGAGTGCCGACAGATAGGCAGCCAGTGAAATGATTTCTTTAAAAATAATCTAATAACAAAACTCTGAGCTGAAGGCGCAGGCAGCTGCCCGGTGTCCTCTGGCCATAACAGGTGCGGCGGTAATTGCCTGCGCGGGGCTGGGCTTCGAACTGTAATTGGGAACGCTGGCATTGCGCATGGCCTTGACATTTCAGCCGTGACCTGCCAGGCATGTCCTTGGGAAGAGGCCGTGGCGGGGAGCAGGGTTTGGGAAGTGAAGGGAATGGGGTCAGAACACACCTGGGAGAGATGAGGCTGTGCCGAGGTGAGGCTGGGCCTTCCCTGTCCTGGAGTAGGTGGTGGTGTGGCCTCGGGGAGAAGAATCCTGGTCCAGCTCCAGTCTGTGTGGGGAAACAGGGAAGAACAGGTGTGATGAGGAGCCTGGGGGTGGAAAGGAGGCTGGGGCGGTAGCGTGAGAGCTGGGGGGGGGGGAGGGGGATGATGGCATGTGCAATGGGAAGGATGGAGGCAAAGTGGGTCACGTCTTTGTGGAAATGGTGAGAGAATTGGGTCAGAGCTGTGGGGGAGAAGGCTTGAGAACTGGGCCGAGCCTTCGGATAGAAGGGGGAAGTGGGCCAAACTCGAATGTGCGTGGACAGAGGGTAGGAGAAGGTGATATTGAAAGTGCGCTGGTTCCCTCCGCTCAGACAGCGAGTGAGACGGTGGTTTGAATCTGCAGCCATAAAGGATGAAGCCGTGAGATTCTGGCCACTTCCTCCTGGCTCCATTGATGGGCCAACTCCCCTCACGGACTTAAGGTGGCCTTGCTTGCTCTTCTCCAAAATCACATGAGGGTCACCCACGGCAGAGTGCTGCTCAGTCTTCAGCCCTTTGCAAGCCGGCCCACATTTGGATTTGGGGACGTAAACATTCCAGAACTCCCTGTGGCCTTTATTTTGCTTGGGACACCAACCCAGGGTGCAATCGCTTTACCCTCATCCGCAGCATATCACCACATCCCCGACCCAGCCTCCTCCCTCCACCAGTTGGCATCGTTACCTGACTTGCAGCCTCAGAACACATGGTGTCAATAAAGCTGAGTAATACATTCGTTTTAGCGGCTTCCAAACTGGCTTCGTTCAAAGACGCGCAGTCACAGAGCCGTCAGACCACAACGCTTAAAAAATGACGCTTAAAAGAAACGGGCTTTCATTAATCAGCCCAACTGCTATTGGCTGCTATTGTCGGATAGAACTGTTCTCCCAAGCAAAAAAGGAGAACTTGCCGTCCACAGCTTGGCTGTGGCGCTCCGAGGAGGCTGCATTTTGCCAGTGAACGGCAGCAGCGTGGGGAGGCCTGAGCCTGCCTGTGTATGTCTTCCCGGCGATTTCAGCTTCACTTGTGGCACACGAGGGTCAAGTAAAGTTTCTACCGAAGCATACCCTCATGGCCCTTGGTTTCCTCGGGGATCCACGGATAGAGCTCTATGAAGTTAATCAGATCAGAGCACATTGATTAAACCTGCGTCTCTGCTTCTAAGAACTGTCTTGACGGACAAGATCAGTGTGTAACAGGCTGGGGTGGTGATGTGGACCATCCTGCCCCACCCCTTAGCAAGAAGCTCACCAAGATGGGACAAGGATGGGAAAGCCCTACCTTTTCCTGTGGGCTTCCGAGAATAGGGTGCTGGAAACAGGGTGTGTTCCTTCCTGCAGAATTACAGGGATGGGTGCTGGTTAAGCAGCCTCTCAGATCAATCATTCAGCTCTGACTGTTCTTCTTGACTTAGAAGGATCTTTTGGATCCTGCAAGCCTCCTCCAAGAAGTATAGAGAGGGGAGTTGGGGCGGGGGTGGGGGGACTAAAAAGGAACAGTTTCCTCTTCCATTCAAATCAAACCTGAGCTTTCTTCAGCGGAGTTATTTTGAGTCATTCATTATGGTTTTCCCTCTGAAGCAGAGGCTGTTTGATATGGTAAGATATTAGTGCCAAAGGAGGAAAGGGGGGACAACACCGAAGTCACTCTCTTTGTGATTTTGCACACACACACACACACACACACACACACACACACACACACACAGACACACACTTCGTATTAGCAGCAGCAGACACAGCTCTGTCGAGCCACACTGAGAAATGAGATCCCTGTCATTTTTTCCCCACAGGGCATTTACTTAGATTTGTCCAGCAGAGGTTCCCAGGCAGTGAGTCGAATACAGGAAATAGTACTGGATATGAAGGCAGGGAGGCTTTCTGCATCTTCTGCATTGTGATCTTGGCCGAGGCTCCTACTCCCTCAGCCTTCGTTTTCCCCTTCTGTGGGAGAGAAGAAGTAGATAATCTCAGTAGCCAGCTGCAGCTTACAAAGCCAATCCTGACAGCCAGCACAGGCCACGCTCCCTCATAATTGCACGTGGAAGGCACCCAATGAATGAGACACCCCAGGCCTGGGCTTCCTGGGTGGTCCTAACAATGCAGGGCTAGAATAAGAGTCTGCTCGGACCTTAGGAGAATGGCTTAGTTCTCAGAGCCTAAAGTCACTCATTTGCAAAATGAGTGATATTGCCATTTTAAACAGAGCTTCAGCATCGGTGTCTGCCTAGGAGGAACCACTCCTTGGTGCCAGTTGGCATGTAACAGGTGGCAGACACTACTCTCCTTAGGAGGGATCTTTAGTCCCAACCAGTCTCTCCTGCCACCATCAAGTCCAGGCTGATCACAGACAGTAACAAGGAAGGGTAAGAGTGTGTGGTCATTGGGGCAAGACTGAGTGTCCATAAAACCTCATGTCAAGGACTAGGGAGAACTGTCCGTTAGGTGCTTGCCTTGCGAGCCTGAGGACTGAGCTTGGTTCCCAGGACCTTGGAACCAGGCATGGTGGCACACGCCTGTGGTCCCAGAAACTGAGGATCCAGAGAGAGACTTATCCCTGAGGCTCACTAGCCAGCCAGCCTAGCATACATGAAGAGGTCTCAGCTAGTGAGTGATCCTGTCTCAAAATTCAAAAAGTGAATGGTGCCTGAGGATTAACACCCGAAATTGTCCTTTGGCCTACACACACACACACACACACACACACACACATCAAGTCAGGACAGAACATGGCCCATGGGCAGCCTTCTTAAGAGAGAGAATATAGAAACCTGCTCTTTGAAGGTTGAGATGAGACTCTTCCACGGCTTCTGGTGTCTCCCAAGCCAGGAGACCGCCAACTTTAAGACACAAGCTGTCCTGTCTCTCCCTCCTACAGTGAGTGACAGGGCCATCCCGCCCTGGCTGGCTCAGAGTGAGGGCTGGTGGCTACACACATGGAGCTCTTGCAGTCCCTAGGAAGACCAGGCATTACATCAGCCCGGCTGTTAGGGGTAGGAAGAATAGTCAACACAGCCTTTCTTTTCTCCCTCCTTCTCTCTCTCAAACATCTGCCTGTGGGAACGATCGGGGTCAGGAGCACAGAGCTCTGAAAACAAGGGAACTAGCTGAAGGCAGGAGTGAGTCACAGCTGTGGGGGAGCTGGAAGCTGGGCCCTTCAGAGCCCACACACTGCTCAGGCCTTCAGCTGGCAGGTAACACTGCAATTCAGTGCAGCCCAGCAGGCCTCATGGGGCCTGGTGAGCTGTAACTCCTGGGCCCGTTCTCCATGCGGTAGGGTAAGACGAACCATCCTGGAAGGAGTTAACATCACTTAACAAGTGAAAGCCGTGTGACTTATAGAATGGAAATCACCCCTACCCTTGACCCTGAAAGCTAATCATAGCTTCCGTTTTGGGTAGTGAAAGATCAGAAGGGGGACTGCTGGTTTTTGATTGATTGACCTCCTCATAAGGCACCTGACCACCCCCTCCCCAACCCTGAGAATAAAATGCCCCACATTTGCTCAGGGGTCATACACTGCCATAAGTGACTAATTTGGGTCATGTCACTTTAACCCTCAAAGCAGCCCTAGGAAGCAAGTACTGTGATCAAAATTGATTTTATGAAGAAGAAACCAAGGCTCAGAGAGATCAATTCACTTGGCCAAGGCCACACCACCAAGTAGCCGGGACTGGGGTATAGCTCATCACTCACTCTGGCCCATTTCCCTCCTTCCTGCAGCATGGCTCAGAAGTCAGGAACTCTGTCCCGAAGCATACCGCCTGTGCCCAACCCAGCTCTTGTGGTGGATTACATTAGGTCTCAGTTTCCCCATCATTTTCCATGGTCACTTCCCTTAGATGGTCACTGCTCCCCCTGCTCGGAGGCCAGCCTGGACCTGAGGTCAACATGTGGTAGCATCAGCCAGGACCACGGTCATCCCACAAGGGGAAGCTACAGGATAGGACTGTAGAGGCCAAGCACGGTCGTTCCCAGGTCAGAGAGTAAACAGCTGTTCTGTGCCCTCCCATAAATATGTGCCAACGTGAGCTGCACAAGGGCCAGGTAACCAGATGGCCCTGTCCTTCCTCACTCGAGGATGCTCTCCTAGTCCCTGAGTCAACTCTCCAACAGGCCCAGGTACTTTTGACTTCTACATGTGACAAGTGGTTTGTTCCCACAACTATAGAGTGCTCTTCTCAGGAGAGGAATTAACATGGAGGCAGGAACCTCTGGAGAAAGAGGCTGAGGCTCTCTCCCCTCCCTGTGGTCACTTTCCTCTGGCTCCTGCTGCAGCGCTGACTGCAGCAGGAGGGTGGAAGGAGGGTGGCAGCTTTCCTGTGCTCTTGAGGCCAACCTCCCATGATGCAAATGGCTTTACCCTTGGCTTCTCTCTGCCTACCTCCCTTCGCCAAAATGGTTCCTCATTGGACACACCCATGCCACAGCGTTGAGGAATCCATAAACCAGATCAGTGCAAATATTTGGTAAGATGTTCTCTTTGTAGGCAGGCTACGGTTCACTTAAAGGTTTCAGGCACAGTTCCTGACATTATTAAAATTCAGAGGGTTTGATTTCCACTCTCTTCCATCTTCTAATCCTTGCTACCTACTCAATTATATCAATCACCTCCTTCCTTTTTACTGAACCCCTCCACACAGGGAGGCCTGCTCTGTTGTCTCTGTTGTCTGAGAGATTCCACCATTCACCCCATATACATTTTTAATATCTCACCACAGTAGAAACCCTGTGCTTAGGAATTAAAGCCAAACACTAGCCATCATCCCTGAGCCTGTGTGTGAGGTGAAGCTTCCAGCCCTTGGGTTTGCTTCCTAATCCTCAATATGCACACAGCAGTCTGGATCCAGTGGAAGACTGGGGTTCAGCGAGTGTGGGTGAGACGTCACTGTAGGGAGCTAGAAGAGAGTCCTTGCCAGGCAAGGCGGTGCACTCCTTTAACCTCAGCCCTCAGGAGGCAGAGGCAGGCACATCTCTGTGAGCTCAAGGGCAGCTGGGGTACAGAGTGAGTTCCAGACCAAGTGGGGCTACCCAGTGAGACCCTATCTCAGGAGAGAGACAGACAGACAGAGAGACAGAGAGAGACTACAGAAGACTGGACTAACAATGTGAGCTGAGACCCAAAGTCAATTGTCCTGAAGCTTCACCCCATCTAGTGGGGCCTGGATCTAAGCCCCCCGAAAAGCTCCCAGAACCACGGAGGAAAAGGAAAGCCTGTAGCCCGCAGCTTCTCGTCTGTCGCCCCATTCAGAAGGTAACCCACTTGCCACCTTTACCCAGCTTCACCGACCTGCTTCTCCATGGCAACCCAGGTACCACAAGCTTGTGCCCACCTGCTCGCTCTCGCCTGTGTCTGAGGAAAGGCTTCACCCTCTCTAAGAATGTACCACGTTTCTGTCACTTGTCACTGGTGACTGCCTTTTATTTCCCCTCTTTGATGCCTTTTGCTGAAGTTGTCACTGACATGTCCCTGTCTACCTTAGTGACACCCTTAACCTCTCAGCCTCAGGGGTACACCGTTTCTCTCCTCTCTTCAAAAGGGCAGGCCACTCTGTCCTGCATCAGAAGGGCCCCCCTTTGATGGCAGACCATCTGAGTCCTTGATAGGCCTGTGAAACTGATGGAGCTCTATCTTAGAGACAGAGGAGGCAGGGCTCCCTGTGGACACTAGGGTGAGGCATGCAACTTAGAACTCAGGTACCTCCTGGCATCCCAGGAAACACAGCCAGTCCTCAAACTGACCGTGGGTGAGTCAGTGCTCTGGGGAAGACCACCCTCAGGCTGGGGAGAAGGCTTGGTGGGTCAAGCACTGTGCAAGCTCGAAGACTTTAAACTCCACAGCCCATGCGAAAGCCAAGCACAGAGGAATGTTCTTAAACCCCAGTTCTGGTAGTAAACACACACAGAGACACAGACAGATCTTGAGGGCTTGCTGGCCAGCCAGTCTAGCAGAAATGGCTAGCTCCAGATTTAGTGAGAGACTCTGTCTCAATAATAATAATGATAATAATAATAATAATAATAATAATAATAATAATAATAATAATAAGGTGGGAGGGTCAGTGAGATGGTTCACAAAGAAAGTAAAGGCGCTTACGACCAAGCCTGGCAGCCTGAATTTGATCTCCAGTAGTCACGTGACAGAAGTGTCAAAACTCCTGAAACTCCATAAACACTGTGGCATGCTCTCTGTTTCTCTGTCTCTCTGTCTGTCTCTCCTCTCTCAATGTAAAAATTAAATAGAAATGAAGTAGAGAGCAATAGAGGAAGACATCAGATGTGGCCTCCAAACTTGTACCACCCTAACCCCACAAATGATGAGAAAGAGAGAGAGCACAGACTTGCCTAAAGACCCTGGGGAGATGGGTTTTGCACCCCACCCTGATGCACAGTGAATATCTAAGCCTGTAATCACCCATCAGTCACAGCCTGCACCACACAGGTGCCACTTGGAAGCCCTAGGCCTGGCAAAAGGCTATGAATTATTTAAAACCAATCAGCTGTCAATGAGGGGAACCGTTCTGGGGTCAAATCCAAGGGGAACACAGAGCGGCATTTTCCAGCCTTCTCGGAGATTGTCAGATTAATTTTTACTTATTTATTTCTGACCTTACAGAAAATGTATTACCACAAGGTCAAAACATTTCTCTCCATATATAATTTTAGAACTTCAGAAATAGAGAGACAGAAACTAGTTGAGTAAAGAGCATAGATGTGGGCCGGCCCTGTAATTCTGGCTGCCCTGCCTGCCCTACGGGCAGACTGCTTAAGCGCTAGAATTAAGACTTTATCGGGGTCCCCTTGGAGCAGCAGGCATGGGGAGCTGCTCTGAGTGGGTATTCACTCAGCAAAGCACAGGCAAAGCCTAGGACCAAAGAAAACCTCACAACGCTGTTACCAAGAGAGTCATTATTTTCTCTGTGTGTGTCTCTCCCTCTCCCTCCCTCCTTTCTTTCCTCTTGCTTCCCTTCTCTCTCTCTCTCTCTCTCTCTCTCTCTCTCTCTCTCTGTCTCCATGGCCCAGGACAGCCTGAAATTTACCATGTAGCCAAGGCTGGCCTCAAATTTGCAGTAATCCTCCTGCCTCTGCGTCTGAGTGCTGGGACTCCAGGCGTGTACCACCAAACCCAGTTTGGGAATTGTCATTTTCCTAAACAGCCCTGCGAGACTGCTATTCTATGATGATAATAGCTTTTAAAAATCTCCCCAAACTAGCCAGCTCGGCAGAAGATGCTACGGGAGTGTCAATACTCACATTTTGTAATGCCAGTAACTGACATTTGTCTAGCCAGAAGCAAGGCTGTCAAGCCTTGGGTTTCTGAAAGATGGATTGGGCTAGCCTTGGTGCTGCTCAAGGCATGCAATCTCAGCTACTCAGTTGGCTGGAGCAGGAATATCACCAATTCAAGGCCTTCCTGGGCAGCTTAGTGAGACCCTGCCTCGGAATAAAAAGCGGGGGGGGGGGGGTAGCTTGTTTTTAAGGCACAAGATGGCTGTACGGCTGTGGAGCTGGCTCAACGTGTGCGAGTGCTTTGGGAACAAGGGTGAGGACCCGAGTTCATATCCCCAGAAGCCTATGTAAAGGGCCAGGCACGGCCGGCCACATGTAACGCCAGCATTGTGAAGTCGGAGATGAGAAGGCTGACGGGCTCCCTGACCTCCAGCCTTGAGGGCAACTGCTGAGCTCCAGGTTCAAGAAAAGACCCTGTCTCAAGGGAATAAGGCAGAGAGCAAGATATCCGACATGCCTGTTTGACCTCCGCACATCTGTGCACACCTGCAAACACACACACACATACACGAGGCTCCGTGGCAGAGGGCCTAGTACGTGTACAGCCCCGGGTTTAATCCCAATTAGACTCCTGTAGTCCCTCCCCAAAAAAGAAGTTCTGGGCTGGCGATATAGGGCAGTGATAGGGCACTAAAACAACAAGGCTCTGGCTATTATCCCTAACACGGCCCCAAATATAAAAGGACTTTCCCTGGTCGACCTGGGACATACACACTCCACAGCTGCTGCCCAGCCAGCGTCCAGGATTGGCCACAGAACCCGGGGCACCATGAATGGTTAATAAATGTCTGCTGTGGGTGGCTCGGTTGAATGAAGGCTGTAGAGGGACGCTTACAGTTAGATGAACGATCTGTAGAAACTCAGTCAGGGAGAGAGAAGGGAGGCTCAATCCCTATTCCAAATTGTAGTCTAAATGTGGGAAGAAAGCAATCTCATGAGCACGCATGCTCCCCCCCCCCCCTCAGACACACACTCCTGAGCACACAACCACTGGGCAGCCAAACACTGGTTATGGCAACTGAGTGTAAATTCAAAGAGAACTCTCCGGCATAGTCTAGACCTCAGCCACATCTTCGAGGGCTAGACCACAGGCCTTCTGGGGGAGAGAAGGGAGGATGATGCCTGATTGTATGCGCTAACTGAACTGAGCAAAGGGAAACCCACATCACTGATACAACTCGTGTGTGTGTGTGTGTGTGTGATTCCAGAAGAGATGAGCATTTGAGTCACTGGATGAAGGTTGATCAGAGCACCATCCCCCAACCTACAGATAGACTAAACAGGGAGAAACGGATATGAAAGGGGGGCTGGTCCCTTGCCCTCCTGGGTATAGTGGGTTCACCCCCTGTTCTGGTTTGACTCTGAGGCTGGAACAAAGACCTTGACCAAAAGCAACTCAAAGTTAGGGAGGGTTTACTTGGCTTGTACTTCCAGGCCACACTCTATCATTGAGGGAAGTCAGGGGACCACTGAGAAATGCTACCTGCTGGTTCACTGGCTCACTTGAAGAAGACCTCATGCTTTGCTAGCTTTCTCCCACTTCTAAGACTTATACTTTATGGGTTTAGGTGGTTTTCTGGGTGTATCTGTGCACCGAGTGTGTGCCTGACGCCCACCAAAGCCAGAGAAGGCATCAGGTCCCCTGCAACTGGAGTTCCACGTGGTTGCCAGCCTCCATGTGGGTACGGGAAACTGAACCTGGATCCTCAGCAAAAGCAAAGCGTTTTTATCCACTGAGCCACCTCCGCAGCCCTTAGCTCTCTTTCTTAAGCAGCCCAGAATCACCTGCCCGGGGGGGGGGGGATACATCCCACAGTGAGCTGGATGCTCCTACACTGGTTAGCAATCAAGAGCCTCAGCCACTGAGGCTCTCTGGGGTGACTCGGCTGTCTTAGGTTGACAGTGAAAGCTAACCAGGGCATTTGCCATCTCCTCCTTGGATGTAGGAGCTACTGGTACTTGGGTCTTTAGACTCAACACAAAGTTTACGCCACCAGCTCTCCTTTAAGCTCAGACCCAGCTGTACCCCTGACATTTCTGGTTCTGCCATGCCAACTGTGCCCATGCAAATGGATAGACGAAGAGTTTTCAACCTACCCAATTCCTCTCCTCTCCCCTCTCTTCCTTCCTCCCTCCTTCCTTCTGCCCCCTCTCTCCCTTCCTCCTCCTTCACTTCCCCTCCCCTCACGTCCGTCTCTCGCCACTTTTCCTCCCTCCCTCTCTCCTGCCTTCTCTCCATCCCATTAGTTCTGTTTCTCTGAAGAACCTTAACACAGTTGAGCAAGTGTACAAGAAGAGACAAGGTCCTTGCACCACCTGGGGGCTTGGGGTTGTCCTGGGAATCCACCCACTGTGCATGCCCGGGACAAGGCAGCAAGCAGAGAGTGGTGGTCTAGGCTGTGGGCAGGAAGAGGAGGCTAGAGCTGGAGAGGCAGTGGGCCTGGCACCCTCCTCTGTGAGCTGGGACAATAGTATGACCCACCCCAGAAGCTTTGGGGAGATCTGAGGAGTCTGTGTAGGTTAGAGGCTCAGAGCAGCATGTGCACGTGGCCAGGGCAAGGCAAGCTTGCTGTTTGATGGTGGTTAATATCCTGGAGGAGCTCGAGCTGAGAAGTAACAGCGTGGATGAACTGTTTCAGGAAGCCAAGTCTAGCAGAGCAAAAAAACCAAGATAATTACCAGATATTTAGGCCAGAAGAGAACTGATTAGCATAGCTCTTTGAGGCACGCTCAGCGACACCCAGTGACCTGATTTCTCAAAGGAGAAACACAAACCCTTGCTCTATCCCTCCTGTTCCAAAGCAAGGAGAAGGCAGACCAGAGCGGCCCTCCCTTGACTATCTCTCTAAAAGCCTCTGCCCAGGAGGGAAGTGGCCCCCAGGGTTGGGCTGAGACATGCCTTATTACAACCTGGAAGACCTGAGACCCCTCAGGCCAGTGGGTGCTTGTTCTCGTTTGTTTTTATTTAAGAGGCAGGATATTTGTAGATTGCGTGGGTGTGCTTCAAACACCCACACTCACGCCATCTTCCTACCTCAGTGTCCCAAAGAGCTGAGGCCGTAAGCATGCACCACCACACCCAGCAAATGCTTTCCTTTTCTGAAGCCAAATCCATCAGGCAGCCACAGGCTAAGGCTCCATGCTAATCATCAAGTTGCCCTGGGTAGGTGGTTCCAAAGGCTTGGAATGAGCCATCACCATCAAAAGTGGTCAGGTCAGCCACGGAAGCTGCTCAGAGTGCTGAGTGATGGGGAGATAGGGCTGCGCTCTTGAGAGGGGCTGGTTGGTGGCACTGGTGAACGGGGTCGGGGAATCGAGAGCCTACAAAGACTCTCCCAGATGCCCAGATGAGAGTGAGTCTTGAGTGTGACTCCACGTCGGAACTGGGCCTAGATCGGAGGGTGGCTCCAGGGGAAGAAGCATAGCAGTACCAAGGGATGCAAGAGCCGTGGACTCTGGGCCCATCAGAAGCTCAGAGGGTGATGGAAGGGAGCCAAAAAACAGAAGGGAAGAGGACAAATAATGGCCTTGAAAGCCAGGCTACAAGAATGGTCACTACTAAGGGCAAGGAAGAGCCTCCACCCGCACACATTTGGGAGAGGGTTCCCAATCTTTTATTGTGGTAAAATACATATGACATACAGTTTGCTACCTCAATCACTTTTTTTTGAGTTTTGGAAATGGCCGGCATTTTGAGGCCCATTTGATGGTGTCAGATATGGTCAGTGGTGTAAGATAGGGTCAATGATGTTAAATATGACTAACGCCATTCCATCCAGTTGTGTGCGTCCATGGTTACCGTCCACCTCTGAAATGTAAAACTGGAACTCTGCGCCCATGAGACAGCAATTCTACATTCTTCCTTCCTCCAGCCCTCGCCACCCATTCTGCTCTCCACCTCTGTAGTTTGGCTTTTCTAGGGATCTTGTGTAAGTAGGACCATACAGTGTTTATCCACAAATTCTAATTTGTGCTGCAGTTTTGTAACCCTCGTATAATTTCCATTACCTTATGGTGGTACGTGGGAAGGGATGTCCTCCGTTTTCAGGATGGGATGGGCACACTGCATCTAGCCACCAAGGGGTGTATGGGATGCTTTGGGGCTTTAGCTGAAAGCGAAGATGGACAGACTGCTCTTGCTCTTTAGTTCTTCCAACTATGTACCCAGAAGTGCAACTGCTGAGCTGTGGTCATTCTGTTCTTAGCTTACGGAGGGACACCGTGCCATGTCCACCCTGGCTGCACCATTCACTGGCTTAGCCACAGTGCACTGGGCTCCCGTTCCTCCGCCTCCCACCGATACTCTTCACAGGTTTCTTAAAAGCAGCCACACTGGTGGCTGAGGTGTCTTCTCCCTGTGAGTTACCCTTGGCTCAGAGATGCTGGGCGTGTCAGCATTAGCCCTTTGCTCATCTCTGAACTGAGGCGTGTGTGAGCGCATGTTCATGTGTTTCTGTAGTATGTATGTATGCACATACACATATGTCTATGTATGTACGTGTGTGTGTGTGTGGTGTGTGTATGTGCATATGTGTGCGGGCACGTTTGCATGTGTGTGCATATGTGTGTGCTTCTATGCAGTGTGTAACTATGTGTGTGCATTTACATATGTGTGTACATGTACATATATGTGTACATGGGTGCACGTAAGTGTGTGGACATATATGTGCACTGAGAATATGTGTATATGCGCCTACACATGTGTGGGCAAGAGCATCGTGTGTTCACACATGTGTATGTGCGTACATAGGTCTGAACGTGTGTGTTCATGCGCGTAGGTGTGCATGTGTGAGCGTGTGTGTCTGTGTCTGTGGATATACGGACGTACACGCGCGTGTAGATGTGCGTGGGTGTGGGTGCATGTATATGTCTATGTACATGCATGTGTGTGTCATATATGGTGCTAATGTATGCACGCATGTCCGTCTGTGCACATATGTGTGTGCTTACTCATGGGATTTTACAAGGAAGCAGCATGAGAAAAACTACAGTGACGACAAGCTGAGGTATGACAGTGAGGGAGTGTGAGCCCAACAGGCTCAAGGACCTGGGCTTGGTCCTCAGCACTAGAAGATACGCTGAGCGTAATAAGGACAGCAGCTCTGTGTGTACTGGCTCATCAGTCACAATCCTATGAGTCTGGAGTGGCTTCCTTCCTCACTCAGAGATGAGGACATGGGCATCCAGACGGTTGAGCAACCTAGCCCAGACACACGGCACAGGAGTGGGCTGAGTAAGCTTCAAACCTAGGCAGAGTTCAAACGCTAATCCCGGGGCTCTGCTGTGCTACCGGATCCCTTACAGCTGCACGGAAAGGTGGGTATTGGGAGGGAAGCAGAGGACTAGGAAAGGAGCGAGGAGATGCAGGCGCGCACGTGACCATCCACAAGCCCCTGACCCCTGACATCCCACGTCCTTCTAACAGGCCTCTCCCGTGAGCCTCTGCATGTCCCGACATCCTCCTAGGAGGACCTTCTGCCCCACCGGCTTCCCAGGGCCTGCCTGACCTTCCGGAGGCCCTGATCCCAGAGCTCCTGCCTCTCTCATCAGAGCTAAGTGTCAATCAGAAACTGTTTCCGGGTCTGTTCTCTCTACACCTCGGTTTTAGAGTGTGTGCTCCGACACTGAAACTCCCGTCTTGACATTTTCCTTTCTTGCTCTGTAAACATTAGGAGTGGGTGCTGATAAGAGACGGCCCCCTTTATTCCACTCCAGTCTAGCAAACGTAATCGAATTAGGCGAGGCCTTTGGTGAGCACACTCCAGCTGCCTCTTCCTTCCTCCTCTGCCAGCCCTCCCGGCTCAGGTCTGTCAGGAGGCTTCACAGAGAGTCAGAGAGCCAGCCTAGAACAGAAGTTAAATCCCAGGTCAGTCAACAACCCAGTGGGAGACCTGGATGGGCTGATCTTTCTGAAGCTGTGTGATCTGTGCCCAGGAGGGAGAGGCCATTCGACATCCACAGCACCAGAATTAACATTGCTTTCTGACTTGGTCACATTAACCCTGTCCAGGGCCTAGTACCCAGGAAAACATCAAATAAGGAATCAATAAATGCTTTTCAATGAATGAATGAATGAATGAATGAATGCACACATCTCTATTTCTTACCTTCTTACGTGTGTGGGACCCTGACCCTTCTTGGCCCCTTTTTCCTAACTCTCTCCAGCTCACCCTGCCAGCTATGGTGCATGAGGCCATTGGAATGAGGCCTGAATAACACCAAGTTCCAGGTTTCAGGCCACCCTCAAGCAATGCCTAAAACTCAGGATGGTCAGGTTTAAGAACCTTTTAGCCAGGTGGGGCAGAAGAGAGCTGAGATACCTGGGAACAATTGAGGGAGGGAATTGGCATTCCTTGATGGAACTCAGGTGTGGCCCTATAGGCGAATGTGTGCTTGCTCCTGCCACTGACAGCCTGGTACCTTCTGAACCTCTTCGGGGCATTGGTGCCCTTGGTTAGAAGCCGGACCATGTGACCGAGCCCTGTGTCCTGAATTCCCCTGTCTTCCAGCCCCCTACAGATGGGAGCCGGCTTAGGACTGCCTTGTTCTTGCCCAGGACACAGCAGGTCCCCATGACGCGGCCCTGCTCAACTCTGAACAGTACCAGGCAGTCATCTGAGGCACCCGGGGACACTGGGGGACCGGGAGCCATGCTAGCTCTTTGGATGTCTGCTTTCCACAGCTTGCAGGAGAGGCCCCCTCGAGACACATTAATAAAGATTAAAGGTCTCTCTTGTCCCTGTGATCTTCGCCATGTCAAAGGGAAAAGAGTCGCTTTTCTAGCCTCCTCTCTGCCGTTTATTAATATTACAGAGTTTGCTCTAGAAAGGAAAAGCTTCAGGTGCGTGGAGAAGACACTTCAGGTGCCTGGAGGGCTGTCATCATCATCTTATCAGCTCGTTCTGATCTCTTGCATAGCGGTCCCCAGAAATGCACTGTCCCAGAGTCTGGGGGGCAGGTGTGGTTTTTTTCCCTCTAAGTACCCCTTGGCATACACCAAAGGCCATTCAGCTTAGGAGACTTGGTGTCAACCTTGCTCATAGAACAGTGTGGTCTAACTTTCAAGTTGGCTGGACACACGCTGTGTCCACTGGGCATGCCGTCCATGGAAAGTGCTGGAAGGGCACACGACATGGGGGGTAGGACTCCCCTCTCACAGGTCTTTTGCTCCTAGTGAAACTTGGGGGCAGGGAGGGCAGTAAGTCCTGGAGATAGGAATCTGGGGGCCTTGTGTGTCCCGGCTTTTCTTTTTTTTTTTTTTTTTTTTTCACTCTCAACTGCAATTGTTCTAGCGATGCATTAGGAGTGCTTGGGCTGTGCTCAGCCACTCTCATCTGCTTCCCTAGGCAGCGCAGGGCCCTGGGGACACAGAGCTAAGTACATCAAGGTCCAGTAGAACAGAACTGCATAACAGACGCCCCAGGGAGAGCAGAGAGCTTAGGACTTATCTGGGTTTGAATTCAAGCTCTCTAGGCGTGGGGGTTGTCTGCAAAGGACTCAGCCTGGTGCCCAGGACACAGATATGCAGTCCCTCTCTACATTCCTCTAGGGTAAATGCCAGGTACTGGGGAGCCAGGCTGGGGGTGCCCACTTCTAGTACTTAGGAAAGGAAGGCATGCTGGAGGAGGATTGGGGAGGGGGGAGAAAGAAACAGCCTGGTAAGTTTGGAAAATGATCTGGGTGTGTGAGGTATGGGTCAGGGAAGGAAGCAGGAGGAAGCAGAAGGAAGCAGGAGGGAGTGACTGAATGAGAGAATGGGTAGGTGAATGAGGCCCAGCCTCACAAATAACCCCATTCTCCAGGTAAAGAAATGGAGGCTTGGACAAGCTAAGGATCTTGCCAAGATCCCAAAGGATCAGGACGAAAACATGGCTTGTAACCATTAAATGTTTGCCCCGGCTCATCAGGCTAACTGACCTTTACCCATGGGGTCTTTGTCATGTGACAAGACCTGGACCAGGTGCCCTCACACTCATGGGACTGTTAGCCTCAAGTGTCTCTTTCAGATACTGGCAGGCAGTAGAGCCAGCTAAAAATCTCAGCCATCTACCTGGGATGCCAAGATCCATGACAAAGCATGCCTATGATAAGACATGAGAGATGAGCAGGGATTTGTTCATAGGGAAGGAATTATATAATGTAGCCCCTGGAAGCCCACAGTGCCTCCTCCCGACACCTTTGAGGAAGATTCAGGGATCAGCCCCATTCACAGGCAGGACAGCAACCACAGGGATGACTTCCTCAGCACTCTGCCCACATGCGGCAGACAGCTCCCCCAGTCTTTGACAACAGAGTAGGTAACAGGCCTCCATCTCAAATACACCCTTACGAACCCAGCGTTAGCCTGCGGAAGGGATGGGAGAGCTACAGCAAGGTCAGTCAAGCCTCCAGACCCACACAGAGTCCATCTCATCCAATCCCCATCATGGTCCTGTGTTCATAGCACTTTTGTCTCCCAAATGGGGAGACTGAGGCCAGAGAAAGCGAGTCATTTAACCCAAGTTCCTAAGAAACTGGACAGGGCTAGAGAGATGGTTCAGCAGGTAAGAGCATGTACTGTTCCTGCAGAGGACCCAAGTTCTATTCCCAGCACCTACCTCGAGTGGTTCACAAACACCTGTAACTCCAGCTCCAGAGGATCCAGCACTTCCTTCTGTATTCAGCAGCCTCCTGCACACACACACACACACACACACACACACACACACACACACACACACACATGTTGTCCTCTGTCACCTAGGCAAGGAGGGACCCAGGCTGGCAGAGAAAGGAGGCCACTGAGCTGAAAGTAGCAACATCTTTGCTAGTGTAGGGACGCGGCTCCATGTGCTCAGTTCCTCTTGAATCACGTTGGCAAGAGTTCCAGGAGCAGCATGGAGTTTCCTTGTGATTTTCCAAGACAGAAAGTGAGAATGGGCTGGAATAAAACCAGCAATGGAAAGCATGGCAAGGCAATGTGACAGATGCCACTGCGTGCCACACATCTGAGAGACGTGTTAACCCACGGAAGCCTGAAGGCGGGGCATCAGCAGAGATGGTCCTCAGGCAAGGGTGTGGGGACTTCCTGTTTGGCTTGGAAGGGACTTCGCCAGATATTTGCCAAGTAGCCCCTGCGTTGTGCCAGTTCCTACCAGGAGCACTGGGAATAGGAGATGACTCAGGCGGTCCCTGCCCTGCAGGGGTGCACAGCCTAGTGAGGGACAATGACACATAAGCATGCAACTCCATGCAGGGAAGCTAGCTGGGCCAAGGGAGGAGAGGATAACCTGGGAGGCTGGAGCTCATGCGGAGGACCCAGGGCAGAGGCATGATGGGAGTGTCCCTGCCTGTTCCCAGAGGAGGAGGCCAGGCAGTCAGACCAAATTGGGAGGTAGCAGGCCACTGGGCCACTGTCCTTCCTGGAGTTCCACTGGCTGGGAGCCAGGGCGAATGAGTCAGGCTCTTCTGGGGGCTGCTTACTCAGGCAGTCTGTGGAAAGAGGGAGCTGAGCTGGGACCTCCTCTGGGGGAGGTATATGGACAGACAGGGTACTCCATCTGCTCCTGAGCCCTGGCAGCTGGTATTGGTTGGCATTTGTGTCCAGAGCTTTCTGATACCCAGAGCAAAGTCCTTCTCAGCACACCAGCCGCTCCAGGAGAAATGACAGTAGGGTAGCTTGGGGACCACGCCCACCTAGCCCACTACCACCACCTCTTTCCCTCCCTCTTCCCTTCCCCTCCCCACCCAAGAGCAGTAGAGAGCTCCCGCCTCATGGCCTTAATGTTGCATTGGAGGTCCATGGACAGGCCCACTGCTGTGCCCACTGGGACACAATAGTAAGCCCAGACCATACTTTAGATTCCCAAGGCCTGGAGTTTCATGCCACTGTGCAGAGTGGAATGCTAATCCTCCTGTCACTTGACCATCCCTGGAGCCAGGTATGTGCTGGGGCGAAAGGGAAGTGGCCAGACCCACTCACCCTCACTTCTCTTTACCAAGTTAGAATTCAGGTTGCCTCCATCAACCTGCAGAGCCCTTCCCTCCCATCCCTGCTGCTCCCTGCCCTTCTCCACAAGGCGTTCCAGTGTCTCCAGTTAAGTATACCCGGAGGGCAGTCTCAGTCTGGGACCATGCTCTGGTTCACTCTCTATACAAACCCCACACTACAAACTCCCAAGTGGGCAGAAAGGGTTCTGCTTTGGACACTCTGGGCACTTGGTGTTTAAGCAGGATCTGAAGAGGGAAATGAGGAAGAAAGAAGGAAGGCAGAAAAGAAGGAAGAGGCTGAGGGATGAGGGAGGGAAGGAAGAAAGGAGAGAAGGAATGAAAGAGGGACCGAAGGGAGGACAAACAAATGAAGGAAGCAAACGAGGAAGGAAGGGAGAAAAAAAAATGTTTTAAAAACCCACGGTGTCTGAATCCTAACCCAAAGTCCAGATGCCAGTAGCTGGTATGCACCCTGTCTGTCCAATTTCTGACCTTGATTTTTCTCTCCTGGAAAATGGAAGCAATAACAGCCACTTAATGATTATTTTAGGATCATGGTAGGGATCCTATGGGTGATTCTCTATGGCCTCCAACTCTGATGTCCCATTGTCATCTCCAAGGCCACCAAGTTGTGCATGGCATTCCCTGACCCTTCTGTCAAAGGATCACTTCCGATTGACACTGAGGTACAACCTCCTCTGACCTTGGATTTCAGGTCCCATCATCCTCCACATCCTTTCCACCTCATGCTCAAGTTCACCGGCTATTTTTGTTGTTGTTCACCCCTGTAGTTTTTCCGGGTCTTGTTCGTAGCTGTTTTCAGAGCAGTGTCCTACAGATTCCCACAAACCCTTCCACAGCACTGATGTAAAACACCGTGCCAGTGGGGCAGGCGTGGCCTGCCCAGGGTCTTCCCGTGCAGGGGTAACGCAGTCAAGAAGGCGCTCCACCTCTGAAGCGTCCACAAGGCTGGGGCTGAGCCATGGAATGCTCCCCTTGACGCCTTGATATAGCGGTTCACAGACGCATGCTTGCATGGGACAAGTCTCTAGGCCTGTCCCTGGCAGACTCAGAGTCCTCATGCAGCCCATGTTTCATGGTCCTTGGATCACCAGTCACTTGGGGTAGTGAGGGAGTGCGGAGAACCCAAGGCTTCAGTTTTATGACATGCTGGCTTCCCCCTTGCTATTCCAGAACCAAAGCTTCCATCTGCTGGTCATGGTGGAGGAAGCACAAATCCCAGGATATCCCTGCTCATACCTACTGTCTTCCATTCACCAGGGCAAATTTGCTGTTCTCTAGTTTTTAATAAAAGTGAAAATTCTATTTAAGTTAAAACATTACAACCACAGGGTGTGACCCCTAAACAAAACCTTGGGGTAACTCTGGAACCACAAGATACATTCAGATAGAAGCAACCGCAGACCCGACAACCTACCACCTAGCTTCGGGCACAGCCCTTGAAACCCTTCTCCCAACAAGAGCCTCCCAGAGCTGGCACCCCATTCCTCCCTCCTGAACTCACAAATGGCAAGGGCCTTTCTTGCTAGTGGCTTTTTTATTCTTTTGAGGCCCTTATACTTGCTTTCTACTCTTGACCAAAGCCACGTCCCTTTCTGTTTTGTCCCATTGATCTTCCATGCCCTTTGACCTTCCCCGCTCCAAAAAAAAAAAAAAAAGACAAGAGAAAACACACACACACACACACACACACACACACACACACAAGATTTCAGCATGAGTCCCCAGTCATGAAGCCAAGGGCATTTTGCACAAAACCAGCACAACACACAACAAGAACCAAGACATGTAATCCAGGAAGGACTACGCTCAACACTGGTAGAGTTCTGATACTGATTCCCAACATCTGTGTTCCCAACACCAGGATACAGGAGTAAACAAAGCAAGCAAAAGCCCAGGCTCTCATGATAGTCCTCATTCTCATGGAGAGAGTACATAGTCAGCCAACCCAAAGGGCAGAAAGCCCTGTTAGGGCATGCTAACAGGGGAGGTCCCAGGAGCTTTATAGAGAAGAATCCCAAAAGAAGAGAGGCAAAAGATCCCTCCCATGTCTAGAGGATGAACCATGGAGATGAGTGTGATTCGGTGGAGGAAGTGCAAGGACATCAGTGTCTATAGAGGCAGGGCACCCAGGGGAGGGGACAGGTTGGGGCCAGGCTGGGAAGACCTTGGCTTTGTTTCTGAGAATCCCACTGGAGCATGTCTTGGACAAGGCGTTCTTGATTGGCTGTTGGGTGGAGAGCATGTCATGGGACTACAATGGAAACAGGAAAATCAGACAGGGCCCCACTCAGCACCCCAGGTACGAAAAGATCTGGTTTATAGACTAGGAGTGCAAAGGAGATGTGGTGGGATTCAGGCTGTGTGTTGAAAATTAAGATAGTGGGGTCTCTTATGGTTCAGATGTGGGTCCCTGGGAAAGAACAGAAGTCAAAGGTGAGTTTAACTTTGGAGACCAGCCTAGTCTAAAACACCTGCAAACTTGGCCAAGGGCTTATTCTCCCTTCCACAAATTACCTTGTTTACCTTCTGGGGAATCCACTTCCTAGCTCTCTTAAATTCCTGATTTAAAATGTTTGGGAGTCTTGAGTAAACCGCAGCCATAGTTAACCTCACTTACCAGCTCCTCCAGAGGGCTTGCGTTTGCTGAACGCTATGGGCTTAGCTCTGGGCTGAATCTATAGAGCTAAAGCCTACTGTGTGGCTAACTTCCACAGGGCATAAGCACAAGTGTGGGAACCATTGTGGGGACCCCTGGGAGTTCGCTCATTGCTTCAGAAGTCCAGGGAGGCTTCAGTAGAGAGGTGATTCTTGGTCCAGCCAGACTTTAGCCCACCAAGACTTCTGCAGGACAAGTCAGCAGTTCCAGAACCTGAGATGCTTTGTCACAAACCCAGCAAGATGAGCTTGTATGGTCCAGATGCATTGCAGGCTCCTGAGTAGCTCAGTTCTGCAAAGATCCATGTTGCAAGAAGCCTGTCTGAACTGCAGACTGATGCTCACCTGTAGTCCCATCACTCGGGAGATGGAAGCAGAAGGATCAGGAGTTCAGGGCTATTATCAGCTCCACAGTGAGCCTGGGCCACATAAGACAAAACACAGGGAGGTAGAGAAAGCCAATCGAAGAGTAATTAGAAATCAATTTCTCATTTAAAAAGAATTAGTACTAAAACACCCTTCCCATTTCCAGAGTCTCCTTCATCAAAAGCATCCATTGCCCAGCCTTGTCAACATTCTGCCCCCCCCACCCATGAGGACCTGAGTTTCTTTCCATTCAGCCTTGCTGCTCCCCCTCAAAGCCTTTCTTGAATCTATACAACTAAGACTCAGACATCAGCGTGGCAAGAACTCAGCCAGCTTGGTCCCGCCACAGGTCCCAAGTCCCCTTCCTCCCTTGTAATGAAATTGTCCAGAAGAAATCAATATGCTGGCATCATAGTCGATCTTGAGGGTTTCTTATCGACATCGATCACCAGTGCTATCGTGGAACTTCTCTGGGTGGAGTGCATGTACCAGCCTGAGGTTCTGCCTGCTTTTTATCCCGGATTGCTCCATCTGGCTTCTGACTTCTGATTCCTCAGAGTCTTGACTTTCACCTAGAACTCCAAACCCCCCCCCCCAGGGTGCATCACAGAAGGAGGTGGCCTTGTAGAGCTCTCACAAGCAGGGTTTGAACCCTTCAGAAACAAAGGGCTATTCATAGACTAAAAGAGAAAACACAAAATGTTTCAGGGAGAGCTTGATGGGCTCCTTTGAAGAGGGGAAACTGCTATTCCTTTCTTGCAGCCCCGATGAAAGCCCTTCTCACTTTATCTGGGATTCCCTGGTTCCCGCTAGCTGTGCTAGGAGACTCATTCCTTCAACAAGCCTGACCTGGGCAGCTGCCCTGTGCTTTGGGTAGGAAGAGCTCACTCACATTCTATTGGGAGAGGGTGCGCCAAAGGAATAAAACGAATAAAGCTAGGGGGCTTGTAGCTGGGAGACATGAAATGGTGTGTGGGGCTCCACTCAGTGAAGTTGTGGGTGCGTTGTTCAACAGACTTTGCACACACGTTTACACACATATAAAGAGTTCCAAGACAGAAACAAACCAGGCATAGGGTTCTAAGCACAAGGCCCACGTAACAGCCCAGCTCCAAAGCTGCTCGAAGCCAGCCTTGCAAGCCGCAGAGAGACAAATACGCAGGAGGAAAATAAGCGCAAAACGTGGGCTTTCTGGGGCTGGAGAGATGACTCAACAGTTAAGAATGCTTACTGCTCTTCCGGAAGTCCCGAGTTCAGTCCCCAGCACCCACACCTGGAGACTCACAAGTGCCTGTAATTCTATTGGCATGTGAGGGCAAGCACATTCACCTGTAGGCGCACGCGCGCGCGCGCGCGCGCACACACACACACACACACACACACACACACACACACACACTCATTTAAAAATAACAAAACTTTTTTTTTTTTAAATGGGCTTTCTGTACCAGGGAAAGGAAGTTCGCTGCTATACAGGGTAAACAGGGAAGATCTTAGTATTGCTGAATAAATATATCTGAAGGAACAAATAACATTGGGGGAAATCGCAAATCAATGATAAATAATAAGGACAGATGCCTGGGCAGAGTAACCGGCAGGCATGAAGGACCTGGGGTAGTACTTTAGACCACGATGGAGGTCACAGTGTCTGGAGAGAAGCCAGCGTTGTGGGGATGAGACAACAGTGGTAGCAGTGTCAAAAAAAATTTTTTTTATGCGAGAAGGATGTTAGCTTGAATCCACATGAAGTGACGGCCCCTGGCAGGTGTGCCTGGCCTACCCCCTTGCAGGCCCAATGCTGCTAAGGGTAGCTGTGAAAGCCACTCAACACAAAACTGTGAACTTACTCAAAACACTACTCGATGTTTCCTCTCTGCAACTCAGTTGCACCATTCTCAAGCGTGAGCTTTGCAGATGACAATACTGTGTCACGGTGTCAAAATGCTGGACACCCCTGTTGCAGGGACCTGCAGAAAGGTGCCCCGGCCTGCCTCGTGTTTCAGCCTCGTTCTTCCACATGCTGGATCAAGAACTGAATGAAGGGGAAGAGAGACGGTGGGAAGAGGATAAAGTCAGAACGAGGGACAAGTCCAGCCACTGCCACCATCCAGACTGGACTCAGTGGACAGCCATCCTAGTGCTACTGGCCGGGGAGGTGGGGGGAAGGGACCTTCTGAGGCGGGCAGGTGGCTGGCTGTTCCCAGGTGCCGGGAAGCTGAGTGTAAGCTGGGAAGACGAGTAGGGATTCAACCTGGTAAGCAGAGAGAAACAGAGATGGGGGTTTTCCAGGAAGCAGGGGATGGGGATAGGATGGCCATCTTCGATGCCCTAAGAGAGATGTCAGGTTGGGAGGGAGGAGATCACTGATGTGGAAGTGTGAGCCAAGTCTCTGGGGACACTGTGGGACTGGAAGCAGTTTTGAATGGCTTTTCTTTTACGTTTAACTTTTACAATTACATTTCCTTATTATGGCATGTGAGAAAGAGAGAGAGAGAGAGAGAGAGAGAGAGAGAGAGAGAGAGATGTGGGCATGTTGTGGCACATGTGTAGAAGTTGGTTCTCTCCCTCCGTCATGTGGGCGCCAGGGATCAAACTCGGGTCATCAGGCTTGGTGGTAGAGACGTTTGCCCACTAAGCCATCTCTGGCCCCTTGGGTTGTTTCTCTTAGTGAAAGGAGAAGGAACAGGGACCTTCCGGTTACATGGACCCCTGAGGGCAGAGAGCCAAACTTTATAGGGATGCAACAGGAAAAACAGTGTTAAGATTAGGATGGGGGGGGTTGGAGAAAAGGGACAGCTTTGGGACAAAATTTGTTAGGTGAGACGAGATGGGCACCAGAGAGAGGTGAAGGAGACCAGGCTCTTCAGTTTCGATCCTGAGGGACTGGGGGCATCAGCAAGCATGACCCCTGGTGGGACTGAGTATTTCATCACTCAGAAGAGCCACACTGTTAGGCCCAGCAAGGGCAGAGGGAGGAATGCACACCAGGAGACTGGGGGAGCAGGGGCGAAAAGGAAAAGTGGGCGGCAGCATGTGGCTCAGGGCAAAGAGAAGCACCTGTCCTTGGGGGGTGCACGTCAGGGTGCTCTGACTAAGGAGGTGAGCTCTAACTGGTGGGTCTCGGGACAAGCCAGCTTCCCCAGCGGGAGCATGGTGGAAGGCGGCCATTCGTACCACGTTCTGAGAGCCCCAGCTGCTCAGGGCCAGCCACGCCGCCCAGCTTTGGTGACCACTTCCACCGTGAAGAATGGCCAGCACAAGGCCTGACTTTCTCAGTCGCTTGACTTGGAGATCGGATGGTCTCTTAAACGTTCTTTTCATTTTGTGATAGGCTTGCTGGACACTTGCCACAAGTAGATGGGAGTGTTTTATAAAGGCCTGGACTTCTGCCGGGGAAGAGCTTGCATAATTTCTCAGGCTGAGGCCGGGGGTGTGCTGGCAGCAGGCAGGGCTGGATGAAGCTGTCATGCCACGTAGCTGACGCACGCTTTCCATGGGGCCAAATGAGAGGCGTGCGAGGACAAGGACTGCTCTCCCCGCTCTTGCCTCACCCAACAAGGATCTTACTTTTACCTCCGAGTCATCTGCTCACTGAGCAATAGCTCTTAAATCTCCACTCTGTGACTAGCATGACTAGCATGTCCCCAGTTGGGGGGGACAGAGTGGGAAGCCACATGGATCCAGTTACTGCGTTTGGTACATGCATGGGCATGTACACACACATACGCATCACACACACAGAGATGCGCACACACACACACGCAACTACGCCGTGTGCTGATCCATGTGAGCGAGACACAGAGAGAGCTGGGAGGATGCACAGCTGGTGGGTTAGCAATCCCAGAAGAAGAGGAGTGAAAACTAAGCCACAGGTGAGCAAGGAAAAAGTGGTCCAGGCTGAGGTAACAAGGTGTGCAAAGGTCCTGAGGCAGGAGAGCAAATAGAGCTTACTAAGGACCAAGCAGGAAGGCAAAGTGGTTGGGAAGAGACCTGGAACAGATGCCGTCAGACTCGCACTGTCTGTGTTCCTTTGGGCTCTCGTGCCAATAAGGAGATGAAAAGAAGCAAGAGAGATTAAAGCAGGCCTTTGAGGAAGTCACTGCCACCATCCAGATGAGAGACAGAGGTGGCTTAGACTAGAAGTGATGGCCTCAGAGAGAGGGAAACAGAAGGCTTTGAAAGCTGAATCAATACTCCTAAACACAGCCGACTAAGTGTGAGACCCGGAGAACTGAACATCCAGACGTACGATAATCAGTTCGCTGACTCATCACCCACCAGGAACAGAGGCCCTGCACGGCTGCTTAGAGCCGACCGAACCCCGATGGTAATTTGAGAGAACTGCTGCCTGCAGCTGGCATCGGACCAGTGCAGCAGGCCTACGAGAAAATCTCAAAGCGGAGCCCCCTCCCCCACAAAGCACTCTCCGGCATCTCCTCCTTTGACCATTGTTATGGGAGAGTGTGTATCAGATGTGCCAGGCCATCTAGGGGTGCAGCTGCAAAGAGGGGCGAGGGGGAAGGTGGCGGGGTGAGCTGTGAACCCCATGCTGAAGAGTTGTGAAAAGTGCGTCCTTTGGGGCTGCTAAGAGTGACGGAGCCTCCGGGTGCCTGTTGGAGATAAGGAAATAGCTACGTTCCAGGTTTTCACAGAAAACAAGCAAATATCTGCTCAACTTTCCAGACAGTAATAGGTTTCTTTGATTTGACGGGAATATATATGTGTATCTGATGGCCAGTCCGTTTGTGCGTCGGTGATTGCTAAAACAGGGCGGCACCACTGCTGAGAGCAGAGGGTCATGCTCTTATCTGATTCAGGCTCAACTCAGTCAAAGAGCCTGCTCAGGGGCCTGGCACCCTCCTCGGTGTAGCGGGGAAAGTTTAATTCCACTGCGCTTTGTTTTCAGCATGCTGCCGTCAATGCCCTTATTGCAGGTTTGAGTTAGGAAACGCACTCGCAAGGAAAAGTCATTCTCACTAGCTGCAATCAAACACACCTGTTAAATGGAGATTCTCTATAAAAATGGGGAAAGCTGGGGCCAGGGAAACATGGCTCAGGGGACAAAGTCCCTGCTGTGCAGGCATGAGGCCCTGCGTTCGTATCTCTAACTGGACATCAAGGCGTTTGTGTCTGTGACTTCAGCATTGGGGGGAGGGGGGGGCGTGGAGACAGGAGAATGCCTGCAGCCAGTCTAGGCGAATTGGAGAGATCCAGGCTCAGTGATGTCTGTCTCAGAAAACAGTGAAATAGAGAGTAATAAAGGGAGATGGCTGATGCTCACCTCCAGCTTACACACACACACACACACACACACACACACACACACACACACACACAGAAACTCACTCATTTGCATGAGCGCACACACATACCATAATCGGACACACATCACACACACAAATGGAGACAGTGCACCCTGGAAAAGAAAGTGACTCTATGACCATGGCAGAACCTCTCTCGATGGGAGACAGTCATTTCACGCAAAATCAAGCCAAGCTAAAATGTTCTTTTGGAAACAGAGCCTCACTGTGGAGCCTAGACTAGCCTCAAGCACATGGAGCTCCTGCCTCTCTGCCTGACTCACAAGCAGATCTCTATGCCCAGCTTTGGGCAGATATTTTTTTTGAGCTAAGAGGCCCAATATGTAACTTTGAAAAATTAAATAATCTCTTGATATTATACTGGAATTACATCATTCCCCTTCCTGTCTCCCTCCTGCCAAAGCCTCTTGTGTAACCTCACTCCCACGTCCCTTTCCCCCACCCCTGGCTCTCTTTCATGTCCTGTTTTTCTTCGAGTGTTTATATACACACATCAACACAGCCTGCCCGGTCTGTATAATGTTACTGGCCTGTGTATGTTTTCAGGGCTGACCTTCCGGTATTGGATAACCAACCAGTGTGCTCTCCTTGGGGAAAACTGTTTCTCCCACTCTCAGCATTCCTTGGTTGCTTGTAGCTCCTCGTTGAGAGCTGAAGGCTTATGAGCTTTGTCCCATCTATGTCTGCTGTTGTTGTGCTTGTTCGGGTCATGTTAGTGAGACTTTGTGGGTTTGGCATTGCCAGAAGACACGGTCTCACAGCCAGCTCCCTGTCCTTCTGGCTCTTACAATCTTCCCCCTCCTTCTTCTTCAGTGATCTCTTAATGGCAGGAGTTGTGCTGTAGATGTATCGGCCCAATATCTAACTTCAGTCACTGGTGCGTACATCATCCCCGCTGTGCTGGCTAGTTTTAGGTCAACTTGACACAAGCTAGAGTCACTGGGAAAGGAGGGAGGCTCGACTGAGAAAATGCCTCCATGAGATCAGGCTGTAGGCAGGTCTGTAGGGTATTTTCTGAGTTGGTGATTGATAAGGGTGGGGCCACCTTTGGGGTGTTGGTTCTGGGTTCTATAAGAAAACAGGCTGAGCAAGCCGTGATGAGCAAGCCAGTGAGCAGTACTCCCCCATGGCCTCTGCATCAGCTCCTGCTTCCAGGATCCTGCCCTGTTTGAGTTTCTGCCCTGACTTCCTTTGATGATGAACAGTGATATCTAAGTGTAAGTCAAAAAAAAAAAAAAAAAAAAAAAAAAAAAAAAAACCCTTTTCTCCCCAAGTCGCTTTGTTCATGGTGTTTTATTGAAGCAGTAAAAACCCTGAGATGCCCATCTTCCTTCATTTCTGTCTCAAACTTCAACTTTTAGCCTAGTGTTGCTAAAATAGCAGCAAGCATTGAGAGAAAAGTTATATCCAAAAGAGCTGACTCCGCAGAATGATCCGTATTGAAACGCATACTGGACTTTTTAAGTGGGGATGCCGTGTGGCCCTTTTACTTCTTTTCACATTTATCTGAGGAAATGGGACTTCTGTAAACTCAGAAAGAGAAGCCATGAGAGGTGACCCCCTCCCCATACATATCTTTTCTTATAAGCTTCGTGTTCCACAGAGTGGCTTCACACCCACAGGGCCCATGTTCCTGTAGCAACGTTCACTAGATTCTTAGACGTTTTGTAAACAGTGGTTAATTAGACTGCTAACATCCCCCAAAAGGGGCCAAGAGATTTGGGGACACTTGTTCATGCTCATGGCTGGGTCCCTGCACAGCTGTTTGAAAACCAAACAGCACACAGAACACGGGACCTTAGACCACAAGGAAATCACTTAGGATTCTAAGATGCAGCAGAAACCTGGATGTGGGGCAGGTGTCTGTCTCGGCATGCAGATGTGACAGGAAGGGAGGACAGTAAGATTATTTCTCATGTCACCAGTAACTGCTGCTCCCCAAGGGCTCAAGCTAGCCACAGCATGGCATAGTTCTGCCAGGCTTATCATCCTAGAGATGACCCTATTACCAAGCAACTTTGCCTGGAGGAATGTAACCAAGTTTCACACATGCACTCATGCACACACACATGAAAGAGACAGAGAGACTTCCCGGGCACTGCTCAGTTCATGGGAGGTGGCAACTTAGTTTGGCTTTGCGGTGACTCTCTGGGGGACCTGTTCTGTTATTGTAATCTATTTATCATCATCGCCATTACCACCACCATCATCATCACCATTTTCCTGGTGAGGGGAGGGAGGTATACAAGGTTTAAGAAATGTGTCCGGGTCGGCACAGGCCTGTAATCCCAGCACTCATAGAGGCAGAGGCAGCTGGATCTCTGTGAGTTGGCCAGCCTGGACAAGTCCAGGACAAGTTCAAGACAGCCAAGGCTCCACAGAGAAACCCTGTCTTGAAAATGACCAAACAAGCAAGCAAAAAAGAAACAACGAAAAGAAATGTGTCCAGGACAGGCATGATAGCACAGTCCTTTAAGCCCAGCACTCAGGAGACATAAGCAGGTGGATCTCTACAAGTTCAAGGCCAACCTGGTCTACCTAGTGAGTTCCAGGTAGATAAAGGCTGTATGGAGAGATACTTCAGAGACAAGCAGAGAGAGAGAGAGAGACAGTCAGGTGGTGGCAAAGTCCCTCAGTCACCTCTCAGGGTTGACATTAAAGTCCAGTGAGCTTGAACACTTCCAAGCTGGCTATGAAAGTTTTCCCATCAGCTGGCATGTCCATCTGTTTCCTAGGAGTCATGTACCTGGGAGAAGAGCGCTGGCCTGCTTCAGCACCCTAGAGAGCACCCCCTGGCACCTGCTAGACCAGGAGCTTACCAGTGCTGGCTGGCCAGGGAACAGGCAGGGAGGGGGCACACGCGGACCTATTTTTCTCTTCTTCCTAGGAATCAGCTTTTGTGAGCAGGAACTATATGTAATGCTTTCAGGCCAAGGGAACAGGTCAGGTGCAGCCTGGAACCGGTCAGTTCTGCTTTTCCCCTTCTCAGGCTGTTTCAGATGCCACAGGCCTCAAAGCTACTGGGTTTCAAAACTAACCTCAGTTTCTCCATTGCATGTAGGCATGACCTTTTCTTATGATCACTTCCACCCAGACTCTCCTCCACGAAAATCAGACCTTTGCCAAAGGGGCCACTATGTGCCTTTTCTGATCACCCCCCAGGAGAGGTAACCATGTGGGTTGGGAAAGAGCTAGATTGTGAGTCTGAGCCACTTGAAGATTTATCTTAGGCAAGGTTCTTAAGTTTTTTCACATCCAGGATTTTTGTTTTGTTTAGCTTGGGTTGGTTGGTTGGTTGGTTGGTTGGTTGGTTGGTTGGTTGGTTGGTTAGTTAGATGGTTGGTTGGTTGGTTGGTTGGTTTTTCAAGCCAGGTTTTTTCTGTAGCCTTGGCTGTCCTGGACTTGGTCTGTAGACCAGGCTGATCTTGAACTCACAGAGATCTGCCTACTTCTGCCTCCCCAAATGCTGTGATTACAGGTGTGCACCACCATGCCTGGCTAATAATACCCAGTTTTTAAATCTGTGCAATGGAACTAGTGACAGTAACTGAATGATGAGATTATCCTGAGGCTTAAATAAGGCCGTGTGCTTAGAGAGTATGTTTTATTAAGGGGAAAAATAAGATGCAGAGCTGTCTCTTATGAATAGTAATATTCTATGCCCGGTACATACACACCACACACACACACACACACACACACACACACACACTGCCTTGGCTGATTCCCACCCAGTTTCCACATAGCACTAGCAACTGTACAGGCCACTGGCCTCCTGTTGGTGTTTGATTCTCCTCTGGTCCTGACCTTCCCTTCTGATTGACATTCTTCGATCCCGACTCCCTGTGACTTTTATTGTCTATGCCACAAAAGATCACTGTGTGAGATGGATGGAAATATATAGATCATTAGAGTCTAAGAAGTCGAACTGAGCAAGCTTCGTCTATTTTGTTTGTTGCTGTGGCCCTGAAAGACTAGGCAGCATAAGGTGTGAGCTCAGGGCTCATGAAATAGTTACTGTCATAAGATCGGTAGGCAGACAGACTGATGATTGATAGATGATAGAAAATAAAGGATGGATAGATGATGAACAGATGACAGGGGAAGAAAGGGTGGAAGGGGAGAAGGAAGAAAGAGGGGAAGGGAGGAAGAAGGATGATAGAAGGAAGGAAGATCAAGGAAGGAGGAAGAGAAAAAAGGAAGGATAGGTGAATGGAGAGTGAAGGAAAAGGAGAGGAAATCATGGAGAGATATAGGAAGACAAGAAGGAAGGAAAGAAGAGAAGGAGAGAAGAGGAGAAAGTGGTCTCTAGTTAACTCTTCTCTCTCCCAAGAGGCTTTGCAAAGTTCCATAGACATCTGTTCTCCCTTGTCCTGTCTGTCCCTTACTGATACTCAGAAAGGCCTCGTGCCGAGTGGACTGCACTCACCCACCTTGAAGCTTCGTTCTGGTGACATGGTTATGGCTGCCACCACACTGCCAACCACCCAGGATCACAGGAACCCTTGCCAGGCACCCAGGCTGAAAAAAAAAATCTTGGAAACCGTCCTCCTTAGAGTGTGGGCTGCCTTTCCCCTTCTGTGTGAGTACAGGAGATGGAGAAGGGTAGGAGGCTGGATAGAACCATGCCTCGTTATCAAGATGGCCACCTTAAGTCACAGCCCTAAAGAGTAAGCAGGCCTTTACCAGTGCAGTGGAAACAATAATAATAAAATTAGTCCCCACAAGGTAGACCCTTCTAGATCTGGGACCCAGCCTGCAAGCAGAGCTGTGCCTCAATCTGATGGGAAGTTCTCTTGGGGAGAGCGGATCCTTCTCTGAGCCACAGTAAAGGCTTCATAGTCAATTGTGACAAGTTATTAAGGCAATATAAATGTGCGGGGTGGGGAAAGAGGAGACAGGTTCGAATCTCCATCTCTGGCATAGCAGCAAATATCTAAACCCCCACCAGCTCAGCCCATTACCCATCTCAACTCTCCAGTTCCCAGGCTTCTGATTTTAGAAGATACACTGTCCCTTCTCTCCCTCTTCCCTGGATCTGTCAGCCTTGGACTCAAGATTTTAACACCCTCCCAACTTGGTCTGAGCTACCCTTCCGGTTTCTGGAGAGAATCCAGTCTGGGCTCTTCTTTGTCTCAGCAGGTGTGGTACAAACAGCAATTGTAGCCAGGCAGGAAGCACTTGTATTTCTCAGTCTTCAGGAGCTTTTCCAGCTCCGGTCTTGTTATAAGAAGAATCTTGCCTCAGAAGCCTCCCTGGGAATAAGCAGGCGTTTTCTGAATGCCTCTAAAGATTAAGCCAATGAAATAAAAATTCATTTCTGAGACATAAACTAAATGGCCAGGGTTTTTCCGTGGAAACGCTGGCACGATGGCAGAGGCGCAGAGGCCCTCTGGTTGACAGTAATTTGCCGCAGTGAGCCAGGCAGTCCCGGAGCCGGGCAATGGACAAGACATCATCAAATACCGCATCTGAATTCCGTTCGTATTATAAGAATGAAAAGGGTAATGTAATTCAATTGCCTGGAGAATCGGCACACACAGAGACATAAACAGAGCTGGCCAGAGGCAAAATTGCTTAGCAAGTGAAGTTGGTCTACAGGGCCCCTGGCTTGCTTCATTCGTCCTCCCAACTAGGTCTCTTTTCCAGGAATCTGGTGTGAATTTAACTTTTTTTTTTATTAGGTGTATCTGTTTGTGTCTGTGTCTGCCTGTTGCTGTGTGCATGTGAGTGGCCCTTGGAGGCCAGAGGCACAAGATCCCTTAAAAAGGAAGTCAAAGGCGGTTGTTGCAAACTGTCCACACGGATGCTAGGAAGTGAACTTGGGTCCTCCAAAGAAGCAACAGGGAGTCTCCATCACCCTGAGCCATTTCTCCGGCCTCTGGTATGGCTCTAAATCAGGATGTTACCCTTCCTGAGGGAATGTGCTTTTTCAAACGTCCTCTCCAGTTTGCTATCGAAGGGATTAAAAACTCACACTCGGAGCTGGTAAGATGCGCCATCAATAGGCTTTTTCACACAAGCGTGAGGCTCTGAGCTTGATCCCTAAGACCCACATTTTGGGCATGATGGTGTATGCTTGTAATCTCAGAGTTACAAAAGCAGAGACGGGGAGGCGGGGGGGGGGAGATAGATACCTCCGGTTCCCTGGCCAGCAGGGTCAGCTTACTCAGCAAGTTCAAAGCCAGTAAGAGGCCCTGTCTCACAAATAGTGGACAACATCCCTGAGGAACAAAACCCAAGGCTGACTCCCGGCCTCTGCACTCATGCGCATGCACATACGCATACACCCGCACTGAATAGCCATACACACACATAAATGTTTTTAGAAAGAAAAAAAACAAAACAAAACACCTCACACGTATCAAAGGCCTACCATGAACCAGGCACCTCTTCACAGATAGAGTTGGTCTTAAACGCACATAATACAATTATCCATTCATACACAAAAAAAGAGGGGGTTCCCACAGTGGGTGCACACCTAGAGTCCCTGCAACTTGGAAGTGAGTGAGCAGGCTTTGGGAAGTCGCTGTGCGGAAGACATTCCAGGGTAGCAGAGCAGCCGCAAAACACTTGGTGTGTTTTGGAGTGACCCGGGTGGGGGTGGGGTAGAAGGGTGTGGGCGAGAAAGGGAGATGAGGACAGGGCAGAAGCGGGGGTGGGGAGATGTGTGGGCTGGGTGGAGACTCTGGAAAGAACGCTAAACACCTGAAGAGCAAACAGGCCACACTTTTCTATCTGCCATTCAGATACTCACACTGATGCTGCAAAATTCTCGGGTGTCCTTCTGTGGGGTGTGTTTATGCCCCTACCCTGAAGATGGGGAAACTGAGGCACAGAAAGAAGACACGGTTACCAAGGGCAGTTGAGCCCCACAGGCTGCCTACTGCAGAGCACTAGCTGTCTGAACTGTCACAAGCTTGCAAGTCTCCACATGATGGAAGGCCCTGCTCTTCATCAAGGGAAATAGCCTGAAGGAGGGTTTCTGGAGGTGGGGATCTCTCAGTCCTTCCGCTGGAAGTGTTCCAAGGAGGAATGAGAACAGCCGGCTGTCGGTAGTTCTTCCACAGGGACTGTGGCGTTCTATCTTCTCCCACACAGCCTGGGCCTGTGCTCAGAGCAGCCGGTGAGGAAGCTGCTGTCCTACACTTGACAGCAGGTGCAGCTGTGTGGTCAGGTCCCAGTGTGGGCCTGGGTTAAGGCCCCCAGCATTTGAGTTTCTAGAGTTTCTCCTTCCGCTAGGGCTCGCTCCATCTGCTTACCTGAGAGATTGAGTGGAACTGGGATCTGGAGACTTAAGCTCACGTGCTTGGTGCCTATTCAGGCTGTCTGTGGATATAAAGTCAGGGACACTGCACAAGGTCTATGCAGGGACTGCGTCTCTCTCAGAAGCTCTGAAAGGGGCTTCCTAGCCAAGGCGGAAGTCAGCTGAGGCAGCCTTAGGCCGCCCATCTCTCCTTAAAGAGCTAACCTGTCCCTGCTGTGGACCTCAGCTTTGTCCATCTGTACTGGGAGTGGGGGAGATTGAGTAAGCAGCCGTTAAAAGACCTCACCAGTTCCTATCCCGTGTGACGGGTGGGAGATGCTCCCAGGCCCTCATTATTCTCCATCTGAGGAAAATGGGGGGTCCCTAGAAACTTATGTAGAAATGGTAAGGATGGAAGCAGTGATGGAGAGTAGGAAGGAAGATCAGAGAGAGGAGGGTATGGTCACCCCTCCATAAATAGAAGAAAAAAGGATGTCGTGTGCCCCTCAAGGAAAAGGAGGAACAGAAGGCTACAGACAGATGCTGTGGGCTCAGGACCACACCAGGTCCCTCTTTGTTCTCACTCTGACCCACCTCATCTGCCTGCCTCGGTTGTACCTACTTAGTCACAGGAGCTGGTGACCCTCCCCACCTGAGTAGACTTGTCCTGCTTCGCTCTGTACCCCACCTGAGGCTTAGGCAGTAACACAGCAGCCTCTTCTCCCTTATATACTCTGCCGTAGATGCTTTCCTGCTCAGTTGACAACAGGTTGGCCAAGCAAGATGGCTACCGAGGTGGTTTGAATAAGAATGGCCCCCATAGGCTTGTCTATCTGAATGCTTGGTTCCCAGTTGCTAGAACTGTGTGGGGAAGGGCTAGAAGGTGTGGCCTTGTTGAAACAGGTGTGTCAGTGGGGTGGGCTTTGGGTTTCAAAGTAGGGCCCCCCTACTCTGCCTCCAACTTTTGGATAAGCTGTAAGCGCTCAGTTACTGCTCCAGCACCATGCCTGCCTGCCATCATGCTCACTGCCATTATAAACCTTGAAAACCGTAAGCAAGGCCCCAGTCAAATGCCTTCTTCTACAAGCTGCCGTGGTCCTCTTCAAAGTCCTCTCACAGCTCTCTACCAACAAGGACCACAGGCCAAACCTGGAAAACCTGACCAGGGAAATGAAAACTCAGGCTCTTGACCTTAGGTGTTTCCCTAACCACTCTATCCATGTTGAGCTGCCGGTGGGCTGGCACGTTTTTCTCAGCCACTTTTTACATCTTCAACACCCAGTTGGTGCTTAGTAAATATTGATGGAAATGACTCAGGGGTGAATAAATGGAAAACTGCATTAGGAGGAACTGGGTTCTATAAATACACTCGTAGGCACCACGTTGCCAGGGCTGACGCTGACAGTCCTGAGGAAGCAAGCATCCATTCAACAAAGTCTTAAAATGGTTATTGAAAGCCTGCCATGTACCAAGCAGGGGGTGAGGAGCTGGAGGGACCGTGGGGAGCAGAGCCATGTTAGCCCCTAAACTTGAGGACCTCTAGAGAAGACCGAAAGCAAACATCAGTGAGGCTGCAAAAAAAAAGACAGCAGGGGATCATCAAAATGTGGCAGGGGCTGGGGGAAGAGCCTGGAGGTACCTCGCTGCGCATGTGTGAAGACCCGGAGAAGAGGGGAGAAGAAGAAGAGGAGGGGCAGCAGGAGGAAGAAGGGGAAGGAAGGGAAAGGGACAGGAGAGAAAAATGGACAGGTGAGGATGGAGGCAGAATACAGGTTTTGAGGGACAAGATGTGATTGGACAATGAGGTCCAGGACGTGTGTGTGTGTGTGTGTGTGTGTGTGTGTGTGTGTGTGTGTGTGTG
>NW_026587215.1:312252-324541 GCF_907164565.1 Psammomys obesus | reverse complement strand
GTGTGTGTGTGTGTGTGTGTGTGTGTGTGTGTGTGTGTGTGTGTGTGTAGGTCAAAATGTTAACTCTAACTCTGAGGTTAACTCCTTTCACCTTTACATAGGTTCCAGGAATCAAACTCAGGTCACCAGGTCATGAAACAAGTACCCACCACGCCATTTGGTCCTTGGAGATGATCTTCAAGTTTAAAAAAAAAAAAAAAATCTTAGGTTGAGTAGAAGTTGCCAAGGCAAAAGTTGTGGAAAATCGTTTGGGCCAGAAAGAATGTCATATGTTGAGGCCTTAGGAGAAAGCAACAGCAAAGCACTTTCAAACAGCTACCAGAAAGACTGTGGTCGGAACGAGAGTGAGGAGATGGGGAGAAGGAAAGGAGGAGTCAGGGTGCCTGGGGCCTCTGTAAGTCTTCTGTGGACATGGCAGAGGGGCCATGATCTCGATCCCCCACCCACCTTTATCGGCAATGTGATTCAGGGCAGGTCGTCCATCCTCATCATTACAGGAACACCCTCCTAAAGAGGTGATTATCAAGCAGACCAAGCTGGTGGCTTATAGAGACACCCCCAAGCAATCCACTCTCCTTCAGCCACCGACAGATACAGGCTGCCTGACCTCCCTCTGCCTCCTGACTTCTGACTACCCATCGTATCAGGAAACACTTTAAGGAAAATCAACTTGGCTGGGGAGGTGACTCATTTGGTAAAGCTCTGGCCACAGTGACATAAGCGGAAGAATCTGAGTTCTAACCCCAGCACCCTTGCCACACACACACACACACACACACACACACACACACACAGGCACAATGCTGGGGAGGTGGAGTCAGGCGGATTTCTAGAGCCTGCTGACCAGCCAGTCAAGATGGATCAGCCAGTGACTGTAGGCCAGTAAGAGACCCTGCCTCAAAAAATAAGGTGGAGAACAATACGGAAGACATCCAACATTGACCTTTTGCCTCTACATACAGGTGCACACCTATCGTGCATACCTGTACATTCGTGTGCATGCCACACAGACACAGACGCATGCACACACAAAATGAACTCCTCCCACATCCTGTGTGCCAAGGGGAAAGTGCACAGGGCACACACCACCGGCCAGTCTTCCCCCACGCGTACCTGGCACCACTGACCACAGCTTTCCAGTCACTTTAGCAGTAACTCAATTGCCAGTCCCTGAGAACCTTTGGGCACAGAGCCAAATCAGGTGGGTCCCTATTGTTTCCTTGAGACACTGAAGGCACAAGTCAATTACTTGGCCCTAATAAGAGCTTTTTATCACCTGACAGCAGCCACTGAGCCTGTGCTAAGCTCAGCCTTAAGGCCACCCAGTCTGCCTCCCAAGACAGATGCTCCAACAGCCAGGAGGTGCCACATGAGCCTTGGCACGGGAGTCTCACGCAGCAGATGTTGTCACCTTCAGTGCTGGCCAGATCAGGACATTAACACCCCAGACGTTAATCTCTGGGTCCTCGCCAACCAGCGGGGACTGGCTGTGCTCTCTGCTGCTAATGATAAGGTCCTCTGAAGGGGTCAAGGAAGGGTCTGGAATTCCAGGCCCAGCTTCCTCCCCACACCTCTTCCAGACCTGATATTCCCCAGCCTTTCGGCGTCAGGAATGCCTATTCCCCATGTCATGAAGGCTTTGCCGTTACAACTGAGACCCAGAAAAAAAAAAAAAAATGAAATGTCTTACTCAAGGAACGAAAACACAGCGGCGGGAGCCAATTGAATACAAATGTACTTGGAGCTTGGGAGCTCCTTAAATAACAGCTCAGCTCCACGAGAGCCGGGAGACAGCATAGCCACAAATGACTGGTCTGTCCCCCAACACTTCACCTCTAGAGGTACCGTGCCATTCTGCACTTTAGGGGACAGAGACTTGCTAATGCCTGGCTCCTCCCTATGCCAAACACCTCAAGTTACCTCTCCTCCACTATTCAGTCTGGGGGAGCTGATCCCCAAGGAGTGTGGCTGGCCAGCAGGTGCAGCGGAGGAAGGGGCTTCCCTGGGGTGTCTGAGTTGATAAAGAGATAGAGAAGGTGGATGGTGTGAATCTGGCAGAGGTGCCTATGGAGGAAAGGGCCCAGAGAGGGCAATGGAGGGGACAGCCATACGCCATCATGTGGACTGTGAGGAGGGAGTGTTGAGGCACAGAATGGTTTGACAGCAGATCAAGGCTCAGGCTTGTACATTTAGATCTTTCTGTCTAAAAGTCATAAAAAGCCACTGGGATGCTGGGAGGTGAAAAGGAGTGAAGGGATCAGAACTGGTCTTGACCATCCTAGAGAGGATCCTCCTGGGGGCAGGAGAGTCCCAGCTGGGAAGGTGGCAACAGAGAACAAGGAGAGAAAATTTAAAAGGTGTGCAGGCTCTGAGGGGTTGGACATGGGGAGGAAGGAAAGTGGGTATCAAGGAGCATCCCTACAGTCCTGTCTTACACTGGACTGAGGAGGCAGGAGATGCCAGGAGAGGACTTTGTGGGATGGGGGAGAGCATGACAGTTAACATTGTCAGCTTGTCCGGATCTAGAATCATCTATGAGACAAACCTCTGGGCATGCCTGTGAGGGGTTAGCTAGAGTAGGTCAACTGTGGGCGTGTCCTTCCATGACTGAACGAAAAGGAGAAAGCTGAGTCTTCACTCTGCCACTGACAGCACATGTGACCTGACCAGCTTCCTCACCATTACAGACTGTGCTCTCTCAGACTGTGAGCCAAAATGCACTCACCTGTCCCTACGTGGCTTTGGTCAGAGTATGTAGTCACCGCAGTGAGAAAAGTAACCAACACAAGCAGGTGCATGCCTTTAACGACACTCAGGAGGCAGAGGCAGGTGAATCTCTGTGAGTTGGAGACCAGCCTGCTTTACCCAGGAAGTTTCAAGATAGCTAGGACTACATAGTGAGACCGTATCTCAAAAAGAAGAGAAAACTAAAGAGCATGCGAAAGGAACATAGTAAAGCAATATGGATAAGCCAGCCCACCTTTAGGATGCTTGAAAGGCCTCTGCAGCACACAGGTAGACTACCCTACAGGACAAATGACTATGGAGTAGAGTTGGAGAAGTCAGGGCCATGGCTATGACATAATAGTCGGTCATTGGTGTGGCCATGATGACTAAACTTGGGAACCGCTTCAGCTAACTGAGGTTTGTTAGGGACATGGCACATCAAAGGGACAGACCACAACCCACTTATGTACCCTCTCCCCATTGGCCATCTGAGTTGCTTCTGTATTTTGACATTATTAAAAAAAAATCAATAAGGAGCATCCTTGTCCTGTTTATAGCCTTTTCCGTATTCTGGGTTAATTTTCTAAGGAGCCTACATCGCTAACATGGTTAGCAATGACTATCTGCTAGGAGGAGGAATACATCATGCTCATCCTTCCGAAAATGTAATAGAAATTCTTTCTATATTGTCCATTATCTGTGGTTGGGTCCATGGAGCTGCTGTCTTCTGCCATCCGGCTGATTTATGAAGTCTTTCCTAATTGCCCACAGAAACCCCCTTCCTCTGAATTCTAATGGTTACTGCTAGAGACATTCATTCTGACCTTGTCCTGCAGAAGCCTGATGTCTTAAGACACACAAACACAAAGGATGAAGGGCAGTTGCCTTCTCATGAAAAGGCCATGAAATTGGGAACCAGGGACCTGCTTTGTGTTTCATGTGAGTGTGCATGTTTGTGTGCAGGCAGTTACGTGTGTGTGTGTGTGTGTGTGTGTGTGCGTGTGTGTGTGTGTGTGTGTGTGTGTGTGACATATGTGTGTTTGGGTGCATGTGAAGGCCCAAAGTTGATGTCACAGTCTCTCGCTCAAACCCAGAGCTTACTAATACGGCTACTTCTGATTGCCAGCAGCTTTAACCATCTTATTTATGCCATCTTTGTGCCATCTTCCCAGCCTACCACCTGGCATTTTTTATGTGTATGGGTATTTTTTTATGTGTTTGCCTGGTGCTCATAGAGGCTGGGATCGAGTATCAGATCCCCTAGAACTGGAGCTAGACACCGAGAGCCACCGTGTGGGTGCTGAGAATGGAATATGGGTCCTTTGGGAAGATCAGCCAGCACTATTAACTGCTGATCCTTCCCTCCAGCACCCTGACTTTTAACGTGGCTTCTGGGGATTTAACTCAGATCCTTGTGCGTGCAAGGCAAGCACTTTGCCACCTAAGCCATCTCCCCGGCCCCTTCCCTGTGTTTCTGGAATCCCCCTCAGAGATTAGCAAGAGGTTTATTAACCTGAGATTAATGTCACTGACTGTGCTGAGTAGTTAAGCAAGAGGCTTGGAAGCACTGGTATTCTGAGACCCCTGCTATAAACCTAGGTCTGCCTGGTGAGGGAACTATCCAAGCACCAATTCAGAGGCACATGTCTCTCAGTCTTGGATGTCACTGTCTTCAGCACACAGCTTCAGACATTGCCACGGCCCTCCCCTCGAGCCAGAGGGGAGAGAGACAGCAGGTCACACCAGAGTGGCTTTTAGGGGCCAGGCCTGGAGATGGCACACAGTTTCCACCCCCCACCAGCCAGGATTCCGTTCTGTATGCATCACTGTAAGGGGGTGTGGGAAAGAGTCTGAGCATGAGGATAGAATGGAAGCACGCTGGGGTGACCCACAGTAAGGTAAATAGGTTTGAGTGATTCAGCCTCCCTCTCCTCCTCAAAGGCAGAAGCCAAAAATAAGACGTTAGGTGAGCAGCCCGATGGTATTTAGCCTGTGTGGTGCAGAGCTGGGACTCAGCCCCCAGCTCACCTAAGCCAAAGTCACTGTACACACACCACTGACTGGTAGCTAGCATCAGCCCTGTCCTGATCTAAATCACCTTGGCTATTGTTCAATTCCGTGTTTAACCCATCTTCAGACTGCAGTGAGCCTGTCAGAGGTTCCCGGCTCTGAGCCTCAGCTGCGGTTTGCAGATGTGTCCATCATTCCTGGGGTGCTCTCCTCCAGTGAGTCACGGGCTCACTGGCATACCTTTGCTCCACGTGGGCACCGTGCTCCTATTCTAAAGCCTATGCCTTATGAACTTGACATATTCTGATGCTATGACTTCTACCTGGAGTAAATTAAAGCTCTTAAAAATGTCAGAATGTTTTCAATTCATTTGACATTCTCAACCATAGGTCAAACTGCCTCTGAAACAGATGTGTCTAAACGGCTGTCTGCCCGTATCGCTCAGAATGACGTTTCAGGAAGTTTGGGATGTGTCCTGATGAGGGGCCTGTCAACATCAGTCATTCTGGTTGAATCTATTCCCTTATAAACTTTTGACACGCCTCCCCTATGCCACGGATAGTGTACCTGGAAGTTCCAAAGGGACCTTGGAAAGTTGTGGTTGCTTCCTATTGCTTTGCAAGCACAGACCCTGGGGAGAAAAAAAAATCTTACATTTTATTTATTTTCTACATAATCTGAGGTAAGGTGGCTGTGTGGAGGCCAGAGGCAGTGGCAGTGTGGAGAGCAGACTCACGGCAGTCAGCTCTGTCTCCACCATGTGGGTCTCAGGAACTAAGCTTAGGTCATCAGTCTTGGCAGCAGGGCATTTTATCAGCTGAGCCACCACATCTGCTTCAACCCTGAGACCTTACCTCGGGGGCAAATAATGGCTTTGGTAATCATGGCAGCAGTCACCCTGGGTGGAAGCTGAAAGTGCAGGTGCTCAGTGAACGTTTCCCAACCTCACAAAGCAGATGTTCCGACGGGACCGAGAACGGATGTGCAGACACACATGTAACGGATCGGGGGACAGCGTGTCCTCTGAGAGGCTTGAGGATGGAGAGGGGTGAAGCAGGGAGATGATGGGTTATTGGGTGCCAGGGACAGTCACTGTGATGATGAACGGAGACTAGAAAATGGAGCAAAAGGGCTGCGGGTAGAGGGAAGATTTTCAGAAGAGATTTGAACCGAGAATGTATTTGGCACTTTCCAGAATGTCAAGTAAGACTAAGGGAGTGGGGGAAAGAATAGGCTGGCCCTGGGAACTGGCTGGATTAGGGCCTCCAGCCACGGTCAGGACGATTGCTCCTATTTAGGGACTTGAGAGGCGAGCAGAGCTTGGTAAGAGAGTAAGCCAGTTGGTCCCTGCAGGTGTTGGGGATATGAGGAAAGGTACAAAGGAGCTGGGAAAAGTTTTAGCCCGTGAGGTGGAAAAAGTGCCAAGGGGGAGGGAGATGAGGACTGGTGAAACAGTAAGCCAAAGAAGGAATCAGCAGTATATGAAATGTCACCAATTATCCAGATAAGGACAGGGAGCTGGCCATCAGAGGTGGCAAGCAGAAATCTCTTGTATTTGCAACATGAGATACAACTATAGAGATGAAAGACTGAGGAGAGAAAGCTTGGGAGAGGTGGATCAGGATGGGAAGAGAGAAGAGTGCCTGCCTCACCTCTTTCATTCCCAGGCCTAACACATGGATCGAGGAGTCCTTGGGACCCCAACCAGTACAGACATGGAAATGGAACTTGACCATAGGTGCCGGTCCCCAAGAGCTCCCACTTGTCACCTCAGGGCTATTTTGTGTCTCTTAGAGGTCACCTAGGGCAATTGACACAAAACGGATTTCCAGTTTTAAAAGAATCTCAGAAAATAGGTCACTCTGCTTCTGTCGGAACAGCGTCTGAATCATTCTAGCAACGAGCGTCTCTCCCGTGTGGGTTTCTAATTGCAGAAGCTCCATAGCCCACCTCTGCACACGACTGCACAGTGCGGCGTGCTCTGCGAGGGAGAGCTGCCTTCCGATACTCTGCTTCCTCATTAAAAGAAAAAAAAAAAAAAAACACTTATGGGAAATGGGTCCAATTGATATCAGCTCCTGAGACCATCTGAGCCATGACTCTTTTCCATCTCAGACCCTGGACGGAAACTGCCGTGGCTTCTGTCGTGTCCACACTGAAGTTCCCACTGTTCCTTGTCTCTCCTAAAATGCATGGAGCTAGGAGCGGAGAAAAACTCCACCAGCTGGGTTCTCTATAAAGAAATGGGTCACTCACAGAACAGGCCAGCTGTAGCCTGTTGGTTTGTTTTTCTCATTGTCCTCAAGGCTGGGAGAGGGATGGGTACAGAGTTTGGGGGCTGCGCAGTCACAAGGACAATACCCGTGGGACCAGAAAGAGCCACCCTAGACTCTAGCAAGGAGGCTGCTTTTCCAGGCACTCAGATCACGAGACCATGCCTGCTAACTATTGCCCAAGGTTCTGCTATCTGGCTAGTCAGGAAGAGTGTGTGGAGTTCAGGTGGGTCGGCTTCCCCATGAGGGATAGAGCTACCCTAACACACCCTACCTAGTGCTCTGACACAGACACTGTGGGCTGGGCCCTGCTATGCTCTGTCCTGCCCTACACTGTTCAACGGGATGTGCAAACCCCACTCAGGACCAGGTAGAACTGTGCCAACTCTTTCGTGCCAACCCAGCATCCTGCACCTTCCAGCCAGAAAACAGCTCAGGCACCTGCCCTCCTCTACACCCACCTTCCTGAGATTTCCACCACCTCACCACACTCTATCCATCGCTCTCCTTCCTGCCACCCATGTCCAGATGTCCGCAGTGAGAGACTGTGTCTCAAAAGAGACTCTGACAGCCTCACTCTGATTCTGAAGAGCCACCAAGAGCTCCTGTGGCTTTGAGCTTATGTCCAGCTCTCTCACGGGGCAGCGGAAGAGCCATCCTGACCCTGGCCTGCCCTACCCACCATTTCCTACACCCAAACTGGTGCCATGCTGAACCCTCTATGGGATTTTCTCCCACAGCAAACAGCCCTCTTTCCCATCTTGGGAACTGTCGCCATCTTCCTAATTCGTGTGTAGAAGTTTCAAGGCTTTCTCTCTGGTTTCTTCCTTGACTTCTCTCACCACATCCAGGCCTTCCGCTGGTAATGTTGGCTTTGCTTCAGAACATAATTCCAAGCTAGCATCCCTCAGCCAGGTTCACAGCTCCCATATAACCCAGCCCTTCTTACCTTCCCATTGGGCTAGAGAGATAGCTGTCCAACTGGTCTACCTGCCACTCTCTGGCCCTCTTCTAGACAATTCTTAATATTTTACCAGGACCATCAGACACATATAATCTGTCTTCAGCCTATCTATCTCATCCTGTCAAACCCGATCCTCTGTCCCCAGACTTACTGCCACCTCCTGACCCTCATAGACAACAATATTTCTCCTAGGTAATAGTACATACCTTTACTGATCTTCTCTGGAACATTCTTTCCAAGATTCCACTGATTCAGAGAGCATCAACCCTCTGAGTTGCCCCCCCCAAAGCCTCTCCATGCCCCCCAAGGCTCTCCTTTCACATTCACTTGCAATCTCAGTGAAACATCCCTATTAAAACATATGCTTGAGTAGCCATCTGCTAACGCCAGGGCCCTTCTCCACCATGCTCACTCAGTCCAGGAAAAACTTGAACTTGGGTCCTTGAAGCTAGATAACTTAGTGAATGTGACAACTAGATGAAAGATACCCATCTGGCTTCTGTGTTCCATGTGGCCTGCCCCCTTACCTAACTTCTCCATGCCCTCATTTCTACCATACATCAGCTTATACATACACAACACACACACACACACACACACACACACATCCATGTACAAAGAACAAGTAGTTACCTCTCTGCCTCCCACACTGATGCCTAGCACTTACTTATATCCCTGATGTGACAGTCTATGTTAAATGGTCCCTCCCCCATGCTCTAAGCAACTGTCTATAAACCAGCAGCAACACCGGGAAACTGCTGTGTGGATGGATAGATACATGGATGGATGGATGGATGGATGGATGGATGGATGGACCGTTGACTGACAGATGAATGGGTGGATGGGCAGATGATGGGTAGATGGATGAACAGATGGATGGATTAATACATTCTTTGTTGGGCCCCAAGACCTTAGTTATTCATTAGCTGTTAAAATTAGACCTGGGTTACTCCATTCTCTCAGTCAATCCCACATCTAAGAATGGGGACAAGGAGAAGACATGCTAGTTCCTGTCTGTGTCCCTGTCTGCATGATGGGCTAGCACAGCTCCAAACACTGGAAGCAGAGCCTTCCTCCGTGCTGTGTTTCTAATCCATTGCTATTTGTTTTGATGGTTGTCGGATTTTTTATTTACACCAAGTTTCTCTGGGGTCTGGTTTACTGGATTCTCTCCCTTTCATGCCTAGATAGAATGACTTACTTGTAAATCTTTTTTATTGAAAGGGCATCATAAAGCAAATCTGCCTTCACCTCCTCATGCTCCCCTGAAATTGAAGATTCTGGCCTTTTTTTTTTGTCTTTGCCTTTACCTCTCCTTTCAGTGAGGATCTTGAGGTCTCAGGATTCAGCCAGGACAGTGTCAGCCTTCCTAATGATGCAACCCCTTAAAGGGTTCCTCAAGTTGTGGTGACCCCAACCATCAAATTATTCTCATTGCTACTTCATACCTGTAATTTGGCTACTGTTATGGATCATAATGTAAATATCTGTGTTTTCCAACGATCTTAGGCAACGCTTGTGAAAGGTGTTGCGACCCACAGGTTGAGAACCACTGGCTCCACAGGATCCCAAGACCCCACACTCTGTTGCCAGCCCACCCAGTCCACAGCAACTTTCAATGGCACACTTGACAGCCTCATCCCTAAAGTACATGCCAAGCCGAGGGCTTAGTTTGTGGCATCGCTTCCCCAGACAGCTTAAATTGCAGGTCATTTCCCCTTCTGTTTGATTTCCGGTAGACGCCCACGGACAAAACCCAAAACTTTCACTAGGAAAGCAAAATAGAAATGAGAAAGCACTTTGGAGGGCTTGGAAGGTAGCTCACTCAATAGAGCATAAGCCCCACAACCTATGTTTTTAAAAAATCTGGGTGTTGTGGTACCCACTTGTAATCCTGGGGCCGGAGAGACAGAGGCAGGTGGATCCTTTGGCCTCCCTGGCCAGACGGCCTCTCGTGGAGAGAAAGGTAGATGGCACCCAAATACCAACTCTCAAACTTGTTCTCGGGCCTTCACCCATACCATACACATAGGAACATTCATACACACATGCAAACACACACACACACACACACACACACACACACACACACACACACGGCAACTTCAGGGCTTCCAAGGAAAAGGAATTGCCCTTCAAACAGCTGATGTTCAACCATCAGAAAGGTTGGTGCTCAGCTGAGACACCTTGAGGAAATCCTGTAGAAACACAAACACGCCATCCCTCGGATCCCCACCCCCAACACTGGGGCTAGAGTGTTGGCTGAGGTCAACAGGAAATTGCCACTTTATTTTGTCTCTGCGAGTGCCAGTCGCTACGCTTCTTTCAAAAAAAAAAAACATCTTGTCCTCAGATATCTGTTCGCCTTTATAAATAGCATGCCTTATTCTCCAGCCGTATAAGCGGAACATGCCATGGCGTTTTTTGAAAAAAGCTATATAGTAAAGAGAAAAAAGCACCAGGAAGATGGTTAAGGTGACTCCCAACATTCTCACCTAGAAGGAATACAGTGAAATCAGGAAGAGGGTGAAAGGTTCTCTGACATTTTTTTTTTTTTTTGGCAGATTCAGGCTCACATTTTAACACTCAGATCATGTTGAACGTGTGATTTCATGTTTTCTTTCTTGATGGCATCATGTCAAACTTTTCCTAAACCTTTAATCTGGAAAAGGATGGGCCAAAGACTATTTCAGTAGCCTTGAAAATCCAGCTTAGAAACAAGAGTCAAAGATGTTATCAGATGCCAGCAGCCCAGATACCCCAAGCACCCAGACCCACTAGCAGGCAGCTCCTATGAACTGCCTTCTGGTTGTTTCCATGACAACTTGCCAATAGGCAAGAGCAGGTGAGCCCAGGAGGGGGAACACCCAGCCCAGCTGGGTCCCCTGCTCACTGAGTGTGGGATTGGAGCAGGTCCCTTCCTTTGCTGTTCTTCTCTGTACCACTGCCTGCATTGCCATGAGCATGCCTTGCTCTTAAAATCTAAAATAAACTTTAATTATATATTACCCCTGATGCTCTCCTCATACACAAGTCCCCAAGTGAGCCATTTTCCATGCCCAGACACACCATCGGAAGCAAGGAGGGGGCTGTCTCTTGACCCCTGAGCCCTCCTATCTGGCTCTAGTCCCATTGGTCTCAAGTCTGATGCCTACAGGCAGCATTGCTCAGCAGAATGAAGATGCTCTTAGGTGGAAACACACTGGGCTGTGACGTCACCTGCCACTCCCACTCTGCATGGCTCCGGCCACGTATCGTGAGCTCTCTAAACCTCAGTTTCTTTGTCTGTTGAATAAGGATGAGGGTAGCCTGTTTGTAGGGTGGCACCAGGGTCGGTGGTGTCAACTGAACGTCATGAATTCATTAACCACTTAGGGGCTTTTGGTTTACTCTGAAGCCATCTCTCCTTCTTCTGGCCAAGATCAAGGCCAAGTCCTCCTTAGTTGTAGCTACAGACTCTTCATCTGGTGATTTTATTGTTTGGATAAAGTGATGTCTTTTAATGCCAGAGTCAGAGTCTTTGCTGAAAAGGGCTGGGAAACCAGATTTCGAAAGCAAACCATTGAACAGACAAGAACCAAACATGACTCAGCTCCTGTGAACGTGCTCCCCTGCTTGTCTGAGGTTTGGCTTGCTCTGTAAAGCACAAAGACCTTCCATAAATAGTGTCTTCACTGAGACAGAGCAAAAAGCACCAATGAAACTCAAAAGTTCCATCCTGAACCCACATTTCAGCCAATAAAACCTAAGAGGGGTTGGGGGAGGAAAGAAAGAGGACACAGTGCATAGGAGTCTATGGCGGGTGAAGGTGGGGGGGGAGAAGTAACTGGGAGAGGAAGAAAGTGAGAAGGGAAGGGGTGGGGAAGGAAGAAGAGAGGAAAGGAAGATAGATGGAAGGAAGAAAGAAGGAAAAAGGAGAGGTTGGCTGGAGAGGGGGGAAAAGAAGGAAGGAAGGAAGGAAGGAAGGAAGGAAGGAAGGAAGGAAGGAAGGAGAGTGAGTTAGTCAGCAATGAATTAGGTCACTGGTGTCCTGCTTGGCCAGAGCTTCAGAGCCTGAGTTCAGCAGAAGTGTCTCTTTTGAGGCTGCCGCAGACCAGCAACAGGGCTGGGGGCGGGGCCGCCTCCTTAGCCTGCAGCCGACACTGAAGTGCAAGCCATGAAGCATAGCTCTAGCCAGCTGAAGGTAGCCAGCTGGGCTGCTGTCCCTGTGCCTGCACCTTTAAATTCCCAGGCAGCAGCATCCCCTGCTGCTGGGAACTCTTATTCTCTTCTTTCTTTCTTTCTTTCTTTCTTTCTTTCTTTCTTTCTTTCTTTC
>NW_026587215.1:288476-312242 GCF_907164565.1 Psammomys obesus | reverse complement strand
TTCTTTCTTTCTTTCTTTCTTTCTTTCTTTCTTTCTTTCTTTCTTTCTTTCTTTCTTTCTTTCCAAGAAAATGACTAGAGATAGAAAACTCACGTAGTCAAATTACTATTGAAAGGTTTTACTTAAAAAAAAAAAAAAGAAAAGAAAAGAAAAAAATTAAACTGCAGTTAAAGATAAACAAGGTTTCTCTGAACCTGAGCCCTCTCATCATATCAGACAAAAGCTAGCACAGTTCCGTTTTTAAGATTCCAATGAGTGTCTGCCACCAGTGATCGTCTGGGTGTGATGCGTTACCTTGTGCAAAGCTCAGCCGCCCACGGCACTGCCAGAAGCTCATTCATTCAGTAGGACAGTGCTCTCGGCTCCAGTGTGTGAAGTCTGCCTAGACCCTAGACACTGACAGGAGGACAAGCGTCAGTGCCCCCCAGAAGCACCCTACCCCCCCCAGCAAGTAGAGGGGCAGGCACAAGAGCAGCCTCCAAGTAGAATAGGAGCTCCAAAGGATGGAGCCTACAGAGGGCATACCTTCTCATCCTCATTTAAAATGCGGTCCAGAGTGGGGGGTGGAGCTTGCCCAAAGTCACCCTGACAGAGAGTGGGAGAGCCAGCATGGGCCCTTAGGTTCTATAGCCACCATATCAAGAATATATCAAGAATGGATTCCAGGGTCTGTGAAGACAGCTTAGCAGTTAAGAGTGCTCACACTTTCCAGCACTGGTGGGTGGGGTGGGTGACACTTGAAAGCCCAGCACTGAGGAAATGAGGCTTGTAGGCTGGCCAGTCTAGTCTACTTGGTGAGTCCCAGGCCAGTGACAGACCCTGTCCCTGTCTCAAAGACAGACGGTGGTAGTGCCTGAGGAACGGCATACAAGGTTGCCCTCTGACCCCCACACACATCGGCACACACCCGAACACACACGTTTACACATAATAACAGGCGTGAGCTAGAATTTTGAAACCCACTATTGACCTATTCCTGTAAAGGTGCCAAGCCTAGTGGCACTACGAAGTTTCTTGTAGTGTATTCTAAGACCCTAGCAGGGGACCCATGGACCAGTCAACCTAATGTACCTCCCTAGTATTGTGGCCTATGGGGCCGGGGCTCTGAATGGCTTCTCAGCCAACTTGAAGGTAGCTGGTGGGCTGTTTCCAAAACCCTAGCAGGAGGTTTGGAGCAGGACTAACAAGATGAAGAGATGCCTGGAAACCCAAAGTAGAAAGGGGGGGGGGGGACAGTTTTTAATGGCCTTTTCTGCATGCCCTTCTCTCAGCCTCCAGCTGCCTGGCTAAGGGCCAGAAGCTAGCCTTCCCTATGGGAGGGAGGTTTGCTCATCCCTCCCCTGGGTTTGCTACGGGGCCTAGGAGGTTCAGAGATGACTGAGTGGTAAGCACACGCCATCTGAAACACACACCATCAGGTGCCGCACTGGGAGACCCTGAAGTTTAAGGAGGTGCATGGCTCTTAGTGTGCCACTTGGCTTTACCTCTCACACAGAGCCACGCCATCCCCAGTTGCACACCGTTCGAGGTGACTCCTGAATTGTCTAGAACATCAAGCTCTAGTTGTGTTCCAGCTGTACACCATCCCCGGGTATATTCTGCCTCCCATGGCCACCTGGAAACGACATGTCCTCACATGCGGCTGAACTTTCCTGGTGCTGCCATTCATTAACCCAGTGGATTTCCAGTGCTGACCCTTGACCTCCAAAGCCAGGGGTGCAGAAGCTCCCATGCTGGGGTCACCAGGCCTCAAAAAAAACACAAATCTGTGAGCAGGAAGACCCTCAGAGGGCATTAAGACCAGCCACACTGTGGAGGTCAAGCAGCTTGCCCAGGTCAGAGGGATTTCCTGGGCATCACCAGGCAGAGCCTTGGTCCCCTCTCCAGACAGGAACTCTGGGAGCTACTGGGAGGCTCCTTGAGATGTTTGATGAGACACTTGGCACAGTGACCGGCCCACTAGCGTTTCTGTGGAGGGATCAAATAGCAGCTGTGAGTTTACGGGGCCATCGATAGCTGGCCTCCTCCTCTCAGAACCATCTCCAATAGTGTTTCAACCGAAAGGCTTCCCAGTCTGGGCAAGGTAGATGGCTCTGGGCTCAGTGTCATAGCGGGGTGATAAAACAGACCTAAAAATACGCACCCCTTCCTTGCCACAAACTTCCAGAGTCAAGTGTGCCCTGTGACTAGAGGTATTTAGCTCCCATGCCCTCCCATAAATGTTGTGTGGTCACAAACATGGTTGAACTGTCCTCTTAGGTCCTCTTAGGTCCACTAACTTAGCAGCTTTCCAAGGCCATCAGCTACTGGAATCTTGTTGCACATGATCCAGCCGTTACCTACTGAGTCAGAGACTCCAAGGTGGGCCCAGCAGGCCAACTTCTCAAGCCCTCAAGGAGCTCAGTCTGAGAAGTGCCCATTCCACAGGTCGTCAAGCTCACACTGAGAACTGAGCGTTCTATGGGTCGTGCCACAGCTAGCACATGCCTGGTGCGTGCCAGGACACAGAAACTGTTGGCTGAACGAGCTAACTGCTTCTGAACCCTGCCCCACCACTGATGGGCTGAGCAACCTGGGGCAGGGCACTTCAACTTAGCCCTTCCGCGCTCCCAAGCCTTCCTCTGCCAAGGGAAACAGGAGCCCTGTGGACTTTGCAGTTGTGCCTGGAGGGCTAAAGCAAAGCACGGGCCTACAGTGTGGAACAGAGTGAGTGCCAGACAGCGAACACTCGGTAAATGTCACCTGCTGTCTAATTGTTGTTGCGGCTGGCAAATACACAAGCCTCCATGTGTGCTTGACATGACTTACAGGTGAGTCATCCTTAAGCAGTGTCTGACATGGCTGAAGCTCCAGGTGTCTTTTTCATTCAGCTCCAGTCAAGAAATTGTTCCTAAGCATCTAATACTGGCCAGCACCATTGGGTTCCGTGACACTCAGATGAATTAAATGCTCTCCCGGGAAGGACATGCAGCCGGCTTATAGGGGTAAAAGCTGAGGAAGGCCTGTGTCCCGCAACCTTTGGGTGCCACACAGGAAGGTGCTGCTCTAGGAATACTTGTTCATGTAACACACACACACACACACACACACACACACACACACACTATTTAATCTCAGGCTGCATTAAGATGCACAAATGGATGTTTGAGTGGAAAGTCACTTTGTTCTCTTGAATTTTTTTTGTTTTGTTCTTTGTTTTTGTTTTTGTTTTTATTTTCTGAGACAGGGTTTCTCTGTGTAGCCCTGGCTCTTCCTGGACTCACTTTGTAGACCAGGCTGGCCTCAAACTCACAGAGATCCACCTGCCTCTGCCCCCCCCCACCCGAGTCCTGGGATTAAGGGAATGCACAACCACATCCAGCTCTTCTCTCGACTTTTTGATGTGTTTCACTCAATAATTAAAGATGGCTACCAGTCATTCACAGGAGCATCACACTGAATTCCAAATAGGCCATCTTGCTCCCATTGCATAAGGTACGAGAGTCCTAAAGACAAAATGCAGGCCAGGATGGAGAGGTATGGGTGGGTAGCAAAGCCAACAGCTGGGAAAAGGCTGCCTAGATAAAGGTCACAGCCACTCCAGCTATCTAGATGCAGGGAAGGGCTGCAAAGGTGGGTCCGCCATCTTTCCAGAGCCTGATGGTCTTGGGCCACAGAATGGCGAAGCTTGAACCAGGCAGACGCAATACAGTCCTGTCTGTGTGCCTGTGTTCAATACTTTTCTCCTGCGTGGACACACGTTTCCACCAGGGCACCTCACAGATGAGCAAAAGGAGGTGTGTAAGACTGGATCCCTCAATGATCCATCGGGGAAGGAGTCCATACTCCCAGGGAAAGCTCCCCCCCCTCCCGGGGGTTATGTATTCAGTTAATGGTTGATGGAAGAGGGAGAGGGGGGAAGAAAGGGGAAGGGAAAAGGGCGTGAAAACAGAAGAGAGTCTAGTTGGGAGAGGGAAAGGATAAACATGAGTAAGAGAGCAGCAAGAGGGAAACGGAGCTGGGGGAAATACGATCAAGATAGATTAAGTACATGCATGAAGATGTCATAATGAAACCCATTATTGTGTATATTTAGAATATGTTAATAATAAAAAAAATTTTAATGAAGGTGCAGAGAGGTTAAGTAATCCCCCCAAGGCCACACAGCCAATGAGCACTGTTGCTAGAATTGTGGTCTGCGGAGCCTTACCCCTACATCTGTGCTCCCAGACACTTCACTCCGTTATAAAACAAGTGACCTGACACACAGGAGCAGGAGAGACTTCCTATGTGGCAACTTCACTTGAGGGAAGAAGAAAGGAAACCATAGAGCCCCCCTTTTATTGAAGTACACCCCATGGAGGGGTCCCGTCCCCGCTGCGAGGTCCGCTATAGCGTAGGGCTTTGCGGTCGCTCATTTATTAGAGAGTCATTCAGCTGAATCCCAGAGGACAGGCTGACCTAAGCCCCCCGGGGGGCAGCCAAGGGACGCCTCGGAGAGCCGCCCCAGATTGCAAGAGCGTACAATTACAGGCTCCGCTGGCCAGCGCAGCCTGAATCCCAGGGAAGCCGTAAAGACAGGACAGTCTATTAGTTGTCCTCCGACCCTGCAGTCTGGGTGCTGTGGCTGAGCGTTACCCTGATGTTTCTACTTGAAGATAATCTTTCATAAACCCACAAAGACTGCAAAGGGCCCACCCAATCCCACACAGACGCGCCACTTCGGCGCTAGGGTGTGTTTTTGTGTTCATACACGACACACACCCCAGTGGCAGCGTTTAACCGATAAGCGTGTCTGGCTGCCACGCAAGCGGGCGAACAGTCTGAACTCAGATTGAAATATCCTTAGGAAAAGTGGAGTCAGAAGCAGAGAGATGGCTCATTGGTAACGTGCCTGCAGGCCAGGCACAGACCAGAGCTCAGTCCCCAGAACCCACCTAAAAACTGGGGCGTCATGGTGAACGCTCAAAATCTCAGTGCTGGGCTAGGGGGCAGAGACAGGCAGGCCCCTGAGGTGTACTTGCCAGCTAGGGAATGCTTAGCCTACCTGGTGAGCTCCAGACAGTGAGAGATGCTGTCTCAAAAAAAGAGTGGAGGGTGCCTGGGAAACAACACCTGATGTTTCTCTCTGGCTTCCACACACGAACTGACATCACATGATGTAAGTTACATCATCTGGCTTACATCACATGAACACTTAGAGAGAGAGAGCAAGAAAGAGAGATCAAACCTCTCCTGTAGTCTGTGTGTGTGAGAAGTCAGAGGGCCAGAAAGATGGCCCAGTGCGTAAGAGCATGCACTGTTCTTGCAGAGGTCCCACATATGGCTCCCAGCACCCACGTTGGGTGGCGCACAGTCAGCTATGGCACCCATTTAAGGGGCTCCCCTCTTCTGGCTTCTGTGGACACTGCATTCACACGCGCATGCCCACATACAGACGCATGCGTATAAACTTACATATTCTTTTTAACTCTTCTTAAAGAAAATATAACATGTTCTCTCATCTCATACACTGAGGCTTTGGTTTGTGATCACAAAAAGAAGTGAGAAGTACGCTTCCTTGCTTTTCACCAGCTCACGAGCCTGATTTAGGACCCGACGGGCCACCGTCCCCGAAGAGCATGTGACTCTGTGGTGACCTCCACAGCGAGGGTCTCGAATGAAAACACAGGTCCAGAAACAGCAGGGAGTCCACATCGGCCGAGACCCAGCAAACTCCAAAGCCACTCGGGGCCAGCAGCATCCTCCTCCGGGTCCTGCCAGTGCCCCCACACTTGAGTTCCGGTAGGGTTGTGGCGCTGAATCTCTAGGGTTTTTTGTTTATATTTATATATGTTACAATTGTATAAGAGCTGGAAGCATAAGCATTAGAAAGTCGCACCTCACCTTGGTTCTACATTTTGAGAATTGCAGAAATTATAAGAATCTGTCAGTCAGCCTTTGGGGCCTTCAGGATTTATACACACACACGTACACACACACACACACACACACACACACACACACACACACACACACGTGCGCAGAGGCCCCAGGACGGGGGAGTACTTGTCCCACTTTTGCTACCTACATACACTGTGATCTTGGGCCATCCCTTCTCTGTTCTGGATCTTGTTCTTCTCATCTGAATAGGAGAGACAACCTGTCCTTCACATTGGCTGTGTGGACTTCAGAAGGTCTTTTGTGGTGTGAAGACAGGACTCAGTGTTTAAGACCCAAGCTTGATTCCCAGAATCCACACAGCGCCTCACAGCCATCTCTGTAACTCCAGTTCCAGGAATTCTGACCCCTTCCTGGCCTCCATGGGCATGGCATGCACATGCAGACAAAACGCTTATACACATACAAGAAAAACAAATACATTTTTAAAGAAAGTATTTTCACTGGGCGGTGGTGGTGCACGCCTTTAATGACAGCACTCAGGAGGCAGACGTAGATGGATCTCTGTGAGTTTGAGGCCAGCCTGGTCTACAGAACGAGTTCTAGGACAGCCAGGGAAACACAGAGAAACACTATCTCAGAGACAGAGAAAAAAAAATATTTTCTAGGAAATATTTAGGAGCTGGGTGACACTGCATGTCCATTCTGGCCTCTTTCTCTAATGTTATACTACTGTGTGCCCTTGTGATATCTCCTTCCTTTCAAGGGCAGGACATAGCCTCACTGTGGATCAGGAACTCTTCCTGAGTCTGTGTTTTGTTTTGTTTTGTTTTGTTTTGTTTTGTTTTGTTTTGTTTTGTTTCTGATCGGTTGGAAGTGGGGACTGGTTGAACCTGCACATAGCCAGCAGGAAAGGGAGAACTGGGGGGGGGGGGGGGGGCCGTGCCTTCAGTGGCCACCTGTCTCTGGGAAGGGAGGAGCCAGACTTTGGTAAGAAGGCAGCAGGATATCCTGGCAGCATGTTGGGGCAGCCACTGCAGCCAGGCTGTGACACAGGAGCAGCTGTCTCCGAGGGCCCCCACAGGCACACTTGGCCACCTGCCTCTGGGCTTCACCCAGTTCCGGTCCAGCTGAAGACATGGCCATATGGCAGATGCTCCTTATTGGGGAGAAAGGGGAGGTCACTCCCATCATGACTCAGGGGGGCAAAGTTACAAGGGAGAGGCTGGTAGTGTCTGGGTCCCAGAGTCCTGGAACCTACCCAAGAGCCGCCGGCGTCACCAGCACACCGCTCACAGCTGACTTGCTGTCCCTCCCTGCCTTGTCCTCCACCTCCGTCCCCACTTCAGACGATATGTGGCCACACAAAACCAACTAGGCATTCACTGCCTGTTTATTGATCAGCTACTATGGCCAGGCAGACCTTGCCTAACCCTAGTTCATACTCAGCAAAGCAGCTTTTCAGGGTGAGATTGATAGCAGCCATTACCAGCTCCTAGAATGTGGCAGGTGCTCCACATAAATGATCTCAATGAATCTTCCCCGAATTCCTCAAAAGCAGGAGCAATTACCCCACTCTGCAGACAAGCACACAGACTGGGGATTCAAAAGCACAGAGGTTGATGGTATCTGTGTTCAGTCTGTATGTTATGCCACCCCATGGCTAAGTTATTCGATCATGCTAGACTGCCTTTCGAAGTCCCAGTGAGCAAAGGATACCAAGGTCTTGTTGAACACTTACTGGCTGCCAGGAACCAGGGTTTTTCTCTGCTTTCCTCCTTTTATCTTCCAAGCAAAACCATGAAGTAGGTAGGATCCTTTACAGATGAGGAAGCTGAGGCTCAAGAAGCCTTGGAAACAGGCTCAGTGTGAACTAGCTGACATGGGACAAAGCTGAGGTGACACCCAGTCTATTTGCTTCCAGAGCTGGGTGCATTCTCTCCCCGAGCCTCCTTCCCTGAGGAAATGACCAGGCTCTAACATCTCTGGAATGATTAGGAAAGAGAATGCTGTCACCATTGTACCCACCGTTAGCTGTAAGGCATGGCACACCTACCCAGCTTCCAACCCTGTGCTCACCTCTGAAATGGAGTTTTGAGAGCCAGCATCTGTCCTAGTCCCCGAGGAACATGCAACCATCTAAGGACATACACTGTAAAGCATGAAGAAAGTGTACAAGATATGCCAGCGTTCTGACAGGTAGGGAGATGGAAAAATGACAGGCTTCCTGGTCCCGTGTCCAGTCTTTATCAAGCCCCTGGGTACCTCGGAGGCTCCCAGAGCAACATGGGTTCTTCAGGAAGGACTCGGTTGACACCAGAGTTGGCTACAGCCTAGTCACACCTCAATAGGAGGCTCCAGTTCCTTCTTCCATGACTGTGTCTTCCCCTTGTTGAAGGCAGGAGTGGCCTCTGAGTCCCAACCACTCTCTCCTCAGCCCCTGCTGTGCTCAGTGCCTAACATCAATGCTTGACACATTATAGAAAGAAGAAATGAATATGAATTAGCTGGGGGGGGGGGTGCCTCGAAGAAGAAATGAATAGGAATTAGTTGGGGGGGAGTGCCTTGAGGAGCATGGGAGGTTGGTGAGCTGATGAGAAGTAACAGGAAGTTTGGGCCAGGAGATACATGTGAATCAAACAACAGCCGAGGGCAGGGCTGGGGCAGCTGGGTATCTACCTGGGAAACAAAGTATATCTCAATCCCCACCTCACGCTGGACAGAAAAAGTTAACTTGGACAGATCACAGCTATCCACAGCAGAGAACAAACTGCAAAACTTTGTCCAGACCCCAAGGCTCTCTCTAGTCCCCGACTCTTACATTCTCACAGGGAGACACATTCACCAAATTAAGTGGAGATGATAGGATCCAGGAAATTGCCAGCTCCAGAGTATGGGCTGCAGCCTTCCTGGGATCATCTCCACTAGAAAGATAGATATTTAACAGTCTTATCTAAAATCCAGCTGCCTAGGAGAGGCATCTGAAACACAGGGGCAGAACCCTCGGGGAGGAGGATTTCCATCGAAACTCCACACTGAACAGCCCCAAGAGCAGCCAGCATGGATACGGTTCTCCCGTGGGCCAGGCACTTTTTAAGTGCGTCTGCCGGTCTTCCCTGACCCTCAGCTCACCCCAGGAGAAGAATCCCTCTCCTACCTCCTTATTCGTGCTGAGAAAAATCAAAGTAACAGGAGGTTACATCACTCAGGGCTGTTGTCACTCCAGGGAAACCAAACTTGAAAAATCTTTTCTTTTTCTGAGTCCTGAGTCCATCCTGAGTCAAGGATGGACTGTGGAGGCTCCGCCTACAGCACATGAAGTTGAGAGGAGCAAATAAGGGAGGGAGTGTAAACAATTTCATACCTTAAATTAACTCAGCCCCTGCAGCGTGTCAGGAGACCCCTTGTTTTAACTAACATGGTCATGACATGTTTTTCTTCTTCTCCGGAACACAAAAGGCTAAGCTAGAGAGACTATCCTAGAGATTAACTCCTGTGCTCCAAAAGTATTTCCTGGGTCTTCCGTGAGCCCAGCACTGTGTGGACATGGAGGCTGTGACAGTCCCTGCCCTGAGTGTCTTCATCCTGAGGAGAAGGATGTGGGTAATAGCAAACACGTGAGCAAAAAAAAAAAAAAGTGTAATTGGACTTCAGGGAGTAATGAATGGCTATGAGAAAATGAGTCTATAATCCCAGAACTCAAGAGGAAAAGGCAGGAGGATTGTCAGCCTGTGATAAAAAAGTGAGTTCCAGACCACTCTGGGATATAGAGTAATACTTTGTCTTAAAAAGAAAAAGAGAAGGAAGGGGAGGAGATGATGATGATGATGATGATGATGATTGATGATGATGATGATGATGATAACCCAGTGAGAGAACAGAGGGAGATGGTCAGGTAATATTTTTACACTTTAGTCTTTATTTGATCAGCCTTTAATTTAAATAAAAATACCGACAGTGGATATAATCTGTGGATGACCAGGGTTTTTTTTACATTTGTTTGTTTAGTGTGTGCATGCGTGCTCACACATGAGTGTGCTTGTGGAGGTCAGAGGACAACTTGCGGGAGTCTCTCCTTCCAACATGGGGCAATGGGGGTCGAACACAGGTCATCAGGCTTTGAAGCAGATAACTTGGCCTGCTGAACCAACTCATCATCCCAAACAGATGACGTTTGACCAGAGATCTGAATGAAGAGATGGTGACAGCTGTGTGGGTCCTAGGCAAGGGAAACCCAGTGCCAACACCCTGTGGTTGAAGCCTATTTGGTGTTTGAAGGGCGAAGCCAGTGTGGATGGAGCAGATTGCACAGGAAATTGCAGACTGAAATAAATACATCTCTGTAGACACGGGGCTGTTAGATACCCAAGGCGTCTATACTAGGCAGCAATTCAAAGCTTAGCTCCCAGACCTTCTCTGCAACCTCTGTAAACCTCATACATACACTTTTCTTCCTGACCAATCAGATATAACCTTGTAGGCCGCAGCGAGCCTAGCTTGAGAATGTACTCATCCACTTCACTCATCCCGCAGATAGTTACAAAGTAGCTGGCGGGTGGGTGGGGGAAGGAGGCTGCACTGTGAACAGAACTCATGTGCTCCCTGTCCAAAGGCAGGCATTCCTCTAGACCCAGAAGAAGGCAGGAAGTAAACCAAGTCAACATGCCCGGTGTCGTGCCCTTGTCCATCCGGCACTACTCGAGAGGCGTGCCAAGGACAAGGGACGCTGAAGAAGAGAGTGGCTTTGCCCCCAGCTTGGGCTGTGACTCAGTGCACCCAGTTCCAGCTCATGGCTGGCCACAGACAATGGGTCAATGCAAGCCACAGGAAAGCCCCAACTGCATTTCAGCCGATAGGGGTAATCGCTTCGGTCCACCAGCCTTTCACTATCTTCATAAAACCCAGCAGTGGCTGCCGCTTGCTGCTTCCCCAGCCCCACTTTAGCTCTATGAGTGGACTGACAGCAATTAAGAGCAGGAGAGAGCAGGCTGGCTGCCTCCTGCCTAATGACTGACAGCGACTCTCTAGGGGCTTCAGTTCCAGTGCAGGGTCTAGACAAGGCAACAGAGTAACAGGCTACTGCAGTGCAGTGGAGGCAGTTTTGACTAGTGGGTAGCTATGGGAGACAGCTGGGCTAAGCAGTCTTTGGGACGACGGAAGTACAATCTTTGAGGAAGCCTCCCTGAAGAAAAGCATGTGACAGGTGAACATGAAGGCACCAGTAGAGACATCCAGGGGGTGAACAGAAAGGAGAGGGAGGAAGGGCATGTGAGACACACCGGGAAATGCCAGAAACGGGAGAGAAAGGGGTGGGCTCCGGGGCTTGGGGCAGCTTGTGGCTTCTGAAGAACAAAGCAGGGGCCCACCTTATAATGGTTATCACTCTAACTCTGAAGAACAAAGTGGTGTTCAGATTGTGATGGATGCTGAGGGGTATACCAAACCACCAGGATGGCATCTGGTGGTGGGGGGCAGTAACTCAGAGATCCTCTTTTGTAATCCATGACTGTTGTGGGCAAGAGGAATGTTGGCTGGGGCAGGAAGATGATATAGCAATGCAGAAAAACTTAACCATGCTCTGGACCACAGTGTGATAAATGCAGGATGTGCTGAAGACTTGGGGAACAGAGGGAGTAGGGCCAGTGAGGTGGAAACCAAAGGCAGCTCCCAGGTCTGCAGACTGGGAAACAGGCCAGACAGAAGCAGGGTTTGTTCAGAGAGGCAACAGAAAGCAGAGCAACAGAGGAGACAGACACATCCTTAGGGTGCACCAGGAGTCAGTCAGAGCACCAGGAGGTCAGGGGGAAGACCTGTCTATGTTGGACATATTGATGCAGAGTCCTCCATACTAGATAGAGTCAGAGCCTAGAGAGGCCTTCTCTAGGGAGCGCATGGTGAGTGAGAGAGGATGTCATAGGCATCAGAAGGTAAGGAGTTTGCACAGGAGAGTGAGAATGAGCAGAAAGAAACCAGGCAACATCAGGTCCCGGGCATCCAGTGGAGAGGGCATGAGAAGATGCCAATTGGTCAAATGGGCCACCTGATCGCAGAGCCAGGCAGAGGCTGGAGGTAGGGACACAGGTAGAAATGTCTCCGGTGCTAGCATCTAAGGAAAGATGCCGGTACTGCAAACCTTCATTTGCAACCCTTGACCCTTCATTTCAGGACCCTCGTCTCTGGGCGAAAGAACAGGTGTAAAAAAAGCCAAGAGTCATTTAGTATGATGTTTATCGATGGATAATCTAAAGAATGGAGCCTCGTGAGATGGGAGGCATACGTGTATGCCCACACGTATGCGCACGCGCTCACACAAATGCATGCACGCACACTTGCCCACACTGGCCTACACACCTACATCCATCTGTGCACGCACACGTACACATACAACGTGTCCACCATGGAATGAGCTTTGGCAGGCATCGTGCTTTGCATTCCCACGTGAGTGTTCGACAATACAGTTAGCAAGTAAAGGCTCCAGAGAAGCCCACTGTGAGGACACAAGTTTAACCTTCTCCCATCCTGAAGGTGGGATTCCTCTGTGTCTCCTACTGGCACTTCCAAGGCTGGCACCGGCAAAGCGCTCTTCGGAAACCTCAGTGCTGGGGGAAAGGGATGCATGCAGCTGCCGAGATGCCCACGAGTGGCAAAACCACAGGGCAAAGGCATCCTCACCCAGCCTTGAGACAAGAAGCTAATTGGGTCTGTGTTCCCTGTTGGTTCACTGATTTAAGCTCTGTGAGATACCTTCTGTGTGGTGGCACTGCCAGGCAGGTGGCAAAGGTGATCTGTTTGGGAAACAAGGGTTGAGAAAGACCAGGAAGACATTCTTTTGCATGTCGGTATATTCTTGTGATGGAGTATAGGGTTAATCTAGTAATCAGCCGGGTGCAGGTCTGTTGGAAGGGAGGAGGAAGGAGAGGACACTGTGAGTCAGCCCTCTACTCTCCAAAAGGTTGTGAGGCTCGGGGGATCCTTGGCACTATGTGAGTTATCAAGGGATAAAGGCTAAGAATCTTAATAAGGGACACGTGACAATGAGAATCCTTCCTGTGAGTAGTGAAAGCCCCTTTCAATGTGGTTAGAGCTGTCACCATTTACTAAGCACCTACTATGTGCCAGTCACTTATATAACAACGGTAATCAGTAAAATGAGCTCCTACTACACACAAGACAGTCTTCAGCGTTACTTACGCTTGCAAACCACTGACTCATGTGTCCTTCCAACAGCCCAGGAGATATTTATGCTAGTCTCGTTTCCCACGGCTGTGACAAAAAAATAGGCTGTTTACAAAGAAAGAAAGGATGGTTTCACTGTTTTAGAGGCTTCAGTCCGTGGTGGCTTGGGTACATTATCCTTAGGGCCACGGTGAGGCAGAACATCATTCATAGCATTATGTGGCATATTGGGATAGAAGTTCCTCACTTCATGGTGACCGAGAAGCAAAGAGGTAGAAAGGAAGAATTACGACTCAGTGTCTCCTTGACAGGGACACAACATTTAAGGCAGGTTTTTACTCTAACGGCTCCTTCAGGGCCAACCCCAATGACCTCACTTGCTTCTACTATACCCCATCTCCTAAAGTTCCAATCACTTGAGGCTATCACCAAGCCTTCAACAGATGGCATTTGAAACATACTGAAGACCCAAACCACATACCAGTCATGATGATGTGTGCCTGTGAGCCCTTAATTCGGGAGGCAGAGTGAAGCAGATTACGAGCCTTGTCTGCTTAAAGCCAAACATCTCGTTCTCAGGACAAGAAAAGCGAGGCACTGAGAGATGAGCCATCTTGCACAAGGGCATAGCTAGCAAACGGCAGGGTTCAGTTCTGGCCCCAGACAGTCTGGTTCCCCCAGCCATTACCGTTTTAAGTGCTGCGTTCTTCGGCCACTGAAAACAGCCCACTGGTGCTTGAACTTGGATTGCTCCAGTCTAGACCTCAAGTGTTGCTCCTGCTGCCGCTGCCGCCACTCCGGAGCCTCCTGCCTCATATGTATGTGCTTCAATTTTTACAGCATCTTGATGTAGCTGCAGATCACCCACACAGTCTTTGGGGAGCCGCTCGGAGATGCCCGAGTCCAGGCATTCTCACCCCAAAGTTCGTTCTCCCAGATGTGTGCTTCATGGACACCTGTACTGATGTCAATTGCACAAGCTGAAGTTGGGGGAGAAAGCTGACGTATTTCACGGTTGTCACATCCTGGCAGGGCACCCCCTAGAAATGGGGCGTGGGCGCTGGCCATGGTGCTGAAAAAGCCATCCCCTCCCTCTTTTGGTTGATGGGGAAGTCAAAAAGATAGCTGGAGAGGGGCAAACCTGGCTGGCACAGAAGGAAGAGGGAAATCTTGGGGCTGTCTGGGCAACGTCGTGTCTTTTGTCAAGCTATAACCGTCAGTCGGTGTAATATCAGTCCGTGTCTGTGGAATGTCAGTCCTAGCCAGACTCACAAATGTACCTGTTAACCTGTTTCCAGCAGCTTTGACCTTCAGTGTCCCTGGACTCAGGGCCAAGAGGTCTTAGAGGCGGTTCTCCTGTTCAAAGTTGCCCTCAGAGGAGTCCTCACCTGACCTGGGGTCATGGTCTTGAGTCTCAAGTAGGTCAAGTTCTTGTGTGCTGTTCTGAGATCACATGCTGCGGCCCAGAGCCAGAGCTGCAGATTTCCAAGCACAGACTGGGCCAGGACCCTCCCTCCCTATGGACAGGATGACCAAAAGGCAGTGCCCTTGATCTAGAAAATCGGAAGAGGGCAGACCTGCAGCTGAGAGGCCCCGTCCCAGCCCCCACAGCCCTTGACAGCGTTGCAGATCTGCATACACAAGACCCTTAAGTTGTTCCTAATTGAAGGGCTTGCCGAGCCCTCTGTGCATCGCGGATCTAATTAAGTTCCACCATCATATCAAATTAAATCCTTTTATTAAACGTTTATCTTCAGATTCCAGAGTGTCACAACACCACATTGTTTTAAGTGACAGATAATGTAAACGGTCTTTACCACCAGCAAAGTGCAGGCCAGAGGCAACGGCAGGGCACCCCTTCCCAGAGACCATGCTTCTTCAGCAAACGTGGCAGAGGTCCCCGGTGGTGCTGTCCTGAGAACCTGCCCCCATGTCTCCCACACACGTGTGATGACAAGCTCAAGCTCCCCAGGCTCTCAGGATCAGCAGTGTACTTCCTCAGCAGTATATCTTGTGCCTCAGGAACCCCTTTCTTCTGTGGGGTCTGCCCTACTCCTGTATGCACAGGGCTGGTTCTGGAACCAAAGCTCTCTGAGTCCTCCTCCTTCTCCTCATCATTGACAGTGAAGCCTACAGAGCTCCTGCCCTAGCCTGGTGCCTGGTTTGAAGAGGGTGGCCAGTGTGCATTTAACCAATTAGTGAATCAATAATGAAAGAGCTAGCCTTACCCTCTACTTCTGGTCTCTTGCACTTGCCCTAAGGATGATGAGGTCCTGGATGACTAATTTCTACCAGTGATACTCATAAAAAGACCCACTTTTATGGTACAAATGGCTGTGGGAGCATAACACTGACGACGTTATGAGTTCTGGGGAGCAGTCGGTCATTCTTCTGCCAAGATGGTCTGTCTGGATTTTTTGAGAGAGAGGGTGTTCAAGGCAGGGTCTCTCCATGTAGTCTTGGCCGTCCTGGAACTTGATTTGTAAACCAGGATGGCATCAAACTCACAGTGATCTGCTGCCTCTGCCTCCCGAGTGCTGGGATTAAAGGCGTGCAACACCACGCCCACTGACTAGTCTGGATTTTTTTAATCACCCGGAAATCCTGTGGCTTACACTCCTGTCATTCCTTTCTAGATTCATCAAGACACTCCCCCACACACAATTATTGACATAGAAAATATGATTTGGATCTGCTCAGAGATGACTTTGCATATAGATTCCCTTCGTTAGTCCTCACAAGAAACTGTTAAGCGGATCTTATTAATATCCCACTTTATAACAAGAAAGCAAAGCCTCTAAGGGCTTAAGTGCCTTGCCCATGGCTCCATGCCCTGGTGTTTCCCATAGCATGGGTCCTGGGTCTATTTAAAACAGTAACTAACATTTGTCGGCCCCTCCAAGCCCACCACTCCTCACTTGGAGGGTGGACTCATTCAGAATCTGAGGGGCTGATGTGACCATCAAATCAGGTTCTGTATGAATTACTGGCCCAGAGGGGGTTTTATTAAGCATTAAAGAATCTCCCAAGCCCACGAAGAAGGAACAGAGTGTGGAGTCCAATCCCGGTCCTCGATGCAGTTGTATTAGGGAACTGACACGTGAACTTTGAAATAACAAGACTAGACAGGAATCCAAAAGCTGTCCCGAGGCTGCTTAGGATTAATCGCTAGATCAGTTATCTTGAAGGTAAAAGCAGAGATGAAAGGAGGGAGATGCAGGCTCGAGGCTACGAGGATCAGGGAGGGCTTCTCAGAACCAGGCTCCTAGATGGATGGAAACACAGATTCCAGCCACTGTGAACACCTTCTCTTCTGCACCTCTTAGAGGTGGGTCGGTGGCTACCTTCTGCTAGAACCCCTCTAATCATAGGGAGCTTGACACACCTGAGGTGGTCGCTCCAGAAACGCTAACACTTACCCACATACTGACCTGACATCTCCTTGCCACACAGCCAGGCTAAGAGAGCTAACAGAGGGCAAAACAGGAGGCACTGACTTCCCTTCCTAAAGTCTGACCCCTAGGCACCTCACCCAGTCCCAACCCTGCCTGCGAGTGCCACCTGTGGCTCTCAGTTCCACCTTCTGGAAGGAAACACGAGTTTTAGGTAGAGAAGAGGAGAGAGCTTCCTTCATCTGGGGAAGAAAGCAACAGAGATGGGGGGTGGGGAGGGACGGAATCCCTGGGCCTGGCTGAACGTATCCCTGGACGGGAGGCCATGCAAAGCCCTGGAGCCTTGCGAGCAGGTGGGCGTCCTTGGCTTGGGAGTGCTGTGCACCACTTTTCCTGGGAAGAACAGATGTCTGCTTCCCCCAGATAAGATGCTGACAACTGACTAAAGTATGGATTCCACCAGAGTCCAGCTTGGTGAGACAACGTGAGTTTTACTGTGGTTACCGGAATATGGGTGAGAGGTTACTTATAGGAGCAGAAATGACTCAAAGATATCTGCATTGCTAAAAACCCAGCCCACCATGGGTGACAGCTCATGAAGACTGGAAACTAGAGCCTGCTGTACAACTGGCAGGCAGCTCACCAAGTTGGAGCCTCTTTTCGGCAGCTGAGCTGGTCTCTGCTGCTTCCAGGCAGCTCATCTTGTCTGAGAGCGTCTCTCAGCAGTCCTTACCGCCTGTTGGGGTAGGTAGTCTGCTTGGGGAAGGTAGTCTACTAAATCTGCTCATTTTCAGGGACTTCCTGGGGCCTTTGGGTTGTTTACTTCCTGAGTTTAAAGCGCTTTCCTGCAAGATGGAATAGTTTGCCCTTTATCATCTCCCCTCCCTTTTTCACCCCAACAGTAGACAGGAGAGAGGGGAGAGAGGAATTAGGAAAATCCCTGAATCTTTCCTTCTGTTTCTTCTTTGGCCACAGCCGCTAACAAACCACAACCAACCTCCCTAAATGATCAACAACCACTGACCCTGCCTCTCAGGGCCCTGGCATTTGTATACCTTCTGAAACGTTCCCAGAATTCCAAGCATCGCACACTCATAGAAACTATCTGCACTGGCAAAATCGTGCGTCTCCCAGACCACGAGGCAAATCATAGCCAGCTGCTGCAGACAGTCGGAATTAAAACAAAAACATGTTCTTATGATATTTCTGTGGGTTTTTTTTTATTTTGTTTTTCAAGACAGGTTTTCTCTGTGTGTAGCCCAATTTCTGTGTTGTTGGTTTTGTTTTGTTTTTTTGGTTTCGGTTTTGGTTTTTTGATATAGGATTTCTGTGTAGCCTTGGCTGTCCTAGGCTCACTTTGTAGACCAGGCTGACCTTGAACTCACAGAGATCCGCTTGACTCTGCCTCCCTGAGTGCTGGGATTATAGGAGTGTGCCACCGAACCTGACTAATTTCTGTGTTTTGTTGTTTTTTTTTTTTTTAAGAAACCAAAATTCCAAAATTCTCACTACAGTTCCCCATTCGAGCAACAGGTCACAGCTCAGGTCATGTTAATTCAAGGTTTCCCCATTAGGCTGAAATTCATATTTAGTAACTCGATAGGCCCTAAATAATCCAACATATGCTGTTCCCTCCCACTTAGTGTACACACACACTTAGAGAGAGGATTCATCCAGGCATGGTGGCACCCACCTAAAATCCCAGCACACGTGGGCCTGAGGCAAGTGGCTGGTGAGTTTAAAGCTAGCCTGGGCTATGTAGTGATACTCTGTCTTAAATATATATATTTATATATATATTTAGGACTAGCTGAAATATTGACTTGAAAGATGGATAGCCTACCAAAGAGTATTTTCAGTTCTGAAAGGACAGGGGGTGTTTTAACAAGCTGGTATAACATTTGTCGTAAGCCATGATGTAACCTATTGTCAACGCTGTGGTCTGAAATGTTTAGCTGTCAGGCTGGATTCCTCGGGAGACCAAATCACTTGTCGCTGAAGCTCTCTGAGATACAGCTTCATGCTTCAAAGGGGAAAGGTTGTTCATGTGGGGGAGGGAGTACAGGTGGATGACTTGGCAAGGCCACAGCTGCGGAACCCACAGCCTGTCGATATGTAACAGCATTTACCAACGGCCCACTCTCAGGACTCTGGAATTGGCCAGATTATGGACCAGGCCTGTCCATAGATTGCCAGGGTTCACAGGTCCTGTGACTGCCCAAAAACTCTCTAGGCATCTCGCTAGCCTCCCCCTACACACCATGAGCTTGTTGAGAAGGCCTCTGTGTGTCCACCCTGCCACTATGAAGTGTCTGCTGAGTGGCAGGCCCTTGCAATGGAAGGTTCTGTACCGTTCTCACAATCCCATCAGGTGGGTCTGCCTGTCTCAAAGTTTGGGAGGCCGAGACCCAGAGATAGCAGGGGCGCAGACTGAGGCAGCAGCCTAAAGACTGAGCTCCAATGATGGCTGCCCACCGGTGGCAGGCACTGAATTGAGTGGAACTGTGTTCGGAGAGAACTGGCCTCATGTCCCTTCATGCCTGTGACAACACACCAGACTTACAGGGCGGCCTCATGGGTGTGTTTTCTTCTGTCTCCTCCTCTGTGTGAATCCCCTTCACCTCCTCAGGCATGGATTCTGAGGCTGTCTGGGGTTCAGCTACCCATGATGCGGACTCATTCCCATCTTTTGGGAGCCAGTTCAGAATCTACTCTACCCGCAGCAGGTGAGGATGCAATTAGAGATCTCAAACAACAGGTAATGACAAGGTTGACCATCTAGAGCTAGATAACAAAATAGAGATCCTTGAGAGCCACAGTAACTAATGACCTCTGTGCCAGGACCCAGGAAAAGCCAGGCACCAGAGATGGAGGGGTAGGGAAAGGCCGACTTCTGACATTTGCTGGCTAATCAGTCTAGCCAGTCAGTGTGCTCCGGGTTCAATGAGAGACACTGTCTCAAAAACATAAAACCTAAAGCATTTTGGGAAGACACCCAATGTTGACCTCATCCCTACACACACACACACACACACACACACACACACACACACACACACCACCTGAGTCTCCTGAGTTAGTTTTTGAGATGGTCCTCTCACTGAGCTCCAAGGTCACCAGTTGGCTCAACTAGCAAACTCCAGGGAAGAGCCTGTGTCTGTCCCCTACACCTGGACTTTACATGAGTCCTGGGTTCAAAACTCAGGTCCTCATGCAAACAGGCAATTTACCAACTGAGGGCTGATTTCTCAGTTTTAGTTACTTTGTATGTTACTGGCATGTACCAATGGCACTAAACCACGTGTTCCATCATGGTGTTTTCACACACACCATGGAGTGTGCCCATATGCAGCCACCATTACCTTCTTTTGACCCTTCCCTACTCTTCCACTAGTCTCCTTCCTTTTCCCAGCTAGGACCACCTTTTTCATGCTTTCTTTTTTTTTTTTTAAGTTAGATTCCACATATGAGATAAAATATGTGATGTCAGTCACTCTGCATCTGGCTTATTTCAGTCAACCTGACAGTCTCCAGAGCCATCCATCTTCTGGAAAACCACGTTGGCCCATTTGCTTTTAATGCCCAAATAAAAACTCCATCACACAGATGCACCACATTTTACCATGCTTCTCCGTCACCTGCCGATGGGCGTCCAGGCTGAGTCCACAGCTGGGTTATGGTGCACGGCGCAGTGACAGACACCGGAGGTGTGTGGGTTTATCGGTGTCACTCTGTTGTCTGTGGGACTCGTCCACCTTCACGTGTACGATACCCAGAACCCATTCGCTTCCATTGCAGCCCAATAGCCTGCTCCTGTAACTACAAGGTGATAGAAAAGGTGGTCGGTTCCCGGTTGCTTCGGTGACAAGCAGTGCTGCTAGAGGCCCTCCACACGGGTCTTCTTGTGCCTTCTCACAGGGGTTTCCCCAAGCCTCGCGCCTGAAGGAATTGCTGAGTGTGACAATGTGCACACACCTCAATTCTGCCAAGGACTTTTAATAAGGGAGGTACAGGCGCTCCTCACACCCCGGGATCTAGTGTTTGATGTGATGCTCATTTGTTTAGAAGAACGGAAATATCCTCACACATGTAACGCGCACCCACTGACTCGTTGATTTTTTTTTCATGTGTTTGAGAAATTTTTCCCAGGGGGAAAAAAAAGGTTTTTGACTTATTTATCTTTATTTTGTGTGTGTAAGTGTTGTGTTTGCTTATATGTGTACACCTGTGGATGCCTGTTGCCCTCAGAGGTCAGAAGAGGGTTGTCAGATACCCTGGTATGGAGTTATAGGTGGTTGTGAACCCCCATGTGGGTGCTGGAAAGTAAACCCAGGATCTCTACAAGAGCAGCGGTGCCCTCCAACCCTGAGCCATCCCTCCATCCCCAGAGACAACATTTTTTCCCAGGGGAAAACCCACACATTACATTAAATGAATCCAACAGTAATGAAATGTACGCAGGAGCGTCTTAGAACCAAGGAGAATATGGTATCTTCAGGGAAGCCAGTCTGCCCTTGAGATTACAGGTTTGACACAGTTTTCAAATAACACCAAAACAGAACAAGATCAAAGCATGTGCAAAATACCCCTAGTCCCCCAGGCCCAAGTCTGTCCACTGAGGTCCTTGCAGTGTGGGTGGCACCTGGGGACTGATGATAAACACAGTGCTCTGGCCCATCCATGTCCACCTTAGATGACCCTGGGGAACTTCTCAGCCCACTAGAGTCTGAGCTCTGTACAGGAGCACAGAGAAGAAAATGGTCTTTTCAGCGGAGGACAATACAAAGTGTCATTAAAAGAAAGCATAGACCCAGACATGGAGAAACAGGTCTATGATGCCAGCACACAGAAGGCTGAGGAAGGAGCTTTGTGGAGTTCAAGGCTTACCTTGGCTACATACTGACTATGTCTCAAGAAAGATAAGGAGAAAAGAATGAAGAGGAGGAGAGAGAAAGAGGCAGAGGAACAGGAAAAAGAATATGCAGACAAAGGAGGAGGAGGAGGGAGAAGACGTTGCAGCATTTATTTGGTGCTTAGAAACTACTAGGGACCCTCACTTCTGTTATCTCATCAAGTCCTAAGGGATGACCCCATGATCAACACTAAGATCTGTAACCCTCCCTTCTGGTCACACAACCTACACAGCTGATCACGTCTTTTTTTATTTTATTAATTACACTCTATTCACTTTGTATCCCCCCCCCCCCATAAGTCCCTCCCTCCTCCCCTCCCGGTCCCACCCTCCTTCCCCCTTCTTCACACATGCCCCTCTCCAAGTCCACTGATAGGGGAGGTCCTCCTCTCCTTCCTTCTGATCTTAGTCTATCAGATCACATCAGGAGTGGCTACACTGTCATCTTCTGTGGCCTGGTAAGGCTGCTCCCCCCTCAGGGGGAGGTGATCAAAGAACAGGCCAATCAGATTATGTCAGAGACAGTCCCTCTTCCCATTACTATGGAACCCACTTGGATACTAAACTGCCATGGGCTACATCTGTGCAGGGGTTCTAGGTTATCTCCATGCCTGGTACTTGGTTGGAGTATGAGTCTCTGGGAAGGCCCCTGTGTTCAAATTTTCTGGTTCTGTTGCTCTCCTTGTGGGGTTCCTGTCCTCTCCAACTCTTACTATTTCCCATTTCTTACATAAGATTCTATGCACTCTGCCCAACAGTTGGCCGTAAGTCTCAGCATCTGCTTTGATAGTCTGCAGGACAGAGCCTTTCAGAAGCCCTCTGTGGCAGGATCCTAGGTTTTGTTTCCTGTTTTCTTCTTCTTCTGATGTCCATCCTCTTTGCCTTTTGGGATGGGGATTGAGCGTTTTAGTCAGGGTCCTCTCTCTTGATTAGTACATCTAAAAAAGCTGATCACTTCTAAGCCAGGCTTAGAAGCCTGAGTCCAGGGCTCCAACCTCTTCACACACGGCCCATGGAAAGAACTGAAGGAGTTCTTCATGAAGGATAAAAACCAGGACCAGATGCAACAGGACAGAGTGTGAACCAGCGTTCCCCGGTGTGAACAATGCTGAGAGCTGCAGAGAGTGGGCAGGCAGAGCCTACAGAAAGAGCAAACACAGGGAAAACAGGAAGGCACAGAAGACCACAATGACCCTACCCAGAAACTGCCCGGCACCTGGCTGCAGCCAGCATTCAGAACCACCCACTAAATGAGTGAATGAATGAATGAATGAATGAATGAATGAATGAATGAATGAACAAATGAACGAACAACCAAAGGAACAAACTCACACACCACCTGGTACCCAGGCTACGCTGAGGCTAAAGAAGTACCAGTCATGCATCCCCCCCACCCCAAGGTCTCCTGAAATCTCACTTCCAGAGAGAGTCCTGTCAGAAATAAAAAAAAAAAACAAAAAGCCAGGAGCAGAAGAGGTTGAAAGCAGAGAACAAGCAGCTTCCACCAAACCCTTCATTTACCTCACTTAAAAAATTACTTGGACAGCCTCCCCCCGCCCCCATTCCTCCTGTGCTCCCTTGCCCCTCCCTGCTCTGCTCTTTTAGGCTGCTCTACATATGTGAAAATAAACCAGCAGCAGCCGCCCCTAATGACCAGGTTTACCAGAAATTCATTGTACCTCCAGAAACAAAGCAGCAGAATGTGTTTTTATGGAGCTGCTGAAACCTCTGTTTAAACCACTTAATACCTGCAAGCCTGAATTCCAGGGTGCCCACGAAGCTCCTGGCAGCCTCAGGAACTACCTCCTCCACTTGGCATGAAGCCACAGTGCTTTAGGGTCCGGGAGGTTCCCCCTATGGATGTTCCTGGCTGCCGAGCCCCGTGACTGAGAGGGGAGTCCCTCCCAACACCTTCCTTCAAGTGCAGAGCTGTGGGTGTGGAGGGCGCAGAGGTGAGATATCACCTCCCTGGATCAGACTGGTCTGGGTGGGAACTGGCCTCTGTCCCTTGTCCAGCCACCTCCTGCCCTCATTGAATCCTGCTAGTCCTCTAAAGGTCACAGCTTTTGCAAAAGGTTTAACTGCAGGCTCTGGGGTAAGGACTGCTGGGAGCGGGGAGAAGACTTGTAGCATTTGGAGAGTCTTGGTGTAAACTCATCCGAAAGAGCAGATGCTAAAGCTCCTGAGAGTTGGGGAGAGATACTAACTACCAAGTGCCCTCTTGAGCCTGGACCAGCAGATTCTGACACACCACTGTCTTCAGGCTCTTCTGCAGTCCTGCTCTCCTCCCCCACAGCATCCCAGCACTGGCTGCTCTTCCGTCACAAGCTTTCTATCTCACACCACAGACTGAGGCCCTGACAACTAAACTACTTTTCTTTTTCTTTCTTTCTTTCTTTCTTTCTTTCTTTCTTTCTTTCTTTCTTT
>NW_026587215.1:286414-288466 GCF_907164565.1 Psammomys obesus | reverse complement strand
TTTCTTTCTTTCTTTCTTTCTTTCTTTCTTTCTTTCTTTCTTTCTTTCTTTCTTTCTTTCTTTCCCGCATCCTCAGCAAGTTACAAAGAACACAGTATGCAGCTGGAGATACACAAATATTAGCTAGCGGGTTGTTCTCTCATCAGGCCTTGCATGCCCCTCTAACGTGGTACCTGAGACTCTCCCTCTACACACTCTGTAGTTTTGCCTTGTCCCCTGCACTGGGAACCCACTGGAGATCAAGCGAAGTCTACCCCAGCCATAACAGCACCAAACAGTAGGCCATCCCTAAGTCTCTACCATGGCTGCCCCCCCGGATGAAGCCAACCTAGAAGAAAGTCAGAGGGAGGCCAAGACAACAGGTTCTTTGGGCACCTGATCCATCTGGTGGCCATCCCACCCATGAGCTTGATGCCACTGAATGGGAGGAGATGCGGTGGACCGGAAGCCAGCCTTGGGAAATCCAGGACACACCACTCCTCACCACCTATCACGATGTGTGTCCATTTGAATGTCCCATGTGAGAGACATCATATAGGTGGAGTGTTGCTGGTACTCCCCACCCACCCCCCGTAGCAGAATGGGACAGAAGCCAGGACACTGAGGCTTTATTCCTTGACTCTCATGGCCCTCATCATCCAGCCTCAGAAACACCAGGACTGAACTCAGCACGGTCTGTGCCGCCATGTGCCTGGTCACGCCTCGCTTGTCTCATCTCTTGAATGCTTTCATTCCCCGAGATGACCCAGCCTCCACAGTCCTTGCCCTGGTGCCTTCTGGGATGCATGTCCCAACGTAGGCCAAACTGCCCAGACACTCATCCTTGTCCTCTCTGTGTCCCTAAGGCCACCGCTCCTCTGCCTCTCGCTGATGTCCACTACCCGCAGGCCATGCCCCAGCTCTCCCCCCATAACTTCCCAGTTCTGAGAGTCACTCAACTCTCCACCTCTCACTAGCTCCTCTCGCTCCCTCACCCTCTGTAGAAAATAGCTCTAGCTTGCTTCCTCCTGCTCCTGTTCTAGGAGATTCCAAATCCACTGGACAGTCCCTCCAGAGACTGGCCCTGGCCACCTCACCCCCAAAAACCCGAATCTGGCCTGTAAGCATGTTTGCTTCCCTAGTGGCTGAAATCCTGCTTGTGCCTCTGAGCTAATCACTCCCAATAACTAAAGAAAGGCGGGCTGGTAGAGGGGCTGCCAGGATAGAACAGGCAGAGGGGAAGGGAGGGCTGTGTGACATCATCTTCCCTCCCCTTCTCCCAAAGACTGGCCAAGAGCTCTACTCCATTCCCGAAGCCTCAGTTCTGCAGGCTCTGAAGCCCCTCCAGTCCCTTGTGGCCCCAAGAGGTAGCAGGTATGGCAGGCAGCTCCTGGCTGTGCTCCCTACCACTGATGAGGGTGTTTCTTCTAAACTGGCCTCCTACACACACACACACACACACCTGCCCTCCCCCATGCCTCTGGTGTCACCATCCAGTCTGAGGCCAAGCCTCCTGGGGCTGTGGCTAGGGTGGGGGGGGGGCAGTTTCACAGAGCCATAGCTGAGGAAGGAAACCCCACTGGCTGCATCCAAGCACTCTTCTTCCAACCAGGAGGCCTGGAAGCATCTGCCGCAGCTCCCCATGTCAAAGCGTGGCCAGACAGGGCCATCATTTAGTCCGCAGCAGCCTCATCAACCAAAGATCACACCAATAATTTCTAAAAACCAACCGATGATTTGGGGCCCATTAGCATAATTTGATGTATCGTCTGCACATCAACTTTTCACTGGGTAGGCAGTTTCCTAACTCACACTTGGCATGCGGGGAAGCTAAAGAGGACGCATTCGTCTTGTCTGGAGGACCCGTCTGCACGGTCCTTCCTGTTACCGCCTACCCCCACCTTCCCCTGGGACACCTTGACCTCGGCAATGACTAGTTGCCACAGCCCGCCACACACTCTGCCTGGTACCTCCCTGTCTCTGACTACCATGTCTCGCCTTCTCGCTCAGTCCCCCGGCTCCATCTACACACACACACACACACACACACACACACACACACACACACACACA
>NW_026587215.1:280529-286404 GCF_907164565.1 Psammomys obesus | reverse complement strand
ACACACACACACACACACACACACACACACACACACACACACACACACCTTACCTTTGTGTCCTAGGCCTTGCCCCATCCCAGCACCCCCTCCCCGTACCTTCCCTCTCTCCTGGAGCATTCTAAGGTAACCCATGCAAGCAAGTCTTAATATAGATACACACATGAGAGAGAGAGAGAGAGAGAGAGAGAGAGAGAGAGAGAGAGAGGAGGGTTACGGAGGACTCAGCCAGCATTTTCAAAGCTTGGGAAAGGGAAGGCATAAAATGTAGAAGTGGGTGACTAAGGTCTCGCACAGGGGTTTGCCTGGGGTTCTGAGTTTGTAGAGGAGGGGTGAAAGGCGCCGAGGCATCAACACGGGCAGTACAGACAGGTCAGGATGCCTTCCCAGGAATAACGGAACCATGGAGAGGCTCTCTCTGCTCTTCCCTCTGCTTCTAGAGGCCCAGGCTGGAAGCAGGAGTGCAAAGACTGAGCTTACAGCTCTCTGTAACAGGCCACAGGGACATGGGTGGAAGTTGGCTGCCCAGACGTGGGCCAGCCTCCACTCTTTGGACACTTTTCCCATGCCTGGCCCTATGCTAGGAGCCACCAGGTGGAGCAGGGGTTAGGCACAGGAGCCAGCAGCCAGCAGGAAGTAGGTGTGGATGAGGCCCAGGACAAAGTACTGGGATGCAGAGAGGTCCCACTTTCACCCAGGCTCCAGATTCAACTCTGTCCCCATGCTGTGAGGACCTTTGTCTCAGGGGTCCTCTAAGCCTCCTGCGCATAGTCCTCAAACAGCGCAGAGCTGAACTGATGAAATATTTGCCAGATCAAATGGAAATAAAATGAAAGTGCTTTGAAAAGCGCTTCAGAAGGGCGGGGGGTTGTAACTGAACAGGGGTGGGGGAGAAGTTAGCCAACAGCTGCAAGGGCCTTCCTGGTGGAGAAGGGAGAGGAGGCATGAGCCTGGGTATTAGGAATAGGGTATCAGGTGACACTGGCCTCTTGTTAGCACCCCCAAACGCAGGAGGAAGATGGAGATGAGGAACAGACCAAGGAGGGAGAAAGGATGACCAAAATCCTTAGAGAAATTAGGGACCCAAAGACTTTACGTTCAGGGACAACATTTCTATAGTTTGTTATTAGAGATTATGGATCCATTGTGGCCCTACGTAGCTAGGTCAAAGCCAGGCACAGTGACACACACCTTTAAGCCCAGCACTCAGGAGGCAGAAGCAGGAGGCTCTCTGTGAGTTCAAGGCCAGCCTGGTCTACAAAGTGAGTCCAGGACAGCCAAGGCTACACAGAGGAACCCTGTCTAAAAAAAAAAAAAAAAAAAAAAGAGCTAGGTTAAATAGCCAGAAGACCCAGTGGGCTCTATGTGTGCATATATGTGGGTGTGTATGTATGTACGCATGCCTATGCACATGTGTTATATGCATGAGTGTTCACGTGTATGTGTATGTGAGTATGTGTGTGTGATCTTCAGACTCTATGAGCAAACAGTTTGCTAAGTTGAGCACAGTGACTCACACCTGTTATCTCAGCATTAGAGAGATGGAAGCAAAGGATCGTCGTGAGTTAAAGGCCACCCTGTGACTTCCAAGACAGCCTGGGGGGGGGGAGGGGGGCTTGTCTTAAAAGTAAATAAATAAAACATGGAAAATAAATTAAAATGTTTAATTGCTGAGTTACTGGGGACTGTGTTCATTAAGTGACTCTAGCAACTGTCGCAGAAGAGTCCCCTGTCTGATCAGTTCATTGCTCCCCATCCGTCACCAAACTAAATACTGCACCAACTGTTCAGAACAGGTGTGTGTGTGTGTGTGTGTGTGTGTGTTCCAGCAGAGAAACTGAGTCAAGTGAAGAAAGCTGAGCTGAAACAGGCAGTCTGGGCCACCCTTCCTGCAGGGACTGGTACCAGCCTTGCCTCCGCTGCTGCTGGGGACACAGTGTTGGGAAATGCACAGAGCAGACCAGAGCCAAAGCTGACACTCTGGTGACAGCAAACGGAATCCCAGCTGTCAGTTTGTGTGCTGGCCCCTCCTCCGATGGCTCCTCACTCTGTGTGAACACTGCTGACTGTCTACCAGGGGCCCTGTGCTGGCATGTGCCCAGGACCTGTTCTCACCCAAGGCCCATACTTGAGTCCTTGTGGTGCGCCATCCCAGCCTGCTCCTCTGTCCCTAGTACTGAGGTGCTTGAGAGCCATTTCCTCCATCTGTAAAATCGGCCCACAACACCCTTCCAAAGGGCGCCTCGTCGCTACAGTGAGCTGTAGTTCACAAACTAAAACCTAGCATGGTGGCTCAGGCTTGTGACCCACTTGGAAGATTAAGACAGGAGGATCGTGATGAATGTAAAGCCGGTCTGGGCTACACAGAGGAGCCTTGAGTTCAGAAGGGAGCATGGCAGAGAGCCAGCCCCCAAGCTCGGAACTGCTTGGGGGAGAGGGTCTGGGAAGGTGAATTTCCTGCCAGCACAGATGGTTGCATCCTCCTCTAAGGGGCTGTCTGTCGCGGCAGTTGGGAGGGGGCGCAGGCTGCCTTCTTGGGAAAAATGTCTACTGCTTTTAAAGAACTGGGTGACTCCCTGCCAAGGTGCGGCACCCCGATACCCTGCTGGGCTGATGAGCCTATCGTCCCCACTCCCCAGCACAGTTTCCACCCCAGAGTCAACCTGGGCTCCTTGGAGGAGATGCACAAATAGACAACTAGAGGTGGGGATGGATGGTGGGGTTTGGTTCCGAGCCTCCTCTGTGCTCTGAGGGTGACACGGCAGGCTTCGCTTTGATCTGCCAGGGCAAATGTGCCAGGAAGTGACCCCGGAAAGATCATGGGAAGATCGCCATGTCCAGAAAGGGCAGGTGGGTCCTGAGCCCCACGAACCACGCACTCACGCGCTCCTTCCGCTTTGTCTTGCAGGGAACTTCAAAGGTCTGTGCAAGCAAATCGATCACTTTCCGGAAGACGCGGACTACGAGGCGGACACCGCAGAGTATTTCCTCCGTGAGTCACGTGGCGTTTTAATCTCCCTTCCGGCTGAAGGGCCCCTCGGTTTGATCCTTCCGAAAATGGAGAGTCGGAGGTCAGGCCTATTCAGAACCCTATAGCGGAGGGAGAGGAAACTGCTGCTCCCTCCTGACTGGCCAACTCCTACTCATCTGCCAGGTCCCTCCGGAAACTGCACCTCCTCCAGGAAGCCACCCTGTTTCTCATGGGCTCCCAGGCACGGCCCTTTATCGTCAAAAAATGACAAAAGCTCTTGCATGAAAGAGAGAAAGAATTTTTCCTTCCCCCACAAGCCAAATCCTGGTATAACCACTGTAAACTTAAGTTCCCCCTGAGACATATTATCAAGAGAAAGCATTTTTGAAGCCCCAGGGAAATTTCTCAAGCATCCCCAGAAACCAACAAAGACCTTGTTAGTTATCAAAAGGGATTTCCCAGAGAGGAGCTGAGGGTCCTCGAGGCCTGGGACAGCCACAGTGAAAGCTCTCAGGCAGCTGGGCTCGATGGAGGGGTTTGCTCACAGAGTCCCCTGAGCTGCTTGTCCCTGCCTTTGCTCCCAGGCACCTCTCCTCCTCCCCTCCCCAACAGCACCCCAGTCGGCATCACCCTGATGCTGTTGATGACAAACATGTAGGAGGTGCTTTAGTACATGAATCGCCCCTACTCACATCAGGCCAGCCTGGGAGCCAGCTTCCCTGAAAAGCCTGTGGAAAATGGCACTGGTAAAGCAGCCAGAAAGGGACAGAAAGAGCAGGACTCAATTTATAGATTCTTTGTTTATTTATTTACTTATATATTGGGAGGGGGTCTTTTTTTTTTTTTTCAAGACAGGGTTTCTCTGTGTAGCCTTGGCTTTCCTGGAACTCCCTCTATAGACCAGGCTGCCCTCAAACTCACAGAGATTCACCTGCTTCTGCTTCCCAAGTTCTAGGATTAAAGGCACGCGCCACCACATCCAGTTATTTATCGGTTCTTTAAAGACAGGTTTCTGTGTGTCACCCTGGCTGTCCTGGAACTCGCTCTGTAGACAAAGCTGGCCTTGAACTCAGAGATCTGTCTGCCTCTGCCTCCTAAATGCTTGGGTTAAAGGGGTGCATCACCATGCCCGGTTAGTTGAGGAGTTTAGGAAGGTACAGGAGGTACAAATACCATAAGAGCATCATCATTTCTTTTCCTGAAGTCCCTCACGATTTTGCTCTTAAGTAGAATTCCCACAGGGCTGTCTAGTTGCCATCACCTGCTGCTTGTGTCTGGAGTCAGCCAATGCAATCAGCATGGCCTGCGTGCCTGCTGTATGCCAGAGCCTGTGCTGAGCAGGAGGGAGGGCAGGATGGACAAGTCAGACAGTCCCTGGATGCCAGTAAGATCAGGCATGTGCGGGAGGACCCTTAGAGACAACTGGTCGGGATGGAGAGTGTCACAGAAACAAGACCTGGATACAGAAGTGGAAGGCTAAAGCTGAGCGCCCCACCCCCCACCCCCGACTAGGAGACACACACCAGGGCCCCCAGACCTCACCTGGCCAAATACAGTGAGGGCCTAACACTTCATCATCCAAGCAGGAAGCAGCTGGAGGCAGTTTATCTCATTCAGTACAAGACCCAGAATGTAATAGTTGCTCAATAAATGCCTCTCGTCAAATACAGGGTTCCTCCGGGGCACACTCTGCCATGCTGTGTCTCAGTTTCCTCACACTGAGGCTGGGATCTGTGTCAGCAGCATGGGTCCTACGGCCTGACTTGAGTTCACTGAGCAACGCAGGGGTTCCCTGAGCACGAATAACAAACGAGCAACTGTTTTCTGCAAAGGATGAGACGAGAAACGCTTTCAGCTGTTCAAGCCACTCTGGCTCCAGCCTGGCCACAGAGAGTGGAAGCCATTAAAACATTGCCCCCTTTTCTTTTCTCACATAGCCCAGGCTGCCCTTAAACTTATCACAGGGCCAAGAATCACCTTAAACTTCCCATTCCCTTTTCACCAGCCCTCCCACACACACACACACACACACACACACACACACACACACACACCCGAGCTGGGATTACAGGAACGAGCTGCTGTGCCTGCTTTTTATTCGGTGTCACTCGTTAAGGAAAAAATAAGACACAGGATTCCTAGTGGTAATTCCTGTGAAAGTCCATTCACAAATGCACGAAGCGGCCTAGGATGGCGTGGCTGTGCTGGCCCTGAGCGGTACAATGTGGTAGTCTGAGCTAGACAACATGGCTCTGGGAAGGTCAGGGCCGCTGCTCCTGCCATTCTGTGCAGCTGAGCTGGGGGGCAGGGATGATCTCTCTAGAACAGTCCCTAGAATGGTTCAAAAGCCCCTCTTAGGCCCCTGACACCCCCTTCCTGTATCTCCACCTCATGCCTTATCACCCCCACACTGATTTGGTTGGCATCCTGGCAAGATCTAAGTTTCTTAGTCTCCTGCCCATGTGTTTCTTCACCCCAGTGTCCAGCACAGGGCCTGATGGGGAGACAGGGTCAGGTAATATGCTTCAAGGACAGACCAAGGAAGTGACTGGGTCGGTAAACGGGTGTGAAATAAGCCACAGGGAAACATCACCAGGGACAAAGCAAGCAGCAGGGCCTTCCAGAAGAACTGGTGGAGGCCAGCAAGGTGGGTGGGGCTCACCTGGAGGTAGGTGGAGCCTGAGCCAGCCCTGAGCCTAGGTCAGTCCAACCATCACCTTAGCTCACCTGGCACTTGAGGGGCTGGGAGAGGGACAGAAGTAACCCTGACTGCTAGCTGGCTTTGGCGGGGGGGGGGGGGGGGGGGGGGGGGGGGGCGGGGGGGCCTGTAAGTGTTGGTGGTGGGGGGAGGGGGGGCCGGGCGGGGGGGGGGGGGGGGGCGCGCAGTCGACCCCCGTCACGCTG
>NW_026587215.1:277432-280429 GCF_907164565.1 Psammomys obesus | reverse complement strand
GGGGGGGGGGGGGGGGGGGGGGGGGGGGGGGGGGGGGGGGGACGACTAGGGACCTTAAAGCTTATGTTGCTGCAGAAGTAGAAGGCAGCCTGGAGTGCTGGGGGAGCCTGCTCCCAGTCATGCTCCCCACAGGGCTGTTCACAAAAGTGTTTCCTAAAGATGTTACCACAGTGTAAACCTCGGTTCTAAAAGGATCCGTTCATTCATTCACTGTGAGCAAGCACTCGCTGAGGGCTAGGCTGCGCTAGGTACTGTCATCAGTACTCAGGGTCTCAGGGTGAATCAAAGAGACCACTGGGGACTTCGGGAAAGCTGAGTCCTGGTGGAGGCAAGGAGCAATGAGCAAGAACCCATGTCCCTGCTCGAGATGGTCTCAGAGAATGGAATACGTTAGGGAAAGGCAGAGGAAGAGGTTTTGTTTAGATCCAGGACCAAGACAGCCTTTCTGAATGAGGAAAAGGGAGACAGCAAGAAGATTCCTTGGGAAGGGATGACCTAGCAGAAGGAAGCACCAAGCAAAGGCTTTGAAGCAAGAACAGCACCCCATCTTTGGGCAACACAAACAAGGCCAGCCTAGCTGGAGTCCAGCCTGCAGCCTAAGAGAGGAGAGACACAGAGAGGTGCCAGCCTGGTGGGTCTGGGAACAGAGTCAGGTGTCCTTCTGAGTGAGATGGAGCCTGGTCTGAAGGGCAGCTGGCCATAAGGGGCAGGGAACTAAAAAATGTAATGGAGGCATGGAGACATGGAGGCCAGTTCCAGCTTTGAGGCACAGACCAGAGAGAGGTGAAGCAAGGTGAAGCTGACAGAGTTGGGGCAGCCAGAGACTGGGGAGGGCTGAAGGCCAGGCAGCTTGTAGAAAGCTCAACATTGAGTCCCAGGTAGAGAACTCTGAGCAGGACAGAGTGGAAGGCTGGGAGGGAAGACAACCAGGGGAGTGGAAGGGGCTCAGCCAGTGGAGACACCTGAGCCTTGCCTCTCAAGGCAGCTCTGCCTTTGACCTCTGAACTTGAAAGGACAGCATCCCTGTAGGGTGAGCTCCAGGAAGGCAGTGAGTGGCTCTAGGTATGATAAAAGATCCTGGCAAGAGCATCTCAAGGGAGAAAGGATTTGTTCTGGCTCACGGTTCAAGAACACAGCTGTCATGGCAGGAGATTTAAGGCAGGGGGAGTTTGAAGCAGCAGCCCCCATCACATCCACAGCCAGGGTGCAGAGAGGGAGAGCTGAATGTCCATCAGCTCTCTAAGATCCCAGCCAGGGAATGGCATCACCCACAGTGGGCAGGTCTTCACACCTCACTAAAATCATGGTGACCCTGACAGGCAGACCCAGAAGCTCATCTCCATCAACCGTGACCCCACCCGGACCCTGCTCCACTTCAGGGCAGGATCAGACCTGTGCCAACCACAACTCCCCACACACACTCAGGCCAGAGCTGGCTGAGGCTAACACTCTTCTGGAATGAAGCAAGCTCTGAGTAGAGCCTGGGCCTAACTAGACAAGCCCTAGCTCCCACAAGCCCACCAAGGGTGCTTACGTGAGATCCTTGGGGCTGAGAGAACATTAGTGTTCAAGAGAGGTAAGGGCTAAGCTGCCCAAGGTCCTGCCTAGCACCCAACAGTTCAAGCTAGCTCAGTACTGACCTACCTGGTATCTTTGCTTCTCTGACAAAGATCACGTGGCCATAAAAGTTAGGCTATCCCCTACCAAATAGCATTATGGTGAGAATCAGGGGCTGCAAGAAACACCCATTCCTCCTCTTGTTTCCGACTTCAGGCTTTTAAGACTATTTGAACACAGATTAGACCTATTTTTCTAAAAACTCTACGAAAAGCCAGGTGGTGGTACAAGCCTGTGATTCTAGCCCACAGGGGCTGAAAGAAGGAGAATTAGGAGTTCAAAGCCAGCCTGGCTTTGGGTCCATCCCCTCCCTCAAGAAAGCTATGAGCTTCTTCAAGCCACACCCTCAGTCAGCACACCCTCACAGAGCCTCCACAAATCCTGGACACGGTGCAGGAGGGGATGCTGCAGGGCAAACCCTGGAATGATGAAAGGAGACACTGAACAGAGAAGCAAGCATGAGGCCCCTTTGGCATGTGAGAGCTACAGTGTCATGGAGCTGGAGTGGCGGGGGTGATTGCTGTTTTCATGCAGTGGGACCAGAGAAGGCTACTCAGGGGAGCCTGCATTCAGGGTGGCATGAAGCCCTTTGCCTCCAACAGATGCCAACTTCCGAGCCCAGGCTGTTCGGGTTTCACTAAAGCCATAGAGGTGCAAGGAAAGGGCCAGCAAGGCAGGCTTCTCCCCACCCCCACCCCCAGCAGCTCCCCCCAACCCCACAGAGGAAACTGCCGTGGGACTGAGTCCTTTTTCCATGTTCTGAACTCGCTCCAAGGAAAGCAAAGATGTGAGCAGATGGGAGCAGAGTGTGGCTACGTCCATCCCTTTTGTCAAAGGCCTTTGGGCTCTTCCCAAGCCTAAGAGGAACCACACAGCATGGCTAGGGGGAACTGAGCCCTGCCAAGCCCGCTCCTCCTCCTTCCTGGGGGCCTGAAGCTTCTGGTGAAGCTGCCACCCTAGAGACAGCTGTATCTTCCTCCTTCTCTTTCAAGTGTGAAAGACTCACAGTCTTCCAGTCCTCCTGCAGCAGCCTCCTTTCTGTATGCCAGGCCCTCCTCCAGGTGCCGAGGATGGGGAAGCTGACAGCCACGGAGGCCCAGCCTCGGGCACTTGAGATATGCAATCAACAAAATTAGCAAGTTCGTCAAAAAGCTTGTTAGACTGGAAGGGTGCCGAAACAGAGAAAGTCAAGCAGGAAAGGGGCGGGGTTACTGCCAGAGTCAGGGTGGGGCTGCTAGCACTCACCGGGGTGTTTGAGCAATAAACTGAAGGACAAAGCAGAGCGAGCAAAGCAAAGGGGGCCAGTGTGTCACCCACGCCCTCCTTGTCTGCCCAGAGTGACTTGGGACGGGCCGGGGGGGGGGGGGGGGGGGGGGGGGG
>NW_026587215.1:269336-277332 GCF_907164565.1 Psammomys obesus | reverse complement strand
GGGGGGGGGGGAAGGTATAGAGGGTTCTAGAAGAGTGTGACTAGACAGGAGTGTCGAAACCAGCTCCTGGTCAGCAGAGGAAACAGGGTATGCCTGCTCACAAGTCACTGGCCAGCCTTCCTGAGGGCCTGATGCAAGGAAGGGTCTTCCTGAGGGGAGAGATGGATGGATGGATGGATGGATAGATGGATGCATAGATGGATGCATAGATGGATGCATGAATGCAAGGGTGCATGGGTGCATGATCTTCTTCCCTGGCCCACCATCTATCCTGAATCCGAGTCCAGACCCCCCCTACCCCAGGAGTGTGAGAATAACCTTGGGTCCTGTCACCTGCCTCCTGGTTCCCATCACTTTGCTAGGCCTCACCCACACCACCACTGCCCCGACTAGGGATGAGAGTCCCACCGAGCACTGTAGGCCTGCGATGGTGGCCTCAGCCTCTTCCTCAGCCTGAGCAAGGTAGAGGTGTTGTCTAGTGGCCACGTCCCCCTGTGAAAGCCAACATATGTCTCTGCTAGGGTCTGCATCTGTGCTATGATCTGTGGATGGTTACCTGGGTGGCTGTGCATCTAAGTGCCAAAAAGTATGTGTGTATGTATGTAGTATGTATGTACGTACCTGTACATGTCCCTTTCTGTGTCAAAGGTAGATCTCTGTGTGCTAGGGGTATCCCTGCTATGTCCATAAGATGGAAGTTTGTGTTTCTTAGATTTCCCCGTGTGGGAGGGAGGGGAAAAGAATCAGGGCAATTGATTCCTTTCCATAATCACTGTATGTATGCCACGCACCCACATATACAATATTATAGACTTACATAGCACAAGACTTAAGGGGGGGCACCAGGTCTCCAACAACTTAGAGTGTGGAGTTAGAGCTTGGAGGTAGGAGCCAGGATTAATACTGTAGATCTCTCTCTCACACACACACATGCACGCACACGCACGCACAGAATCTCACATACACAGCAGAGCTGGGTACCAGCTTCAGCATGTCCATCACACACAGAAAAAGGACTGACGGAGAAGGGGCTGAGGACTCCAGACACAGCTGTAAGCTTCCTTCAACATACCTGAGTGAGAGAGAGGGCTTCTCACCAGAGACTTACCCTCTGCCTGAGAGGGCATCTAGAGCAACAGGCCATCCTTTAAAAAAAGAAAAAAAAAAAAAAAAAGACCATGCCACCAGGTACGAAGGACACCAGACAGAGAGGGAAAAGTAGCCACCAGGTGACCATGAGGGGGGTTACCGGAGGATTAGGACACTGAGGTAGGCTACCAAGAGGCAGGGGAACAGAAGAGCCACGTGGGCACAGCTGCAGAGGTTCCAACACCAGCCGCCTGTTCTCGGCTGCCTCCCCGGCCTCTTTTTGCAGTGCTATCTCCTGAGGTTGTGATGGCTTAAGACCTGAGCTGGCTTAAGACCAGCTCGCTTCTGAGCAGCCTGGAGCACAGTAAGCACTCAGAAGGCATTAGCCGCTGTGGCTGGTGAGCGTGGCTGTGTGTGTGAGGACTACAGTGATGGCAGAGAACAAAGAGGAGGAGGCTGGGATGGGAACGGAGCTGATGAGAGAGCTTCCCTTCCCAGTTGGCTCCTCGAGCCAAAAGTAGCCTTCGAGCAGAGACCAGGAGGAGAGGGAGCTGTAGCCATTGCAGATATCCACACCCCCTGTTCCTGGGGTAGGGCATATACCTCAGGCCCAAGGGCAGCCACAGCATCTCTGACACTGACGGGCTCGGAGAGACCAGCTTTGCCCTGAGATGAGACACTACCCAGCCGTGTGTAAGGGCTCTGGGCAGAGGATGTAGTCAGACACTCAGACTCGAAGCCTGGCTCTTTCGGTGTGCTGGGTCTGGACTAAAGAGAAGAGGCTGGCTGGGAGGTGGCAGGCCATGAGCAGCGGGTTGTGCAGTAGTAGGTGGGTAGGGGGTCCTAGTACGGGGTGGAGGGTACACTTGCCAATAGCCTGGAGGGTAGAGAGGGATGTGAAGTCCCAACTGGGATGAGAGGTAAATACCACTGCCCTTCTAAGGCCGGAACAGACTACTTTCCTATTTGGTCTGTTTCTCTTTCTGTTTTCCATTTTGTTCTGTGGTGCTGGGGGTCAAACCCAGGGCCTTGTGGGTGCTAGAACAAGCCTTCTCCCTCTGAGCTACAGTCCCAGTCCTGGTCCCCGTTTCTGTTAAGATTCTTCTCCTTGAGGGGAGGTGGTGGCTCACACCTTTAATCCCAGCACCCAGGAGGCAGAGGCAGGGGGATCTGTGTGAGTTAAGAATTCCAGGACAGCAAGGACTACATAGAGAAACTGTCTCAAAAAAGAAAATGATTTTCCTCATTGGAACAGGAAGAGCCTGAGGACCCCAAGACAGTGTCCTCCCCCACTCCATCCAGCTTGGGGACTGTTTGCCAAGTGACTAAATGAGATACCTTGTTCCCTAAGTCTGCCTACCAGGCTCACAGTGCTTCTTCCTGCAATGAGAAGAGATGGAACTAGGGTTCCAGCCGATACAAGGCCACCCTCCCACCTTGAAGAACACCCCCTCCCTACTTTTCCTTCCGTCCCTACCTCCACTTATCCCACGAGGCATTCAAGGGGCTTCAAGGGTGCTGAGTTCAGGCTACACAGGGAGATGAGGTGCCAAGCTCTAAGTTAGGAAGTTGGAACAAAGGAGCCTAAATTCCAGATGGGCTGTGCTCTGTGGTCTTGGGCCAGTCGCTTGATCTCTTTATGCCTCAAAGGAATGAATCGTACTTTGTAAACCCTCCCCAGCCACCATGGGAACAACATGAGAGAAGTCCCTGAGACAGAGATTGGCCCCTACAGTTTTGGGAGTAAAAGAACATCATCACAACTCTTAAAAACAGGCCTTGGAGACACGGAGTGGGAGATAATGGGGGTTCCCAACCCTGTGCCTTCCTTTCACAGATTAGGGGAAAACTGAGATTAAAAAAAAAAAAAATGCCTTGCCTTATTCAGGACACTTGCTAGGAACAGGATCCAGGTGCATTCGCCAGCCACACCCTTCATTAGAGTCTAAGGGACAGGGACCTTCCCCTAGAAGTCACAGCAGTGGAGAAGTCTATTTGTCACATCCCACAGCAGTGAAGTGTCTCCAGCCCCAGCTAGCAACCAATCAGTGCAGAACAGGCAGCACCGCCCTTCTTGCCTGGGCCCAGGCAGGTTCCACTCAATTGCCACTCTTATTTCAGTGCTCCTTGATCTCATGGCTGCTGAATGGCTGCCTGCACCTAGCTCACCTCAGGAGCCCTAATCCCAACAGAGGGCCAGCAATGTGGCTCATCCCTTCACCAAACCTGACAGCCTGGGTTCAATGCCTGGGACTCACATGGTGGAAGGGGACAACCACAAGTTGTTTTTTTGAGCTCCACTCAGATCACAGCAACACACACAGGCTCTTCCCCATTGCCCACTACCACCATACACTGCAAATAAATAAACAGGTAGTATACGATAGACAGACAGACAGACAGATAGATAATAGAGATAGACAGATGATAGATAGATAGATAGATAGATAGATAGATAGATAGATATGATATGATAGACAGTAGACAGATGATAGATGATAGATTATGGTGATGATGGTAGGTAAATAGACAGATAGATAGATAGATAGATAGATAGATAGATAGATAGATAGATAGATGTTATATGGATGGATGGATGGATGGAAGATGGATGGATGGATGGATGGATGGATGGATGGATGGATGGATGGGTGGCTGTGTGGGTGGGTAGGTGGGTGGGTGGACGGATGGATGGATGTATAGACAGACAGATGAGGAACCATAGCCACATCTGCTCTGCTGTCATGCCAACAGCATCTCCTGACCCCTTAGGGACATGCCCTGCACTTATTGCCCAGGCTCCTCCCCACAGCAGCTGAGAAGCTGGCTCTCCTCCTTCCTGATTTCAACACAAAGATCTGGGAAAACTGAGGAAGGGGGCCAGGCAGGATGGTAAGCAGAGTTGCCCCGACAGCTGTCCCCTGAACCTGAGTGATGTTTACAGGCCGCACACACATCTGCGCATGGAGAAGTGCCTGGCACAAAATCAGCACAGCCAGCGTTCCCCAAGTACCCCCCCCCCGCTGTTTCCAACGTCTCTTCCACGAAGCATTCCAGAGAACAAATGGGTGCTGAGCACTCAGTTATGTCCCCAAACAGACAGTAGCGGCCTGATTCATCTTCACAGACACCCTGAGGCAGCTCTGGCTGTTTCCCTGTCATACAGATGGGGAGAGCCAGGCACAGACCACACAGACAATGAGGCAGCCTGTACCTACACCTGCGCTCTCTCTCTCTCTCTCTCTCTCTCTCTCTCTCTCTCCCTTTCTCCCTGTCAAATCTCTTTGCACCTCTTTCCGGCACGCGTGCACACACACACAAACACAGCTTCTATCATCCACCCGCTTTCATGGTCATTGGCCACACCAGCCAATTGGAAGAAGAAGAGGGTATAGGCAGGTTCTTCCCAACCCAGCATCATCTCTGCCACATGATCTCATTAAAATGGATCAAGTCCCAGGGGGCTAACATCCATAGATTTCAACACTGTGCGGAAACTGGGGAGTTGTCTTCAGTGTGCTAACCATTACGACTATTGGCGTACAAGCCAGGGGAATGGTTAAGATGGCAGTCTGACCTAGAGGAAGGATCCCAGGGACACAGGCTGGTCACAACGGTGGGGGCTTCCGGCCTCTCCTAGTGTAGTGACAGCAGAGGCCAGAGGAGGGGAAGACAAAGAGAAGATCTGGCATCAAGAAGAACTTTCTATACCTTTGTTCACTGAGTGCCACCCACCCACACTGACAGATGGAGGGAAAAAAAAAACCAGCATGGCCTCGACTGCTGCTGTCCACCAGCTGTGCCCACACACAAGAGCAATTTCACAGTGTGGTGGCCTACAGGAGCTGGATCCCTGTGACCCGAGACCACAAACCCCATATGTCAAGAGAACGTGGCAAAGAGGATGCTTGAGCCAAGCAGAGAAGGTCGGCTCAGTGTCTCTGTCCTCACCCACCCACTCCAACTTGCCCCTCCTCCACCCCTGGCAGAGACAAGAGGCCACTTCCTAAGCGCAGTCCTCCCCAGAGCTCAGGACCATTAGTCACTCCTGCCACCAACACAGAAAATGTGAGTTGGAGTTGTGGCAGTGTAATCCCAGCTCTCAGGATGCGTGAGGCAGGTAGATCAGAGAGCTTGAGGCCAGCCTCGGCTACATAACTAGTTCTAGCCAGGCTGAGCAACAAAGGAAGAGGCAAAGAAAGAGAGCAATAAAGTATCCGAATACACAAACACTTCCCTTACCAGAGCTCCTTATTATTATTATTATTTCTTCTGGTCACTGTGGCTTGGGAGATAGGATTTTTATCTTCTCTGGGCAGTCACCACACACTGGGGATACCAAGCCTCAGGCATTAGGGCTAAGGACAGGAAGTCCTCATCTGTGTCTGTGGAACCCACATAAACAGCCTAATACACACGTCGTGGCTCCTTCAAGCCGGGCTCCACACACGGATATAGCCCTGGAAGACCTCAAACTAGGGATGTCTAAATCTGGAGTTTCTCCCCTCCTCCTCCCCTCTCCATCCCTTCTTCTCTTTCCCTCTTCTTCCCCTATTCATTCCCTTGCCCTCTCCTCCTCAGTCCCTCCCCATCTCCTCCTCTTTTTCTGCCCCCTTCCTCATTCCCTCCCTGTCCCCTCCTCCTCTCCTCCATCTCTCTTCCTCCTCTCCTCACCCTCTGGCCTGGCCTGTCCCTCCAAAGTTTGTTCTTTTCTTGTTTCCAAATGCAATTTTTCCAGCCAAGCTTCTGTGGTCTGAAACCACAGAAAAAAAGTTATCCTCTCTCCCCCACCTGGCCACTTTCAGTCACCTCCCAAGAGTATACCAGTTCCCTCTGCCCATATCCTGAAGTGTGCCCACAGTGTGGAGTGGAGCAAGCCCCATTGCTATGGTCAGCAGCCTTCCTTCCTCTAGGCCCTGCAGTCACTCTTGACTTGGCTCCTTGTGATACCAGTCAGACCCTTCACAGCCCTCCCTGTCCTAGGTTCTCAATAGCCCTCTTGCTCTGAAGACAAAGGCACACTCTTTGCCTTGACCCACAAGGCCCCTGGTGACCCAGGAGGCTCCACCTGGTCTGACCCTGGCCTTGTCCTTCCTGGCTTCCTCTCTCATGGGTCCTCAAGTCCCTCCTGTGAGCCGGTCCCTGTCAGTCACCACTTGGTGCTGCTTCTGTCCCACGAACACTCCTAGCAGCTGCCTCCGCTCTGCTTGAGAGCTGCTCCCTACCCACGCCCAACCCCATATCACTCTGTCAGGGCAGCCCACCCCGATCCAACTCAGAGAATGTACATAGCTTAGGCAGGGGAATGCCACGGTTAGATGGACATGCCTGGGATCACAACACTTGGACAGATGGATGAACTTTCTCTAGGCCTCAGTTTCAGCCTCTGTATAACAAGAGTACAGTATTCTCCGTTGGCTGAGGAGGCAGCCAGGGCCTAAAGCAATGTCTGCTACACACTCAGTTCTCAGGACATGAGCATCTCTCTCACACACACACATACAAAACACGCACACAAACCACAAACCATGGTGCCTCCTGGGTACCTTCCTGTTGGGACACTTCATCCTGGTTCTGTTTCCATCAGTTGACGCGTGTCTCCCTCACCGGGACACAGGTCCGGAAAGATGGGGCAAAGCTCGTTTTCACACATCCCAGAACTGGGCACAGGCGTGGCACTCTCACCAGGCAGGAGCAGAACCCCCCCCCCCCATCTCAGACAACCATCCCTGTCTCGATGCAATATGTACTGTGGACCAGAAGGGCCCAGCTCCAGCCAGCAGGCAGAATCCACTCACCAAGGCCTCAGCTTCCAGGGGCGGCATGAGCTTTTTAGAGGCTGATCCGGTAGGCACAAAATTCTCACAGCAGAAGAAGCAGAGATGGGTACCTGGCCAGGCTGTCTTGAGGCCCTTTGTATCAGGACAGAATTCAGGCATGCTGAGGGCAGGCCTTGGAGAAGGGAGACAGAGCCCTCCCTCCATATCCATATGAAAGGGGCAGAAAGTCCACAATGCAGAGGAAACCCGAGTCCGGTTTCCAGGAGGGGGAAATCAGTCCACCTTCCAGCACCTTCCCAAGTTCTTTGGGAGAGCCCTGCTACTGTTCTGGATCACAAATCCTGCTCACTAGCAGGCAGGCCCTAAATGAGTTGCCGCACCTCTCTGAACTCATTTTTTCCACTCTAAATCACAGCAAAGGTGTAGTGGGAGTTAGGGGTCTGCTCAGGACCCAGCCCAGAGGGGCCGCTCTTCTCCAGGTCATCAGTAAACGTTCACCATGCCCACGTGCATGTACTGATGGGAATTAAGAAAGCTATGAACTGTGTGCATGTGTGTGTGCCTGGATCTGGGTCTCCATGTGTGTGCCCATGACTGCTTGGGTCGGGGTCCAGTTAGGTAAAATGTGCCTTTCCTAAGAAATACCTTACAAGAGAGCATATCTCCCTCAAGCCTGGGGAGGGAAGCAGCCCTGTACCCAGGGTCCTGAGACCTCAGAGAAAGCCTCTGGCCCAACTTCCATCTGTAGCCTGCCTGCACACAGAGCTCTGTATGCCTTCAGGCCCTCTATCCCACCCTAAAATGGTCTACTCACCCAAGAACAGTAGTGAGCAGGGAGATTCCACCATAGTGAGGGGTACAGTTTTAAGGAACGCCCTAAAGTTCTGTTTGAAAGCCCAAGTCTGTCCCCAAGCCAGTGTGGTGGCTCGTGCCTTTAATATCATCGGCACTGCAGAAGCAGGCAGAGTCTGTGAATTTGAGGACAGCCTGGTCTACATACTGATTTCCAGGATAGCCTGGACTACATAGAAAGACTCTGTCTCACAAAAGGAAAAGGGAGAGAGAAAGAAAAGAAGGAAGGAAGGAAGGAAGGAAGGAAGGAAGGAAGGAAGGAAGGAAGGAAGGAA
>NW_026587215.1:167191-269236 GCF_907164565.1 Psammomys obesus | reverse complement strand
AAGGAAGGAAGGAAGGAAGGAAGGAAGGAAGGAAGGAAGGAAGGAAGGAAGGAAGGAAGAAAAAAAGGAGGAGGATCTGACCCCTAGTTAGCATGGCAATGCATGCCTATAATCCCTGCACTTGACACACTGAGGTGAAAGGATCCCTGGTTCAAGGCCAGCCTGGGCTACATAGTGAGACCCTGTCTTGAAAGAAGGGAGAGGAACTTTCTTCTCACAGATCCTCAGCCTTTAGCAACACAAAGAGACAAGGTCAGGGACATACCCGACATCTTTACCCCCAAACCTTACCACAACCGATCACTGGGTTTGGTTCAAAGGCCCTGTGGTCTACAGGCCCTTACTTTCTTAGAAGCCACTGAGGGAGGCCAGGGCGTGGTGGCACAGACCTCTCATTGCAGCACACAGAAAGCTGAGGCAGAGTGGGCTACAGAGTGAGTTCAAAAACAACTTAGACAACCTAGACCCTGCATTGAAAGATAAAAAGAGAGCTGAGAGTATAGGTCAGTGCTAGGGTACTTCCTTAGGAGGTGGGGGGCCTTGGGTTCAAGCTACAGCACTGAGGGGGGAAGGGAGCCACAGAGGAAGCAGCCACAGCACCTAAACAGACATTCTCCTCCTGGCCTTCACCTCCGCCCCTCTCTGGACACAGCCCCGTCCCTGCCTGGACACAGCTCCGCCCCTCACTGGAGCCCACCGGGTCATGGGTCATGACGTCACTTGCTTTGTAGTTGACTTTGGATAGGAAAAGCCATATGACTTTGCAGGGACCCTCGGAGCCTCTGTAGACTGGCATTCATTAGACACTGATCCCCACAGACAAACACACCCAGCCACATGTATCTCCACCCCCTCATGCTGCCCAGCTGCCACCCTCCCCACTCTCAGCTCTTTCCCTTAGGCTGCTCTTTCTCTGCATCCTGCCAGCCAGGCCTTCCTTGCTCCCTCATCCCAAGGCCCTGAGTGTCTCGTTTTCACGTTGTCTTTGCAATGAGCCTGTCTGCTGCCCTTTCTGGGCCATTTTGGTCACTCCACGAGTATGCACCAGGGGTCTCCTGTGTCTTTGAAAAAAGTGGATAAAGAAAGAAGCTATAAAAAGAAGACCTAGCCCTTTGGGCTCTACGGCTTACAGTGAAAATATACATATAAACAAGCGCTGAGTACAACTGTCACTTTCTGCCCTGTGAACGTATTTTATAAATCCATTATCTGGACTGACTCATTTAACCTTCACACTGCTCCTTGGAGACCATCCCTGTCTTACTGAAGTGTGGACACACAAGATGACAGTCCCAAATTTAAATAGCTAATGAATGCCACGGCCAAATTCCAGTCCAAGCCCCGTGACTCCACCTGCCTCCCAATAAGCTTAATGTCCCCAAGCACCCAGGAGGGAGCTAATAGATTCTATATAAAGAAATCAGGGAAGGTGTCACAGGGGGCTTTGAGCTGGGTTTTGACAGATGAGCAGAAGTTTGTGGAGGGAAAGCGAACGGGAAAAGACATTCCAGTAAGAAAGCTAAGTATGGCAAAAAGCCAAGAGCTTGAAATGATACAGGAAGCTTGTGTGCCAGGGCAAGAAAACATGGAGGCCTAAAGGCAGGAGACTGGAGGGGGAGAAGGCGGTATGGAACTGACAGGGTGCTGGAGTCTAGCCCTGAAGGTCATGGAGAGTCTTTAGGATACTATGAGCTGGGCAGGGACCCTCCTTCTTCCCCATCCTCACACTGTTAAGCCAACTGGACACCAGGGCTGTATTAGTGAAGCCCTGGCCCCCCGTGTGTTGGCCCCCTGCCAAGCCTCTCCGTGTCCTTCTATCTCCCTGCCCTCCTGCCCCTCACTGGGCCTCTGCGCTGTGTTCCACAGGGGCCGTGAGGGCCTCGAGCATCTTCCCGATCCTGAGTGTGATCCTGCTCTTCATGGGTGGTCTCTGCATCGCAGCAAGCGAGTTTTACAAGACACGCCACAACATCATCCTGAGCGCTGGCATCTTCTTCGTGTCTGCAGGTGAGGCAGGGACGTGCGGTGGGAAGAACGGGTGGGCATCTCCCATTCTGGCTACAGGTCGTGCCCCAGGGGAAGGCTGAGCTGGAGCTCCACTCCACAGACCCGGTAATTTTCGGGGCACCAGGCCCACCCCACTTGCCCTCTGCCCACCCAGAACAAGCAAACTAAGGAAGAGGCAGAGAGAGAGAGAGAGAGAGAGAGAGAGAGAGGCACCAAGGGACCCAGTCTATCCCAAATGACACCCAGCTGCACCCAGGAAGCCAAGGAAGACTGCTCCCCCATCACCGCCCCAGCCAGCAGAGCAGGCAGGCCCCACAGGCAGATAGATACCTGCGCAGTTACGTGACCTGTCACAGGGCTGCAGATGCCCAGTGACAACAACTCTATCACAAGCCATTTAATAAGCCTGGCTGCCCCCTAAGGGCACTGACCATGTCCCAGGTACATTCTCTTTCAAGAACATCCACCTGTGTTCCTTCATCGAGTCCTCTCTGGGGTCCCTGAAGGACTATGAGGCCTTGCTGATTGGGAAATTTAGACTATGGCCACTGCTGCCAAAGGGTTCAGTCCCGTTCGGGGATTGAGCAAGATGCTTAAGCTCTGTGCTCCATTTCCCTGTCTGCAGCCTGTTTGTAGATCACTGGCTAGGGAAGGCAGTTAGCGAGTACTCAGTTAACAGTATCTATTGCTATCTCTACCCCTTGCTTCCTAGGATACCTCTGCCTGCCCAAGTTTGTGACCACAGGCCCCTCCCCTCGTGGCCAGCAGAATAAAATGTTAAGGAGGGGCCAACAAGGTGGCTCTGTGGGTAAGGGAGCTTTCCACCAAGCCTAAGGACCTGAGTTCCATCCCTGGGACCGCACTGTTGAGAGAACCAAACTCCCAGAGGTATCTTCTGACGGCCACACCGGGCCATGGCTCAGTGGTACCCAAATAAGTAAATAAACAAGGCTTGAGACTTGCAATAGTAATAGGAAGCTTCCTGACCGCCCCCTCCCCAGGTTCATCTACTCAAGGAAAGGAAACACAAGATCAAGCCCCACCCCAGGCCTCTCCTCTCCCTAGCATCTCTCTGACACCCCCACTCCCCCCATCTCTTCCCTTCCAGGTCTGAGTAACATCATCGGGATCATTGTGTATATATCAGCCAATGCTGGAGACCCCTCCAAGAGTGACTCCAAAAAAAACAGCTACTCCTACGGCTGGTCCTTCTACTTCGGGGCCCTGTCCTTCATCATCGCCGAGATGGTCGGGGTGCTGGCCGTGCACATGTTTATCGACCGCCACAAACAGCTGCGGGCCACGGCCCGCGCCACCGACTACCTCCAGGCCTCCGCCATCACCCGCATTCCCAGCTACCGCTACCGTTACCAGCGCCGCAGCCGCTCCAGCTCGCGCTCCACTGAGCCCTCTCACTCCAGGGACGCCTCGCCCGTGGGCGTGAAGGGCTTCAACACCCTGCCGTCCACAGAGATCTCCATGTACACCCTCAGCAGGGACCCCCTGAAGGCTGCCACCACGCCCACCGCCACCTACAACTCGGACAGGGATAACAGCTTTCTCCAGGTCCACAACTGTATCCAGAAGGACAGCAAGGACTCTCTCCACGCCAACACAGCCAACCGCCGGACCACGCCCGTATGAAGACCGTGGGACCGGGGGACCCGGGAGGCTTGGCCCGCGGGCAGGGGAGGGAACCGCAGCAGCCACGGGGAGACCTTTCACACGCAAAAAAAAAAAAAAAAAAAAAAAAAAAAAAAAAAAAAAAAAAAAAAAACAAAACAAAAAACAAAAACAAAACAAACAAACAAGCAAACAAAAAAAAAAACAAAAAACAAAAAAAAGAGAAAAATATATAGCAAGTAAATTTAAAAAAAAAAAAGAACAAAATACAAGAGGAACAAAATCAAAACCACAGGTTATGCGGGGGAAAATATAACCGAGGGAAAACAAACTTTAAACAAAGCAAGAAGGATAAAATTAAAATAGAAAATAAATCTAAAAGAAAATGCATGATTTCCCATGTACCATTATTTTAACATTTAATAAAAACCAATTTAAATGAAAAAAAAATAAAAGGGAACCAAGATAATGTAAAGCAAAACAAAAAACAAAAAAACAAAAAAAAAAAAAACAACAACAACAAAAAAAACACACAAAAAAAGAGGCAAGCAAGAGAGTATTTATTAGGGTTTTATGTTGCCTTTGTTTTTGTTTTTCTTTTGTTTTAACTGCAGGGAAAGTTTAAAAATAAAAAAATTAAAAAATACAAATAAAAAAAAACGCATTCTTTTCCCTTTAACCCCAGTGGGCCCTGCCTCCCGGGGAGAGTAAGGGGTAGAGACTCAGGGCCCCCAGGGCCAGGGGAGCAATGGTCACTGCCAAGACCCTGGATCCCTGGCTGGGCCCTGGGGTTCTGGGGAAGTCCAATGGTTCTGCAGCCAACTCTACCCAGCACCAATGGGGCAGTTGCAGGCCTCCAGGTGACCCAAGCCCTTGGTCCGCCCCTGTCCGTTAGGTGCCTGGAGGTGGTGCGCTTGGGGCTGCCCAGCCCCGGGTTCCCAGTCCTTAATGGTCCTTAACCCACTGTGATGACTTCCTAGGCCTTGAGGAAAGGGAAGGAGGCGGGATGACCGCTGGTGGCTCACAGAGAAACCAGCTCCCTGGAATCCTCAGGGGGAGCCTTTGGGGTCAGTAACCCCGAGCTTCTGTCCTTGGAGACAGGAGACACCCACCCCCAAGGGATAGAGAGCAGCCGTCCCTCCTCACCCCTCACCTCAGGGCCACTAGGTGACCCTGGGGCGACGGTGGATCCCCACACTCACAGGCCCCTGCCCCCGCCCGGGAAGGGGGCTCATTGACCCTTTGGGGGTCCGTGGACTCACTGATACCCCTCTGGGGGGGCCCAGTGAGTCCAACAACGACATTGCAAAAAGGTTTCTTTTTACAAAAGAAAAAGGAAAAACAAGTGGTGATTTTTTTTAATAAAAAACCACAGACTATAAATAAATGTAAATATAAAATAAGTGAATTTACTTGCAAGAAAATCAAGTAGTATTTTTTTCTTTTAATTCTTTTCCAGCTTTAAACTGTGAAGACAAAAAATCGGGGTGGGGTGGGGGAACGTAAAATTTAGCAGGGAACTTGTAAAGACAAAACAAAAAAGCAAATATAGAAATCCATTAAGACAAACAAACAAACAAACAAACAAACCCACTGGGAGAGCTGTGAGCTGGGCACAGAGCCAGAGAGAAAGGAGAAAGGGCCCACCGTCTTCCTGGGGACTGCAGAAAAGGTCTTGCCTGCAAGGGGGATGCTTTTGATGGAGCGTGGAGACTCACCCCCCTCTTTCATTCATAGTCACACCCACAGCCGCTGTCGCCTAGGCTCAGTGCCACAGCGAACCACTCATGCTCACACTCCATGAAAACTCTTCCCATCCAACACACAGTCAGGAGTGTGGCTCCGAGGCAGCTGGCCTGTGCCCACCAAAGCCATAGAAACCAGCCCCAAAAACTCCATCGCTGACCTTTGTGCTCCTGTGTGCACCCCCTCCCCCACTGTACCTTGCCTACGTGTGGACACACCACATTCTTATAGATGGAAGGGCTCCCATCTCTGGACCTCACTTCCCACTGTGTCAGCTCACGGACAGACTGGTTTGAGCTCCACGGGCCCAGTCTTACCTTCCTTGTCTGTGACTTTTAAGATCTGCCACCAGTCCAGCCCAGTGGAAAATGGACAGGAGCAATCAAAACAGTTCTGATGACATTGAGAGCATTCCTAAATCTCTCTCTTTCTCTCTCTCATACACACACACACACACACACACACACACACACACACACACCATGTGCCTCCTCACTGTGTTCCCCAGCCCCCAACCCCCATATCCAGTGTCAAAGCAAAAATTCACATATGTGAGCAACCAGTCCTGCCGTGCGGGCAGAGGAAGATGCAGTTGCCAGAGAGCCTCATCTGCCTTCCCTTTTTGAATGTTATAACCCCAGTCAGAGTGAGCGGGGGAGGGGACTCACGTAGCAGAGACGGCTCTCCTGCTGTCTTTGAGGTCAGTGAAAAAGCGGGTCTTCTGAGGTGAAAAGTCTCCCTGTGTGGAAAGAATGTTTGCAGAACACTCCCTCAGGCAAGTATCAGCCCAGTTAGGCCTGCACCCCGAAATGAAATGAGGGAGAGCTCAGGTTTCCCCTTTTCCTCCCCCACAGTGGCAAGGGCCAGATCAGACAATGATAACCAAGCTAACGATTTCCTAGCAGCCTCACCCAACCCCCCAAGTGAGAACCCTGCTTCTCCAGCATCGACCAGCCTCCTGCCTGTCTTTGCTATGCTGACATCCGCCTGATCTGAGGGTTCTCTGAGGGAACTCTGGGATTTGGAGGGCTTGCTGAGGAAGGCTCCTGTTGCTTCCTGTCTTGTGTCTGGAAGAGGAACATTCTCTCTCCCAGACCAGCTACAAGGCAGATCACCTGCTTTGTAGCTTTCTGTCAGCCCAGAAGTTCCGGGGAGGTCTCAGACCCCACGGCTCAGATATGTGGGCCAGGTAACGCAGATAGGTGGGCAGCGAGAGCAGAGCATCTTCCAGGCTGGGCAGAAACGGCATCTTGTCCCGCCTCACTCAGCCCTGCCCAAGCCCCACCACACCAAACCACACCAGACCAAGGCCTAGGGACACAGGAAAGGGTCATACGAGCAAGCACCTCTTGGTAGAGGAACCGTGACCCCAGCTCCCTGAGCTTTGGCCAAGTATTTGAGCAGCAGTCAGGACTTCTTTCCAAGCAGTGAGACCTGGGGTCAGGCCACTCAAAGAAGACTTGTGGGGGAAGACTTGTGGCTGACCAAGAAAGGGTTAGGGGGTCTGGAGGGAAGGGGCGATGCTTCCTGTGGTGACTGACAGCTCATACCCAGCTCTGATCAATTCAAGAACCAACTTCCATTTTATTTTCTTGGTGGGTCCTTTTTTTTTTTTCAGACTGTTAACAGAAAAAAAAATTTTAAAAAGAAACCTAAAAACAAAACAACGAAAAAACAAAATCCTGGTACATGAAATAAAGATTTTTTATATATATCTATATATATAGCTTGGTTCTCACTTCCATGAATTTCTTTAGCTGCTTCCCAATTCCTGGCCATACCATTAAAGCAGCTCCCAGAGTTGCTATGAATTCTCAGAGTTGAGAGGTGATAGACACAGATGACCTGCAGTAAGGTACCCTAACTTCCAAAGTCATGAGTCCACTCTCTTAGCATTCCTTAGCGATAAGGAGCTTGACCCCTCAAGAGGTGGCAGAGGCCAGTGCCTGCAGCTCCCTGACAAGTCCCTGCTGTCACTGTTCATCCGTTCCTTTCCACTCCAACAACATTGGTCCTTTCCAACATGATCCCCCTCCCATCTTTAAAAGCAGAGCTTATACCATCCTTGGGCTCTCCCCTTTGAGCAAACCAGCCCCCACTCACAGCCCACACCACTCTGTGTGTGCAGCCTGCAATGGACATGACATTGGGGCATGTTCTGAAGGCTTTTTACAGAGAGAGCCAGGGGCTGGGCACAAACCGGGAGGGCCTTATAGGAGCCTCTCAACTTGACAAAGTGGAAGAAACAAGTGGGAACATTAACCAACGGGTTTGATCTTGACCTTGGACACAGGCCCCTGTCTGATGGCTGATGAAGCCCTGGCTGGTCAGCTCCTGGAAGGAGGATGCCTTTAACATCTCTAAACATGAACCAAGTCTGTTTGATTCGGTGATGCCAAAAGGATTAGAAGAAAGCAGGAGTTTCATGTCAAATCTAGACTTAGAAAGTATAAACCAAACCAGGCGATGGTGGCCCACACCCTTAACCTCAGCACTCAGGAGGCAGAGGCAGGGGGATCTTTGAGTTTGAGGCCAGCCTGATCTACAGAGTGAGTGCCAGGACAACCAAGGCTACACAGAGAAACCCTGTACTGGGGGGATGGGGGAGTAAAGCATAAAACACTCATCTAATACATAATTGGAGTTTGGGGGGTGGGTGCGTGTCATTCTCTAATCATATCCCTTTTGTCCAGTGCTGGAGATCAGACTCAGGACCCCATGCATGCTAGGCAAGTACTCTATCAACTAAGCCGCCTCCGCCTCCCAACCTGGTAAGCGGTTTGACCCTCCCGCCTGTCACCTTTCTGAATCCCTTGCCCTCGACCTAGATAGAGGTCGGGCGGATGCAGTGACGAAAAGGAAAACAGGGCCAAGTTGATTTATAACAGAACCATCAGCTTACCAGCCGGAGCTCCAGCTACCTTTCTGACAGCCACCATCACCACTGACACAAGAGTTCTCCTTGTTAGAGTGGGTGACATTCACTTGCCTGTTTCATGAGTATTATTGGAAGGACGCACACATACCATAAGGCCAGCTTTTACATGGATCTGGGCATTCAAACTCAGGTCTTCGTGCTTCTGTGGCCAATGTTTTACCCACTGAGGGACCTCTCAAGCGCTAGTGGTTATTTTAATACTATCATTTAGAAAGGCAAGACAACGCCAATGGAAGAGGATGGGAGTCACTGTAGAGCAGCCATAGTCTGTCGACACCCAGCTCTGAGGACTATACGGTTTCAGCTGCTAGGGTCCCAATGCTGACATGAAGAGGGCTGGTTGACTGTGCCTGGGGACTGCCAGGAGGTCTTTTTGAGGCAAGCTCCAGTCTAATGTTTAGAGGGGGGAGTTGAGCCAATATCTAGCCCCCAGGAGTAGGGAGATAAAGGATGAAACAAGAGCCACACCAACCCAAGAGGAGCAAGATACTCTACTGAGGCCCAGTAGGTTCCATAGGAAGGCCCACCATTCAGAATGACTTGCTCAATTCAGCCTCCAGGCGATACATTGTCAAACACACACACACACACACACACACACACACACACACACACAAATCCCAGGCTCTTTGGGGTTCACCCTGAATGAGCATGGGGCACAAGACAAGCTCACCGAAGGAGATTCCAGGGTCTTAAGCCAAATGCCAACAGCTGTGAATCAAACTGAGCCCCCGGCAATGTGTTCTCTCCTGACCGGACCACACATCTTCATGGCGAGGGAAACTCAAGGTTTGTTGGGAGAATCTGCCTCACAGTGACAGCAGGGGTAGTCCTGAATGGCCCCTCCCCCTCCTCTACCCCCGAGCCTGCCCCTCCCTCCCAGTCCTCATCTCCACTAAACAGGAGCAGGATACCTCCCTTTGAGAGACACACTCTCAGGCTTCCCAAAACAGACATTTCTAGAACAGCTCACCTTTGGGAGCAGAGATGGAAGCTGGTCCTGCCGGACCCTTCAGGCAGAAATCCAGACTGCCAGCTTCCAAAGAGGAGCCTAGAACAGGGAAGGGGGCTTAGGACAAGCATATCTCCCTGGCCAGATGTCTGTCCTCTCCTGCTCTGGACAGAGCTGGAGCAGGGTCCCTAAGGACCAGCCAAGGCCCCAGCAGGCTCCTGACTACCCAGTGAAAGCTGAACCTTGTTATGGTTTTGTTTGTTTGTATATAAGATAGATTCTCCTGTAGCCCAGGCTGGCCTTGAATACCCTATGTAACTGAGGATCACCTAGAATATTTGATCTTCCTGTCTTCCTCCCCATTGTACTGCCACCATGATTACGTGCTTCAAGGGCTGGGCCAGGGGCTTCATACATGCTAGGCAGCTTCACTGATGCAAACTGCATCCCCAGCCTGCCTATGGCTCTTCAATGGAGACCCCAATACTGCAAACACAACCTCGGGATTCCGGCTCCAGTGGGTCCAGTGAAGGGCTATAAAGATTTCTAGGGAGTCTTGTCCCTTGCTGATGAAAGGCCCCAGTTGGAAGCCAGAGAGAAAAAGTCACATATCTAGCAAAGTGGCTATAAGCAGCCTAGGGACCCAGCTTCTTGCTCCCCCAATCTCATGGGCCAGAGGTGTCAGGTACAGCTCCCTCCTCCTCCATCCCCACACCACACTGCTTCCTTCTCTTCATCCTTCCAGCCACCATCTCCCACAGCAGCTGCACGGTGAGACAGACTGCTGTCTCGAAGAGTGTCAAGACCAGCTTAACAAGGAGCATCAGTTTGGACCAGCTTCCAGGTGACACGTAAAAAGCTGGCTGGTGCCCAGCCACCTCCCTTCTGCCCCACGGGCACAGCGGTTCTGCATCTCCTGGCCAGCGTGGAGACTCCTCTCTGCCAGCCACAGACAGGACTTGGCCCTGCCTCCTACCGGCAGTCGCAGAGGCAAATCCCAGCTATCCAGCAGACTTCCACAGCTCCTGCAGTTCAGCCATGTGCATCTCTGCCCACCTCCCGGCCCGGAAAGTGCTACACCCCCTTGGTGGCTTAACGCAGCCCCTGTGGAAATGTTCGTACCATAAACAAGGGCCACAAGGTGGCCTTTGATTTTATTTTATTTTTTAAAGAAAAGCCACTTGTTAATACATGTATCTGAATGTCACTGCCCAAATTCATAAGGGGCATCTGTGTATATGGGCTCAGTTGTGCATACCTTAGCACATGCCCCAAAGCATATGTGCATGTGAGAGCATCCGTGCATACAATTGTGCATATACACTTTACACATGTGTGTGTGTGCGCGAGCACACTGGAATTTGATACACACACAGAAAGAAGAATGTTCAGTCTGCAAGATTTGATCTTGCTCCCTTAGGAGAAGAGACTTGTGGCAAAGAGAGGAGAGAGACTGGCATGGGACAGTGGGCGTGCCTGGTCCCCACTCATGATCCCCTGCACTCCTCATCTCCATGGCCCAGGTCACCTAAGCACTGATGTGTGTGCATAGGCATGGAGCCCTCACTATGTCACAGAGGCCAGGATCCACATGCACCATGCATAAGGGGTTTGTGGCTGTGTGGGTTGTGCTCCTAGCATCTGTCAGGACAGAGCTGCACAGTGTGACGGAAGATGGCTGGACCAGTGTGCAGCCCAGACCAGGAAGCTAAACTCTGTTCATTAGTTCTCTCTCTCTCTCTCTCTCTCTCTCTCTCTATCTCTCTTTGTGTGTGTGTTACTCCTCCTCTTTTTCAACCTCCCTCTCCTGCATTAGCCAGAGAGACAGAGCAGATATGATAACATGCATTGAAAGAAGATTTATTAGTCTGGCTTACATGGCACAGTCTGAGGCTGTCTTCGGCCTGGCAGTGCTGGCACACACCTTTAATCCTGGCACTTGGGAGGTAGAGGCAGGCATATCTCTGAGTTTAGGGACAGCCTGGTCTACAGAGTAAGTTCAAGGACAGCCTGGGCTACAGAGAGAAACTCTATCTAAATTTAAAAAAGAAAAAGAAAAGATCCAGAGAACAATGGTTCCTTTTGCAGAAGCAGGAGACTGAAATTCCAAGTAGAACTTCAAAGTATTGGAAGAATGTTTTTTTCTTATTTCTTTAAATGATGGATTCTTTTTTTTAATATTTATTTATTTTACATGAGTGCTCTATCTGCATGTACACCTGCATGCTAGAGCATCAGACCCTGTTATAGTTGGCTATGAGCCACCATGTGGTTGCTGGGAATTGAACTCAGGACCTCTGGAAAAGCAGACAAAGCTCTTAAACATTGAGCCATCTCTCCAGCCCTAAACGATAGATTCTTATTAAAAAAAAAAAATCACACTGACTAGACTAAGAAGCCAGTAAAAGCCCAGTTCACAAACCTCAGTAGTCCCAAGCTGTTGAGGAAAGCTTACGGGATTCCTGGAGAGCTGCTGGTCTTCAGTCTACATTGGGCGGGGTGTTATGTCACATGCCTCTAATCGCAGCACTCCAGAGGCAGAGACAGGTGGATCTCTGCGGGTTCAAAGCCAGCCTGGTCTACATAGAGTTCCAGTCCAACCTGAGCTTTACAGTAAGTCTCTGCCTGAAGACAAAAGAAAAGCCACCTCTCATCCAGCCCCAGTCAAACACGTGAAGAAGCTGTTTCTGGTCTCAGCAAATAGAGCAGCGGTGGAGGCGGCCATGACATAATTGGAGAAATGCAAACTTGCAGCAAAATGCAAAGTCAAGGAGAAAAAAACCAAAGCTGTTTCCCTCCTGTACCTGGGCTTCGGCATTTACTATGGGTCTCCCTCCTCCAAATAACCTTGTGAAGAAAACCTCACAGATCTCTCAGGTGATTCCAGATCCACTCATGTTGGCAACCGAGGTCAGCTAGCACGCTCCGCACGCATCCGGCTCTCCTGTGAATAGCACCCCGAGCTGAGACTCGGGCTGTGAGGGTCAGACAGCAGGATCAGGCAGACGGAAGTGACCAGGAGGGAATGAACAGGGTAGGACTTGAACTAAACCAGAGTTCCTTTCTCACTCAGAAGCCCTCAGTGGTTCCGTAGCGCCCCCTTAGCACAGCCTTCAAAGCTTCTCCTAGTTGTTCTACCACTTGTTTCTTTTTTTAAATTTTCTTTATTATTATTATTATTATTACTATTATTATTATTTATTACAATTTATTAACTTTGTATCCCAGCTGTAGCTCCCTCGCTCATCTCCTCCTTCCCACTTCCTTCCCTATGTCCCTCCCCTAGTCCACTGGTAGGGGAGGTCCTCCTCCCCTACTATCCCACCCTAGCCTATCAGGTCTCATCAGAACTGCCTGGATCCTCTTTCTCTGTGGCCTAATTAGGCCACCTGACCAGGGGGAAGTGATCAAAGAACCGGCCACTGAGTCCATGTTGGACACAACCCCTGCTCCCCTTACTAGGGAACCCACATGGAGACTGAGCTGCCTATGGGCTACGTCAGAGAAGACAGGAAACAGGACAGGAGCCTTCTACGGGGAGCCTCTGAAAGACTCCACCGCTTGTCTCTTGATTTTATGTTGGGGTTGCAGAGCAAACCCAGGGCCTTGTGCATGCTAGGCAAGAGCTACACCCTCAGCCCATGTTTGCTTTGTTCTGTTCTGCCTTTAACACAGCAGGATCTTCCTATGTGGCTCGGGCAGGCTTTGAACCTGCTTTGGTCTCCCACATGATGAGATGGCAGTCATGCAGTCTCACGCCCAGCCCTGTCACCTATTTTGCCACAGTGAATTGGGATTTCTCGGGAAGCTGCAACCTGCCAGGCATTGTCACATCATCTATTGTCACAGTTCTGGGAAGCAGGCACTAATCTGCCCTTTGCAGAGATGAAGCTGAGGCTAAAAGAGGTCAAGTGCCAGGATGGAGCCCTTTGTCAAAGGTCAGACCAGGATGCTCCACATCTGCAGTTTCAGCACTGGGGAAGCCAAAGCGAGAGGATCAAGAGTTTGATGCTGCCTGGCCTGGTTCCATGATGGGCAGGGAGGAGCTTTTTGGGTAGGAGTGGTGGTTTGCATGTGATTAGCAGAAAGAGTGAATGCTGCCTTCAAAAGAGTCAGCACCACTGCTCTGAAGGCAGAGCAGTCAGCAGGGGTGGGAAACCTATAGAGTGCTCTGAGCAGCTGGCCAGCCACCGGGAGTCCAAGGGTGAGGAGGACAATCCAGGCCAAAGTAGGGTGTGGTTGGCATGGAGGCAGAAGGAAGGGCATGAGCAGGAAGAGTGAGCGTTGTGCAAGCACTGGGGCATGAGTTTGAATCCTCGGCATGCACGTAATAGGATGGGTGTAGGGACAAGGGAAGTAGCCCAGCTCTTACTCTGTAAGAGTGCTGCTCTGAGAGAGGACCAGCCTCACATCCCCAAAACCCCCATCAGGCGGCCCGCAAGCACCTCTAACTCCGGTTCCAGGGCTTCTGCAAGCAACACATTCATATGCACAAACCCACAGACACACAGACACACACACACACACACACACACAAACCCACAGATCATACACATATGCCACACACACAGATCCATGCACAGGAAGCAAAAAATATAATTAGATTTAATAGAGCCATTGTCCACAACACCACAGAGAAAACTGCCATGGCGACTCCACGCAATCTCGCTGAGCCAGAGGCAAAGCCAGACCACGAGAAAGGGAGGGAAGACACACTCATATCCTGTCCCCGAAGCTCGGAGTGTCTTTAAAGTATTTCCTTGTGATCTGTAATGTTCCCTCTTCGGTTCAGCCTCTGCTTACTTTACTCCTCTGTGGCTAGAGCGGCTCACAGCAAAAGACGCAGGAAGCCTAAGGTAGAAGACACAAGCCATACCAGAGAGAGAGGAGAGGCAACATGACAAAGGGCACAAGCTTACTAACGAGCAAGGCTGAAAGGAAAACATCATGACTCCTGCAGCGTTCACTGTCAAAGTTGCATTTCAGAGGTTGTTTGAGTTTTCTGAGAAAGAGGGAAAAAAACAACCATTTTTTTTTTTTTTTACACTGAACCATTTATTTAAAATTTTTAACTCGTCATCAGGAGACTAAGGGCCCTCTGGATGGGTGCCTGGGAGTCTTTGCAAATCAGAGAACCCAGGCCTTAAGAAACAGCAATTCCTCAGCTTTTGAGACTGCAGGAGAAAGTGGGAAGTGGGGGAGAAATGCCTGTCTTGGATCCAACACAGAGAGAAACAGAGACAAAGACAGAGAGAGGGAGGGAGAGAGAGACAGAGACAGAGACAGAGAGCTGTGTGATGCCAGCACAGCTGAACCTCTCTGAGCCCTCCTTTCCTATGGTTCAACAATCCTCATGCAGCATTAGGAGCCAGAATGCTCCTAATGGACACAAGCAAGTAGAAGAAAGTCAAAAGTGTAAGGAAGTTCCCAGTCTGGTGCTTGGCACTGGGAACACGGCTCAGTCAGTATGGAGAACTTGTCCAGCATGCACAAGGCCCTGGAACTGATCTCCAGCGCTACATGAACTAGGCATGATGGCACGTATCTGTGATACCAACACCCAGAAGTTCAGCTTTATCTTCAGATATGTAAGAGGGTGAGAGGCCAGCCTGAGCTGTATGAGACCCTATGAAAGAGACTGGGGTCGGGGGGGGGGGGGGGGGGGGGGGGGAGGGAGGAGGGGGGGGGGGGGGGGGGGGGGGGGGGGGGGGGGGAGGAGAGGAAGGAAGAAGGGGGAGAAGGAGGAAGGGAAGGGAGAAGGAGGGACGCTAGAGCACAAAACTGCTGCACTTCCGCCTGTGCCCGGCCCAGATTTAAGCACTTTAAATGTTTGCTCTAGGAGCGATAGCTCTTAATATTGCCCCCATTTTTAAAATGGAGTTCAGAGAGGTTAGGCTATATGTCCTGGTCATAGGGCAACAACAACAAAAATGGTGGCCCTCTAATAATAAGCCAGGCAGGCCAGGACCTCTGGAGCCTACATCCTCACAGTACCAGCCTTCAAGAGTCACAAGAAACCACACTTCTCCAGCAGGGATCTCCTCGCCCCTTTGCTTGCCTTATCTCTCAAGTCACATCCACTCCTCTCTGTTTGACCTCAGCTCACAGCCCCTTCCCTGCCTGGAGCTCAAGTCCTGTCTTACTGGCCCGCCTCTCTCCTGCCTCAGATGTCTCCTATGGGGTTCGTGATGGCTAACACTGGTCCACAGGCCTCCTGCCAAAGGGACTCGCAAATGCGTTAGTGGGGTGACAGTCCGAGGTGGCTGTGAAGGATGGTGAGGTCTCTGCCCACTGGCCCCTGCTCAAGACATGGCGAAGCCACTAATCTTAGGAAACTCAAAGAAAGCAAAATGAATTAGTTGAACTGTACGGCGCTGAGTCTAATCCAACGATGCTGAGTTGCAGGATGGGTGGGCAGACGCATGGATGCATGCAGTTATGAATGGACAAAGAGAGCAACAGATGGACTCACAGATGTCTGGGAACAGATTTGGTGGCCACACCTGGTGTGGAATTTGGTGGCTGCGGGTGCCAAGGCAAGGCTGACCGGGGCACTTGGGAATCAGGGCTCAAGGCTGGGAGAAGCAAGAGTTCCCTCTGGAGGAAGGTGGGAGGGTGCATCCAAGTTTGTGCGCTCACTCGCTCGGTGGGAAGCTGAGGGAGGAGAGGAGTTAACAGTAGGGCTGCTCCCCAGCCAGCTGTGCTCAGGGAGACACTGACAGATTACAGCGTCTCTTCTCGCTAATAGCACTGCGGCTTCTGCCTCCCACCGCTCCAGCCAGCTCCAGCCCCAGTGGATCAATACCAGGAGCCAGGGGCTGCACAAGGGAGGGACCTTGGGGGTCAACTTACTGCCTGGTACTGGCTTTCCTTTGGACCAGAGCTGCTGTACCGTTTGCCTGTGCTGCCATCACATGACCCAGCAAGGACTTCCTCTCCCAAAGTTTGCTGGGAGCCAGCCTCCTGGCAGAGACCTCACAAGGCTGTCTACATGATACCTGTGTCTCCTTGGCCTCAGGTCCACATCTCTGCAGCCCTAGGAGAAATTCACACCACACACACACACACACACACACACACATACACACCAGCAGCTGCAGCCAGAGCTGCTGGTTTAAGTCATCATTCTGACATAATTCCGTCTCCATTGTTTGACCTTGACCTTCCATCTCCCAATCTCTTCTTCATTGTCCTCTCTTCCTCACCATCCAGTTACCTGGGCCTCACTTCTTCATGACAGGGCAGATAACTGAGCCAGAGAAGGGAAGCCTTCCTCTCTGAGCTGCTGTCTGCTAGAATGCCCATGAACGCTCCTTCGGAGTACCTCTCCTCCTCCCCTCCTCCCATAGATGAAGAACTGAGGCTCGGGCAGGTTGACTAATACGCTCAGATTCCCCCAGGGTCACAGGTGGCTGGAACCCAACGTTTCTTCGTTTCTTCTGCCTTCAGCCCCGCAAGTGCTGGGATTACAGGAGTACGTCATCACGCTCAGCTGCTGGAGATGGCTTCTTGCACATTAGGCAGTGTTCTGCCAGCCACCAGATCATCTTCTCAGCCTCAGATCTTTCCAGAAAGGACGTAACAGGGCTTCTGTGGTTCCATCCCCAGGGGAAGCAAAGGGACTAGGTGAAGGCCGCCAGAATCCAGGGACTGCCTAGATCAGGGTCCTTCCTCTGCGGCTGGTACCCTCCTCCTCTGTCACCAGATGGGTCTCCAAGCTGTATCACTCAGGGATAAAATCAGGAACTTTTTGGAAACCAGAGAATCATTGGGCAAGTGTCACACTTCTTGTGTGTCAGGGACACTGGGAAAACATTTTTTTTTTTTTTAATCAAAAAAGAGAGGTGAGGGGCTGGAGACATGGCTCAGCGGTTAAGAGCACTGGCTGCTCTTCCAGAGGTCCTGAGTTCAATTCCCAGCAACCCCATGGTGGCTCACAACCATCTATACTGGGATCTGATGCCCTCTTCTGGTATGCAGGTGTACATGCAGATAGAGCACTCAAATAATTTTTAAAAAGAGGGGGGGGAGGTGAGAATTGAATGAAATAAATTATCTGTTACACTGTGGTTCTGGCACCACATATCACATGCGGTATTGTGTGTGCCTTTGTGTGTGTGTGTGTGTGACACACACACACACACACACACACACACACACACGCATGCCTACCTGGGGAGCCCTGGAGTTCTGTGGAGAATCAGTTCCTGACTGCAGCCTCTCGTAATTCTATTTTCCAAGTCCCCCTGCCCTGTCCTCCTGTTTCCAGCCCCAAAACCCACCTCCCTGCATAATATAGGAGGGGTCCGTGGGCTCCTGCATGGCCCTGACCTACACAGAAGCCTAGAGAGAGAGACGACCTGCTCAGATTTCCCAACCTGCTCTAAAGCAGTCCTCCTGGCCCCTAAGTGCAGAGCTCCAGAATGTAGCCCAGTGGGCTAGAGCTGCTGTAGATGTCCATGCAACTGTCCTGGGAACTCCACGGAGCCTCACCTCTGCCTCATCTCCATTCGGTGCCTCCCTCCCTCCCTCCCTCATCTCTATCCTACCAGCCAGCGATGCCAGCCCATCAAACACATGAACATGGATTCCCTAAGCAGGCATTCCCCACCCCTGCCCTCTTCCCCATTTCACTGCTAAGCCCCATCTTGCCCCGACTAGAATTTTGAAATAACGCTCTTCAAAAAGCCAAGATGGAAACTCGACAGGGTCTTCCCCAAGGACTCTCCAGGACTCACCACGCACTGGTCTCCTGTTACCTGCTATTCTCCCAACAGAACTGCACAAGGAAGGGTCCCCGTATGTGGGGAAGGGCACTGAGACCAGTCTGTGAGCAGTTTGTCGCAAGCTGTAACGTCATCTAACTTGTCCTTCGTCCAGGAAGCTATGGGGCACGGGGCTGTGTTTATACCACTATATCCCTACTGCTACCATGGAGCAGGACCTGACAGAATGCTGATTGCATGAATGAATGAATCACTCATTCATTCGTGGCCACTCTACCATTGGCAGGCTTTGGGGACCAAATTCTGGTGAGTCACCAATGCCCTGTAAATGCCACTTGGAGAATAGAATGACCTCCTCTTTGGAGTCTTTCCACCAGAGACTGCTACTCCAAGCCAGAACACCCAAAGAGCCCTCCAGACTGGCAGAGGCTGGGTTTACATGCCACACTGCAGCTCAGGGAGGCTGAGCACCCTGTAGGGAGCCCATATCTCCCTGCCCCTGCCACAGAGGGTCTCCAAAGCCTTTGACCATGAACTGGACTAGGGGTGGGGAGAGTTGCGTCCTTGAGTCCTGAGGCATACACGGGAGAAGTGTGGAAGAACTCTGCCAGCCTGATTTACTGGCTGAGAACCGAGTGCCCTTCCCTCTGAGCTGTGCTGTCACCTCTCAGTGCCTCAGTTTCCTCCTCAAAGAGCAGTCACTGAAAAGATTGGACTTGGATTGCACGGCAGTTGGAACCAACTAACCAGGAGAACAGGTAAAGCAAGAAGCCCTGTACCAGGGCTAATGCTGTTGCTCACATTAAGATTATTTATATGTGTTAACACCGCAGTCATAAACAGCCAATGACTCACTTTTAAAGGGTATCTCATGCGCTGAATTGCAGCCCTGAAGCTGGCTGTTTTCCTGAATTGAGCAGCAGCGCCACCCTGTGGCCATAGTGCAGAATACAAGACTTTCAGATGGGCAGTGCTGAGGTACCCAGTAGGGGCGAGGCTGCTCAGGTTCCCTTGGAAAGAAATACAAAGAGAAGTCAGTCTGACACCACAGCGTGAGGAGAGACCTCTTTGCCCCTGGAGATGGTTTTCAGGATATAGACAATGTGCCATAGGAGTTTGAAGCAATAGTGAGGACATTTTTCTACCTAGTTTAGGGGCAAAACAGCACCCAAAGAGCAGCCCAACCCCACGCTAGGGTCCAGCCAGACCCTGCAGAAAGCATTATTCATTCTCCACCTAAGCAGACTTGCATTTCCTCTGGCACCGCACGTTGTGTGACCTTGAGTGCCATGACACTTAGCTCTTGGTTTTTGCTGCTTTGTTTTCTTTTTTAGACAGGCCTCATGTAGCCCAGGCTGGCTTTTAACTCAGTGTGTGACTATCATGAGCTTCTGATCCTCCTGCCTCCACACACACACCCTCCCAAGTGCTGGAGTTACAAACCGTCATCATCTCAACCAGCCTTGAGCTCTTACATAAAGGCCCACTGAAGGGAGTCTTGGTGGGATTCTGACACAGAAACGGATCATGCCTGTCGGCCTGACACCCCGGGAGGCTGAGGCAGAAGGATCAGTCCACGTTCAAAGCTAGTGTGGGCTACACAGTGAGATCCTGTCTAAACGCGCAGACCAGAGAGAGAGGCAAGGCTTCACTCCTGTGTGTAGTGCCTTGCTTCTCCCCATCCCCCGGCACAGGCCTTTGATGTTAGCACCTCCTAGAAGATGGAGTCCTGGTCCTCTCCACCCTACTCACAGCCAAGCTCAGAGGATCAAGATCTAAGGTCCAAGCCTCAAAAAAGGCCATGTGTGCCCTAAGAGGGGCCAGTCAGGCAGGTGTGGGGATGGGGTCCTTCCAAGGCCTCTGTTAAACAGATGACACCAAGTCTGCTGGAGAAGGTGGCTCTTTTCCGACTGTCATAATGACCCTCAAATGTCAGTGTCCACAGGCCACTTTTTCAGTATTTGGCCCTTGTCCTATCAAACCATCAGAATCCCAAATCTTATTGGCACAGGGAGACACGGGTTCAAAGAGAAGAAATGGTCAATCTGAGGTCACACTGCAATTGAATAACAGGCACAAGCCTCGAGTCCAGGGTCCCCTATGCCTTCCAGTCTCCAAGGACCCCAGAGCCAGGGGAGATGCTGAAAGGCTGTTTGACCGCAAGCAAGCCATTGGCCCCAGCTCTCAGCACAGACATCCCTGCCATCTCTGACTTTGTGTCCTTGGTTCTTCTCCTTGAGCCGTGAAGAGAGGGGTGTTCAGCTGCATCTGCGGGGCTTGCGGAGGAGCAGCTGTGGCTTTTCTCCCTTGAGGAGCTTTTCCTGACCGCCCCGGCTGACTTACTGTCCCTCTCACAGCACCCAGGGCATGGCACTGCAATTTATCTGCTAATCCCCAGAGGGCTGCAGAGAGGGCATGCAGGACTAGGACGAAAGCTGGGCCTGGAGTGATAGTGGGATGGTGGGGACTGGAGCAAGTCTGTACGGCCTGGGCTGAGGGGACAGGTCCTCTTCAGATGTCAGGGGGGCCAAAATAGTCTGGCCAAATTTTAAAGGAATCCCTACCAGGCTTCGGTGGCACACAGCTTTAATCCCAGCTCTTGGGAGGCAGAGGCAGTTGGATCTCTGTGAGACTGGGCCAACCTGGTCTACATAGAGAATTTCAGGACAGCCAGGGCTACGTAGAGAAACCTTATCTCCAAAATGCGTGAGAGAGAGAGAAAATATCCTTAAATCTGGATTTATGTGTGAAATACAAGATTTACATGTAAATTGAAAGTACATTTCATAGCTAGGAACACGGCTTGCCAGTAGAACATATGCCTCTCATGCAGAAGGTCCTGGGTTTGATCCCCTGTGCCACAAAATAAACAAACAAAAAGTTATAAAATGTATTTCATGAGGCACCTCTCAGGTATCACATCCCCAGCATGGACCACACTGCCTCCCTAGACCCCGGGCTGCTCAGGGGCTTGACCTAGGTCGCCAGCCACAGATGGCCAGTGATCGCTTTGAGAACATGGGGAGATCGTGACCCAGGCAAAGCTCTGCCCAGGTCAGCCCAGTGACCTGGACTCACAGTTTGTTTGCCAGGCATTGTGTTAGCACAGACGCCATCCTCAAGGCCACATGGCTACCGGAAATCTGGGTCCAAAGGCAGTCTGACCCCCTCACACATCTCCCAGCCTTGCCTGAGAAGACCCCCAAGTAAGACCTTGTAGTCACTTGGCCTCAGTGATAAGGACAGTGGGAACCAGGTTACATATCACAGCAAAGCAGGGCTGCGGCCCAGAGAGGGGCCCTTCCGCACCCAACACAACACAGCCAAGTAAAACCAACAACAGTTTGCCTTTAGCCTCAGGAGCCCAACCCCATCCCTCCCCTCCCCACTCCCTACCCCCACACACTTCCAGCAGAGAAGAATGTGAGGTAGAGGAAGGAGCCTCTGTTCATCCCACGGAAACGGCCAAACTCTCTGTAAACTAGCTAAATGGTTCTGAAGGAAATGGGGATCTATTTTGTCCCCTGTCGTCAGGGCTTCGAATCCTGATATATCTTGGGCACAGCGGAGAAGCGGATGGCTCAGCACTTGGAGAAATGCCCAAAAGGCAGGAAGTGGGGAGGATGGCTCAACAGGTGCCTCTCTATTCTGAGCACGGTCCTGTGATGGCTGAGTGTACATCCAGCTGAAATAAAAAATAACTCTGCGTGCCCGTCACCGGCACGAACGGCCGACAGCCTCCCTTTCTTCTGAGGACAAGGAGTGCGCTCCGAGGCTTTGCGTCCTCGTGGGCTGGCGACTTTGACAGTTCTGCTGGGGCAGTCAGCCCCCGCCCCCTCCCCTCCTGAGGCTGAGGTAGGCTGGCGAACTGAAAGCTTTCCCCTTCCGTGGATGCATCCTCCCACAGAAAGACTAAATACTGCAGCTCTGCGGGGTGTCTGCCTGGGCACTGTGTCCTCAGCCCTGAGTCGTCTGTAAGGACAGAGTAGGACAGTGTAGGAACTTTGCCTCAGAGGGACAGAAAATGTGTGCTGAGTGGTGGTGGCGGGGGAGAGACGGAATCTCTCAACTGAAGTCCTTGCTGCCCGATTTGCCTTAAAGATTTAAATTCACAACAGATGTGGAGGTTCTGCGGTTAGCTTGTTAAGAATCTGGTCTCGCCTTCCTTCCACCATGTGGATTCTGGGGATTGAACTCAGGTCATCAGACTTGGTGGCAAGCACCTTAACCTTCTGAGCCATAGAACCAGCCCTAGAGTGCTCAATTCTTTCGATGGCAAAACATTCTCCAACAGGCTGACCACACTACAGGTGAATGCTCAATGAGCCCCACGCAGAGCTCCATAAGCCTTGGGTCCTCAGCAAAATACATAAACATTCACACTATGTGAGATTTGACACAGACTCAAACCACCCCCCGCTTCACCTCGGGGCCTTGCTCAGATGCTCACCCAGCCCTGTGAAGAACTCTTTGTTTCGGCTGTTCCTTGACTAGCTGGCCTTGAGCACAGCCATCCTCTTGGAGCCTCGGGTTTTCTCGTTGAGAAATGACCTCGTGGTTTTAGGAAGGGCAGGGGAGATGCAGGTTGGCTCACTGGAAGTGGGGCTGCCCTCCTCAGCAGTCCCACGACACACTGGTGAATCCGCTGGAGAACCTGGGGTCTGGTCTGCATGCGAGGCTGAGCCTTTCAGTCGAGCCTATAAGGCTGCCCATGAATAGAAGATCTGTCAATAATGAAGAAGAAATATAGCCACAGGCCAGCTGGAATGCTTTATCACCCTGTCTGAGAACCACCACAGCTAAAGTGCTGGGAGCTTCCCCAGACTCACGGGGCTGATTGGGAGGAGAGATCAAATTAAGTACTAGCTTTAGTTCAAGAAGTGTTTAGCTACAGACCAGCATATGCCCTCACCCCCTGCAGGCAGGAAACAGTTAGAGCCGTCAAAGCCCACCCCCTAGGCAGCTGGTTCCATGACTGTCCTCTCCTATATTCCTGATACCGAGGGACACCTCCATGCGCGTCGTGTTGCTTTTCCCATTGCTGTATAAAAAAAAAAAAAAAAAAAAAAAAAAAAAAAAAAATCCTGAATAGAGAAGTGCAAGGAAGGTTCACAGTTCCTGGGTTACAGTCCTCCAGGGGGCAGGATGGTCACCGTGGCAGGAGTTTGAGGCAGCTCACACATCGCATCCACAACCAGAAAGCAGAGAAAGGGAGAGAGAGAGAGAGAAACGGTGATGTTCAGCTTACTTTCTCCTCTTTACTGACCCTAGGCCTACAGCCTAAGGGAGGCTGCCTGCACGCCCGGAGTGTGTCTTCCCATGTCTGTTACCCCAATCTAATAACTCCCTGACAGGCACACCCAGAGCACCCTGAGACTCCAGACCCTGTCAAGCTGACAATCAGTACTAACCATGATGCTTGCTTTCTCTAAAAGAGGACACACGCTGAGTGGCCAGAGCTCCCTGGATGAGCCCTCGTCCCAGTCCAGGCTCCTCCCTGGGAGAAACTCCTGGTACCCTCTGTGTCCCAAATCTACTCAGTCACACATCTGCAAACAAACAAACTGATGATTCTTAGCAAAAGCCAAGTTATATCAAAATTCTATAACCTAAGCAACCCCTCCCGCTCCGCCTGCCCTCCAGAGCCTCGTACCTCACCCAACACGGCACCTCGGACTCTTTTCCTGGGATAAAATACTTGGGCAAACGTGACTTCAGGGAGAAAGGGCTTATGTTAGCTCACAGTCTCGGCTTACAACCCACCACAGCAGGGAAAGTCAAGGCTTCGGGGGCTTGCAACAGCTAGGCACACACTCAGAAGAGACCAGAGAAGATACCCGTGCTGGTCAGTGCTTTCTTCATCTTATTCACTCCCAGATACTCAGCCCGGGGGGACAGTCCCACTCATGACTAAGGTGGGCCTTTCCACAGCTATTAGTATGCTCCACCACAGGCATGTCAGAAGCCCATCCCCCAGCTGACTAGATTCTGCTGAGCTGACCGATAACATCGACCGTTCGTTCCTTTCCCTTGACGCTTTTGACTCACTTGTGACCTCAAGAAGCTAGGAAACTACGGAGGCTACATGGCAGAGAGCGGGCAATGCGGCTTCCAGCTTTGAGGTCACCCACAAAGGCGGTCTGACCACTGCAGGATGCCGTACTGAGGAAGCCCAAACTACTCATGCGGACTCAAACACAGGCAGACTCCAGACTAAATGGAAAGAGAGAAACATCCATTATCTGCCAGCTACTCCAACTCCACAAAATCTAACCCAAGCAGCAGCAGAGACCCCAGGCCAGAGCCTGCCAGCCAGCCTTCCCCAGGCCCCAAGCCACAGGAAGTGAAAGAGCAGGATGAGCTTGCTGCTGTTTGAGTGGCTAGATTTTGAAATGGTTTGTTGCACAGTGTAAATTTCTCCAGCCAGAAAAGGAGGATGTGGGGTCATGGTTTCAGGGGATTTGAGTCTATCACAGGAGGTATGGCCAAACAGCCAGCCCCCCTGTAGAGGTGGGAGCGTGGGGCAGTGGTTATTCGCAGGATGGCAGACCAGGAGGCACAGCAAGCCAGCCAGAGATAGGGGAGGGGATGACCTTTGGGTCCACCCTCCGTGACCAACATCTCCCAGTCAAATGCCACCTCGGAAAAGTCCTATAGCCTCCCAAAATAGTGCCACCAGCTGGAAGACAAGCTCCAAGATGGAGGCCTCTGTAAGACAGTTCAGGTTTACACACTCACACACTACAAAAAGCAGGGCCTAGAGTGAGCGCATGTTATGAGAATTCCTTCCACGGGGAGATATAAAGAAATATCTACTCCTTCCTTACAAGGCCTCAATGACAAAGTATAATTCCACCACCGTCTGCCTTGAGGAACCAATGAGCTTACTGGACTTACAGAAGTGTGGGCAACCCCAAAGTGGTCTCATTCCAACATGGATGAAAACTTCCATACAGCCCCCCCGGCTCCTTCTCCCAACATCCCACGGGCTACATAATCTAGCAACACCTGAGCCCATGGGACCACATGCACTTAGGGGCAGAGTCACCGTCTGTCCTGGTATGGAAGAGAGCAGCTGGACTCTCAGGTAAAGGTTCACTGACCCTCCCCACCTCTTCCTCCATAGTTAACAGGCTGGATGTCAGGGTCTCTTGCAAGTAGACCAGGCTGGCTTCAAACTCACAACAATCTGCCTGCTTCTGCCTCCCTGAGTGTTGGGATTAAAGGCTTGTGCCCAGCTGACATCTTTTTCCTAATGCACTTATTCATAGTGACCCCTTTCTCTGCTCAACATGGTCTAATCTGAGTGATAAATCTTGCGGTCACTGTTCATTAGGCAAGCTACTCTCCTTACAGCCCAGAATGATAGAATACAGGACATACCTTGAACACAAAGATTTCAAGAAATTGATGCTCTGGGGTCTGCCTATGTGGTGGGTCCACGTGGGGAGGCTGGGCTTCCTCAGCAGCAGTGGCTTTGAGTGGTCAGATCACTCCTTTAGGTACTGGCAATTTCAGAGCTGGAAAACGCATCACCCACTCACCACCATGTGGCCTCGGAAGTCTGCCAGCGTTCTTCTATGCCAAAGCTGAACCCTGAGTTCTTAAACTCCATATGTGAGGCAGATTCCCTAGACAAAAGGGAGGAGGGTGATGAGAAAGTGCAACAGGAATGAATAGGATCAATGCACGCCAGTGTGTGTGGTGTGGAAATGTCACAACAAAAGCCACAACTAGACGGGTAACATGCACTAATTAGAATTTTAAATAAAAATTTCAAAGCAAGAGCCAGGCATGACAGCTCACACCTCTCCTCTCAGCTCTCTGGGGTCTGTAGCAAGGAGATTTCCAATTCAGGTCCAGCCTAGACTACAGGAGTTGACTCAGCCCGAAAATGTTCAGAATGTCTTCTTCTACTTGCCACACATGCATGACACCAGCAGGACACTCCCACAAGATCTACGAGTCCCCTTCCCATTGAATTATAGTCCCTGAGCCCAGCCCATAGGAAATCAAACAGTGGACTTGCTGATGACCCTCACAGTAAATAGCCTGTTTATGAGAAGGAGAAAGTGTGTGTGTGTTAGAGAGAGCTCACAGACAAGAGAACCATGCCACCCAGGCAAGGCCTCCTCTACCATTCCACCTGGGAGATTAGAGTCCATAAAACTGCTGTCTAATCCTGCTTCTGCTGCTGCTCTGAGAACTATGCACCCAGATGCCCAGAGCCATTTTCCCCCAGCACTAATAGGAATGTCATTTTAAAAAAAATTGTCATTCATGAAAGCCCTTAGCAGCTTGAATACTATACAGTCAGTACTCTGTGAATGTTCTACCCCTCCCTAAGGCTCAGTAGGTTCCATTAGAATATGCAGTTATCTTACCTAGACAGAGGTCTTATCAGAACAGGACAATATAGCACAGGATGGGGCCTCTTGCTCCCAGATGTGACTTGTGGGGACACACAGGAGAGCCTGGCACACTCTTACGGTCACTTCCATCTATTTGAGAGCTCTCTGAGACAAGAATCAGCTCTGTCCATCATTAAACACAAAGTATCCTGAAGCAAGGGGGAGCTCTTAATGATGTGGTCACTGAGCATGATGTCATCACCATGCCTGCTGACTCAAGGCCTTTCATTCCTTTATTTAAGTCAACAAATCCTTATTAAGCACACACTCTGCCTCAAGCTCCATGTGCTGCCAGAAACATGTCAATCAAGTAACTACTCGGGTAATATGAATGCCGAAAAGACAGGACATATGGGGCAACAGCGTCATGAGAAGGCACCTGCCTTGCTTGCCTGTGTTCAGCTCTCGGTCAAATGTCACTTTTTGAAATTATGCTTTTAATGTGTATAGGTGTTTTGCCTGTAAGTATGTCCATGCACCATTTGCATGCCTGACATCCACAAAAGCCAGAAAAGAGCACTGGATTTCCAAGAACTGGTTTTGAACCACAGTGCAGGCACTGAGAACCAACCTGATGTACTCAGGAAGAGAAGCCAGTGCTTTAACTACTGAGCCATCTCTCCAGCCCCCAAATGTCACTTCTCAGAAGACGCTTTCCCTCCCACCCCAACCTCCCTCTCACAACACTCTTGAACATCCCAAGGGGGATGGAGCACACTCCTTTCCGTTGCTAGAAGAAACCCTGATGGAGTAGGTGAAGGGATAACCTGTCTCTCAATAGCCTCAGTTTACTTGGGTTAACTAATGCACCTCTCCAAGCTTCTTTTGGCCATGTGTAAAGTTCATACTGAAATCTGTAATCAGTCCTGGTTGTGGTGACACATGCCTTTGATCCCAGCACTCAGGAGGCAGAGGTAAGTGGATCTCTGTGAGTAGGGGGTCATCTTGGTCTGCCTAGAAAATTCTGAGCTAGCCAGAGATACATATTGAGATCCTGTCTCTAAATAAATAAAATACTGTAATTGTGAAATGACAGGCTTATTCATGTAAATCCTTCTGCTAACCTTAGCCATAATGAGCCATACACTTTCTGACAAGAACAGAATCTTTGTTTTGAGACATCTCATATAGCCCAGGCTGGCTTTGCATGTCAGGCTGAAAATGACCCTGATCTTCTGATCTCACTGTATCCCCTTCCCCGCTGCTGAGATTACCTGAGATTACCAGGCACATACCTGTCTTACACAGTGCTGGGGATCGAACCCAGGGCCTTTAGGGATTGGGGGGCGGGGGGAGTCTTGTTTTGTCTTATTTCCTGTCTCTAAAAGTAGGTTCTATGGGCCTTAAGTCTGCAAAACACTTCTTGGGCACACTGGAGAATGCCACCACTTAAGAGCAATATAGAACTGCAGAATCGCAGAGTCTGGAGGAGGCAGGGAATATTCATAAGAGAACAAGTGCACAGTGAGCTGAGAATGAGGCGGGACCCTCCAAATCACCCTCCATCTGGAGAGAGCAGAATAGCTGGGCGAGGACAGGAGGAAGATGACTCATGTGTGACACGATAGAGAGGCTGCAGCAGATGGCCTCCGCGACCCACAGCAAAAAGAGGGGAAAAGACAGAGAGACACGATGGAAGCACTTCAGCAAAGATGCATGCCTCTTTGTATCTCAGGACACATTTCAAGTTTCTGTTGATTTACAGTCTTGCTATGGAGTGCAGGCTGGCCCCAGGATTGCAGCAATCCTTGTGTCTTATGTTCTCGGTTGCTGAGAGTTCAGGGTCAGCCTAGGCAACTTAGCGAGACCCTGCTTTAAAAAAAAAAAAAAGTTTTAGAGTTGGTAAGATAGCTCAGTTTCCAAAGCAGGTGCCGTTTCTCAGAATCTCCAACTTCACCAGCTCCTGTCTGGCATTATGATCCTCCTGCCTCAAATTCAGAGTAGAGGGATCCCAGAATGTGCTGCCATACCTGTCAAGGAGCCAACTCTTAAAGACATATATATGACAGGACCAAGGCAGTGACAGTCAACCATCAGGGCAGAAAGAACAGGACTGGCCACGGTGGTCAGAGAAGAGACTATACAGAATAACGGGGAGAGAGGTGAAAATGCAGCCAGAGATGCCGGTCCACAGGAAGCTAGTCCTACTTCATGTTCAGCTTCCCTAGGAAGGTGCCAGTTGTGTGGGAAGTTCTGGCCATACTGAGAAGCAACCCATTGGAAGTATGAATGGATCAAGCAATGAGGGGAGATGATACTGTGAGGGGAGTCAACATTCAAGATGTACCTGAAATAAGAATACAGACAGGCTAGTCATGAATGTGGTGGGAAAGTGAAAGAAGAGCAGGAGCCACCAAATCCAGTTTTAGAAAAAAATTAGAAAATTAGAAAAACTGGAAGACAAGGTCATTGGTAATGTAATGAAATGGATACTCCCATCAACATTGTCATTTTCAGCACATTTAGAGGCCAAAGCAGCTGGTCAAGTCCACCCAAGCATCACCCATGGTAATGACTAGAAAGTGGAATGCATTTTGACAACCATTTAATTTACCCCTTGTTATCCACCATTTCCAGTTTACATTACAAAAAAAAAGAAGAAAAAACGAACAGCCATAGCGCTAGACGTGCTTGGACACATGTGTCTAAAAACAGATTTGTTCATTTATTTTTGGTTTTTCGGGGAAGGGTTTTTCTGTGTAGTGTTGGCTGTCCTGGTCTCGCTTTTGTAGACCAGGCAGGCCTTGAACAGAGCTCTACCTGCCTCTGCCTCCCTGAGTGCTGGGATTACAGGCGTGCTCCACTAAGCCCGGCTCTGATTTATTTTCTAATAAAGGAGATCTGCTGGGAAACTACCAAGGAAACCTAAACAGCCAGGAAAAGAGGCCAAGGTTTAAACCAAAGCCGATCTTGCGTCTCTTTCCACGTTTCATTAATTGCCTTTCCAGCTGCACAGGGCGAAAGAAGCCAAGATATCGCCCTGAGTCGCACCCTCTAAACCGTGATGTCAATTAAAACGCAGACTTCTGGATTCCAGCCTGAGTAGTCCCGACTTGACCATCAATCTACGGAAATGAGACACTTTACATCTTTTTTTTTTTTTTTTTAATTAGCGACCAGAAATCTCGGTTGACGCCTGAGATCTGTGGAACAGGTTTGACTCCTGGCAGCTACCCCGAAGCTCTATCAGCCCCAGCCACTCCTCACCCTGCGTTGGTGCCACAGATAACAGGCACAGGTAACGCGTGGACCCCCTCAAGGTGTTCTGATAAAAACACTCCAGCTGAGACAAGCGAGAGCCGCAGGGCATTGTGGGAGACAGAGGAGGCGAGGCGGGCGCGAAGCATTGTGGGACACCACAGAGCCGGCTCCTACCCTCGCCCCAAGCGTCTCACGCACCGAGCGCGGCCACGTTTCAGTTCTGAACCGCTTTGACCCTCCCCAAATGCCGCTGACGTAATCACTCCCTACTTGTGTCTGGCACCTCAGAGGCTTACGAGAACATTTAGCCAAAGCTGTGACACACTTCCGGTTGCGCCTTCACTTTACGGCTTGACGTTTTTCCGCTGACTAAGAAGGAAGTGGTAGAATCATTTACGACAGCGCTGATCGCGGTTTACGGCGCCGGGCTCTGCGCGCGCATCTTCCCTCCTGGTTTGGTTCCTCCCGGTATCGAGGCTATCGTAGTCCCTTCCTCGGGCCATCTGTCGCCATCCGGGCCCGTGGAAACTGTTACAGGTGAGCGGCTAGTTTCGTAGGGACCTGCGGACCCCGCGAGCCAGGCTGGGCTAGGGCGGGCTTCGGGGACCTCCCGGAAGAGCCTTTACGTCCTCTCCTGTCGTCGCTGCCCCTCCGCTGGGCGGGGCGGGAACCTGCATCGGGTGGTCCCAGGCTGGACGGACACTGTGAGTGCAGGGCACTGGAACCGGTGTGTGGACCTCTTCCGATTCTCCGCCCAGGGCCGTCGGGAGCCAAGTATCCTCCTCTGGGGGATACTCCTCTGCTCTGAAACGGAGTTCATGGCTCCTGCCCGTAGTGTGCACAGTGATCTACACTGTATCGTGACCAACACTGCTGTCGCATCGTTTTAGTTCTCCCCCTACGAGTAACTTTCTAGTTCACATGTGCAGAAGCCAAAGGACCAAACCCTGCCCATCCAGGAAGATGATTCATGTCAAGCCTTGAGCCATCTTGAACTTGTGACACCTCAGATTTACAGTTGCTTTTGAGGCAACTTGTTGGGTATGGCTTAAATCCCCAGGTTACAGGCTGCCACCTAACTACAGTATAGCCAAGAGAAACCCGGGCTTAAATAGACAACCTTGGAAACTGTTCCGAAGTGATTTGCAGATGGACTGCTTGAGTTAGCAGAGCTAACTTTGTGTCTCAAAGATGGGGTGTTGAGAGAGCAATGGTGTTAAGCTGTCCTGCCGGCACAGTGCCCCCACATGCTGGAGGCTCTTACTTCATGTGAGCTGGGGGTTGAGGCTCCCAGGTTTATCCCTTGTTGCTGTCATCTTCAGCCTCCCTGGGGCAGAGCAAGGAGCAGGGGTTAACTGAGCTCTCAACCTGTGTTCCTGCAGTTGCTCTCTAGCCTTCAGGGTCCTCTGGAACTTTTCAGAGGGTGTCTTGTAGGTCAGTACGTGGTTTTGTTTTTTGCTGTTTTGTTATGTGTTTTGATGGGAAGTGTCCAGCAAGCACCTGGATTAGTTTTTACCATTCTATAATGAGCTGTAGTGTTATACAGACTATGATTCAAAGCCATACTACCTGTGTGAAAGTAATCATCCAGCATTGCAACTTGTGTTTCACTGTCCCTTTATATTTTTCCCCGGAAAATGGAGCAGAACTGGCCTCTGCCCCACGGGATTGTCAGAAGGGCTTAAGGGGTCCGTGTGCTGTAACAGTGTCCTGGTGCTTGTGTTTATGAAGTTTGACACTTGGCTGCTTTTGCAACCTTTACTCATTGAGCCATCTCACTGGCTTTTGTCCTGCCACTTTTGCTCTGAAGTTTGTAGTGACCCTGGTCACCAATGGTGCTTTCACCTTTTTTAAGATTTTGTTGTTGAGTGTGTGCGTGACGTGAATGCCAGCATGTGCATGCCATGGTACTCAGCCAGAGATCAGAGGGCCATGTTTGGGAGTCGATTCTCTCCTTCCACTTTACCTGCTGCCCTATCTCACCAGCCCAAGGCTCTTTAGAGTACTCCAGGCCGGTGTCTTACTAAGTAGTAATTGTGTTGCATGTTAACTGAGAAGACAATGGTCCTATGATACAGACTGATCTTTACTTTAGAGACTAAGGCTTAGAGAAGTCTGGTGTTGAGTGTTTTGGTAAGGTGTTCTGAGGGAACTCACCACAGTTTTAACATTTTCATAAATATGTTATGCTGTGAAAGAAAAGATGTGACACCCCAACAGGTAAGGCATGGTTTTTATTTCAAAGATACTCGCTAAGAAATGAACGTATCCTAGAATTAGTGAGACATAGGAATATGTCACTGGTATCAGAAATGTTGAGTTTTAACTGTTCTTAGAGCAGTTTACAAGAAAACCCTGTCGGTGGTATTCCAAGCTTAGGGCTTTGCTTTGTGTGCAGCTCCAGTGTTTGGGACTTAACAGCCCTCCTTCAAAAAGCTGTTCACACTGCTTGTTTTTTAAGGTTTTAGAAGATGGCGAAGTTCATGACACCTGTGATCCAGGACAACCCCTCGGGCTGGGGTCCCTGTGCCGTTCCTGAGCAGTTTCGGGATATGCCCTACCAGCCATTCAGCAAAGGAGATAGGCTGGGGAAGGTATGGGGTCCCTTCAGCTGGGGCAGCTACTCCACAGCTCCCCTTTTTCTTTTTAACTCTTCATGTGGGAATACCAGCTGCGGAAGGCCCTGACCTCCAGAGTAAGTCAGAGGCGGGATAGCCATGTACAGAGCATGATGCTGGTGCCTTTTTCACTCAGTTTTCCTCCCTCCGGCTCTGGGGTTTCTGGGTCAGCAGAAGCCTATTCACCTGACCTGTTCTCTTCCTTGTCTTCATTACACCTAACAGGTTGCAGACTGGACGGGGGCCACGTACCAGGACAAGAGGTATACAAGTAAGTCTGACTCAGTGGGCTGTCCACATCTGGGCCGTGGGAAGGTTGTTACTTCTTTCAGTAAGTGCCACAGGAAAGCATCTCAGAGAGGAAAAGAAAGGCTCATGGTAGCAATAATTATTGGGAATATATTCTGGAATGTGTGTACTAACCATGGTTTTGGAAGTAGTCCCAGAAGTTAAACTGTTAATTATTGTCGAGGTGACATCCAGAGACTTCTAAAAATACGTTGAGTGTGCTGCCATTTGCATTCTATTGCTTGGGACTTCCTGAAGCCATCAATTAATGAGGTTTTGGGCCCTGGTTAAGGTTCTGGTAAGGGAAAACACTCTTCTTGGTGACAGTTAGACAGTTGGAGCGGCTGGCTAGAACACTAAGTTAAGGTGAACGAGGTCAGAAAGAAAGTCTGTCATGATCGATGGCCATGCCCGTGACTCTGGGTGGCAGGAATGGTGGGAGCCCTCAGACTCCTACATGACCAGGCAGAGGTGAAGTGAGCTAGCTTGAGATTCTTGGGCTCTCTGTAAATTCTTTAGACCCAAGCTCTTAAACCATAAATGTGCGTGTGAATCACCTGGGATCGAGTTTAAATACAGGTTCCCGTCCATCAGGTCTGGGCAGGGGTAGTGAGAGTCTGCACATCTCCCAAGCCTCTGGCCGGTGCTGCACGTCCCAGAACCACACTTCAGAGAGCAAGGCTCAAGCCCATTGAGCATGATGAGCAGACTGTAGGCAACACTTAGCACACACTGTCACCTTTGCCTGCAGACAAGTACTCCTCTCAGTTTGGTGGGGGAAGTCAGTATGCATATTTCCATGAGGAGGATGAGACCAGTTTCCAGCTGGTGGACACGGCGAGGACACAGAAGACTGCCTACCAGCGGAACCGGATGAGATTCGCACAGGTGGGCCCTGGGCCCCTGGGAGCTCTTACTGTGGAAATGTCGGCTGCCCTGCAACCATTTTGAGACAGGAAAGGCTTGCGAGCTTTTGGCCAATCCCAAGTGGCAGTTCAGTGACCAGTTGTACCAGAATAACTTTCAGTGGGTCCAGGAATGTGTTGAAGAAGTTTAGGTATCTGTTCACGGTAGTTCAGACATCACACAGCTGTTCTGGGAACCCAATGTCTTGTTTAATTGCCGCATGCAGCCTTTGTTAATTAGATGGTTTGGTTGGGTGCCTCCTGCTACATAAAGATGCAAATTTAGCAACTCCAGTAAAACTGATACACCCACATTAGTGGAAGTGATAATCCAAGCTAACACGAGGGCTTCTCCCCTTAACCCAAATACTGTAGGTGCTGTAGAGTAAAAGCACAGAGACAAGAAACTGGGGGCTTCACACCCTAAACTTGCTTTGAAGATATCATAAGCCATGTCTCCAAGGGGTTAACATGGGTCTCTTCCTACTTCCCAGCGGAACCTCCGCAGAGACAAAGATCGACGAAACATGGTGCAGTTCAACCTACAGACACTGCCTAAAAGTGCCAAGCAGAAAGAGAGGTGAGCATCCCTTCCTGCAAGGTCAAAGCTGTGTACCCAAATGGGCTGTATTCAGAATTCACAGAGCCAGAGCAGGGTTGGCTGTCTTTCACTTTTGCAAAAGAAACCAAAACCTAAGCTATTGCTGTCCAAGACTGGGTCATGACAGACAGGCAAGCGGGGACCAAGTCAGACATTTATGCTGTAAAGCCATAGCTAGAAGTGAAGTGGCTCTGTGGCCTCTGTAGATTCTTGGTGCCTGGTTCCCAACAGCACTGTTTATCTACTCTGAGCACAGCAGCCACCCCAGCCTAGCCGTGGCTGCATGACAGTAATTGTGGGCTCACTGCACCCCTGTGGTTGGTACCGGGTGGGGGTGGTGTGCCTTTGCTCGCCTCGCCAGCATGCTCTTCATCTAAGCCCCCATTTTCTGTCCTGGTAGCAGCCCGGAAGGACAGTGCAATTCAGCTAGAAGTCCCCACTGAAAGCACAGCATTCTGTCTGTCTTTTCAGAGAACGAATTCGCTTGCAGAAAAAATTCCAGAAGCAATTTGGAGTGAGGCAAAAATGGGACCAGAAGTCACAGGTAGTGTGTCCATACTGGATTCTGTTGGGAATGGGGCGAGTTTGTTTCTTTTACCCTCAGAGATAGGAGTCAGGTATGCAGTTGTGTGGTCTCTCAGTGACTGCAGGCAGCCTAGACCACCTACGTCCCTCGTAGAAAGAAACCTTGTGCCCATACCCACGTCCGGCACACCCCAGTCCTAGCCAGTGCTGCTCTTTGCTATCTCTGAATTTCTCTGATGCAGTTCACATGTGACTAAATGCAGAACCCATCAGCATAAACCCTGCAGATATGGAGAGCTGACTCTACTTACTACTTTTTGCGAAGTAGTATGTCTTTTTATGGATTGCCACATGCCTTCCACCATTCGCCTTTCCACTTCGGCACTGTTAGGAATGATGCTGCCATCCTTGAGGGAGCTCTGAAGATAGCAGACATGAGCAAAAGCAAGAGTTCGGGCTAAGAGTATAGCCCAGCAGTGAAGTGGCTGTGTGGCATGCTCAGAAACTTGGTTCGGTCCCCAGCGCTGTGAGGCGGGGGGAATGATGTGTAAATTGTGGAGGTTACACTGTGGTGGGTTTGGTGCTTGTTGTGTTCGAAGTATGTAGAACAACCAAGACCATAATAGTTGAGTAAAAGCCCTTCCTGTGTTGCCCTGTCTCTTGCTTTTTTTGCATAGGATATCAGTATCTTTCCCTGTGTTTCTTCTGCAGAAGCCCCGAGACTCTTCAGTTGAAGTTCGCAGTGACTGGGAGGTGAAGGAGGAGATGGACTTCCCTCAGCTGATGAAGATGCGCTACTTGGAAGTGTCAGAGCCTCAAGACATGTGAGTGGCTTCTTCACTGCTGCCCACACACACAGGCATGTGCACCAGCCAGGGATCCATGTCTCCGTGAGTCCTAATACATCTTTCTTCCCACTCTGGGTATCTGCACAGGCACACAATAGGTCAGTCAATTTGGGCAGGAGAGATATGACAGACATTCACCAGAGGACAGGGACATGGAGCTAAGTCAGTGGGAGCCAGAGCGTCAGCCCAGGCGTCCACACCTGGCTGCCTCTGTAATGGGCTCAGTTTCCCAGGGAAGGTTAGCTGGGTAGGGTGTGTTTCCCTATGTTCTACAGAGGAGCATTGGGAGCTAGGAAGGCAGGAGACCGAGCTGACATTGCAGAATTGTCTCATTTTCAGGGAGATCAGTTCCATCTCTTTCATGTATACTGGACTACTGGGTCTTTTCAGACAGGCTCTCCTGTGTAGCTGAGACTTAAACTTGCCATCCTCCTGCCTCTGCCTCCCTAATGGTGGGGTTGCAGGTGCGCACCACTGTGCGAGGTGTGTAAGACTTCTGGTTCCATGGCATAAAAGAAGTGGGGAGGCTGTCTCTGAGTTTCCTCTCTTCCCTCAGTGAGTGTTGTGGCGCACTGGAGTACTACGACAAAGCCTTCGACCGCATCACCACGAGGAGTGAGAAGCCTCTGCGGAGCATCAAGCGCATCTTCCACACGGTCACCACCACGGACGACCCTGTCATCCGGAAGGTGTGCGCCCTTTGCCCACTTTTAGGAATGTTGCTGAGGCTCCAGAAAGGACAGGACATGAGAAATGCAGGTGTCCCTCAGTATGCACAAGAGGTTGATTCAGGACCCTCCCCTGGATACCAAAACCCACGGATGCTCCATTACCAATAATGTGACTAGTCAGCCCTGGTAACCCTTCTGCACTGCTCACAACACCTCAGACTGGACACTGCTACATAAACAGTTGTTACATTGTTGTTTGGGGAACCTGGCAAAGAGTGGGAGCAGTGCTGATTGGGCACATTTTCCCCCTACACATTTGGTGGATTGACTGGTGAGAAGCCCAGACGCAGAGCTTCCTGTGTATGCACATGAGAACCTTAGGTAAGGGTCTCCTGGGTCAGACTTAGAATTTGCTGGAAGTGGAGGCTTGTTCCTGGGTACGCTGAAATGTGCTGAGCAGGGGCGTGCTCAGATCCCAGCCCTGCCAGGCTGACTGACTTAGCTGCACTAGAACCTTAGCATCCTCTCCTGCAAAGGCAGAGGGGTAGCTTGGCTGGAAACTAGTGTGCTTCCACCACAACCTGCCACAGTGACTGAGCAGCCTTGACAGTCGATTTGCTTCAGGTGACTAAGGGGGTCTTTTCCTTCCCAAGTGACCTCAGCATCTTCAGTTCACTCTGTCTCTCTCCCCCTTGCAGCTGGCAAAAACACAGGGCAATGTGTTTGCCACCGACGCCATCCTGGCCACACTGATGAGCTGCACCCGCTCTGTGTACTCCTGGGACATTGTCGTCCAGAGAGTGGGGTCTAAACTCTTCTTTGACAAGAGGGACAATTCCGACTTTGGTAAGCAGGTGGGGAGCAGCTCAAAGGCATGGGTGCTGCTGGTTCGGAATAATCCCTTAGTCCTAAGAATGGGTAGTGTATCGATCCTGCTCGTCCTCCTGGAGGCCAAAGGAAGAGACTCACACCACCACTGTGATTGTGCCGTTACTTGCATAGAACTTCCTGGCTGCTGCTTCTCGTTTATATACTATGAAGAAAAATGCATATGCATGTATTTTATGACACACACACATGTATATACACACCGTCAGTGAATCACAGAATGACAGCATGAAGACAGCAGTCTGATTATGTTTGAGTCTCAAGCCTCATTTGTTAAAATGCCAAAACAGACACATTCTCTTGAGGAATCCAGAAAGAATGAGAAGGAGCTTCTTTCTTTCTTACCGTGTGACTGGTGCAGTAGTTAGGTCTTGTGTGTTCAGCACCTTGTGGAGAGGCCTCTGTCAGCAGAAGGCAGTTCTTTGAAGATGGGCCCCTATGGTCTAGAGTCCCCGCATCTCCCCGTGCTGCTGTGCACACTGCCAGTGGCTTTGGCTGTGTAAGCAGGTAACCATCCATGCTTGGGTTTTTACAGACCTCCTGACTGTGAGTGAGACGGCCAACGAGCCTCCTCAAGATGAAGGCAACTCCTTCAACTCACCCCGCAACCTGGCCATGGAGGCCACCTACATCAACCACAACTTCTCCCAGCAGTGCCTGAGAATGGTGAGCACACAGGGGCATCTGGCACCGGCTTGCTGGGTTAGGTCACTGCTGCTGACCCCCTCTGCTGTGCTCTACGCTGTGGTATGAAGTTGGCTGGGCATGACCCCTCCAGGTAACAGGACCTAAGCCACAAACGGGTCTGTGTGTTCAGGCATATGTCCCCTCTGTAAAAGAACAATATTTACAATGCTGGTCTCACGTTGTCTATCTCACATAGCTGTGGAAATCCCTTTTCCTGCCTTGGGGCTTTGGCATTGAACAAATTGTGTACCTTTACTGTGATGGAGGAGGAACTATGAAGGGTGTTGTGCCCTTTTAATCTACTTTATATATACTTCTTAGGCTTCTGCCTCCCTTCTCCACCCCAGTCCCTTCCAGCCCTCCATCACCAGGTAGGAAAGAAAGAAAGTGGGGAGAAGGGGACTAGTTTTCCTTAGCTCTTTCCTGCTGTTCAGGGTCATCGAGTTCCTTGGGGCATGTCCAGTCCTCCTTTCAGAATATCTCCAACTTCTCATCAGCTGTATCAACAGCAACCAGGAGCAGCAGGGGGGAAGCACCAGCAGCCCTGTTCTTTCTTGGAGCCCCCTTTCTGTCTGGGCTCTGGCCTTTATTCCCTCTTAGAATCCTTAGAATTAAACTGTCTGCCAGCCCCTCTCAGGGCCCATGTGAGGCAAATAGTACCCTGCTCTGGGCAGTCTGGGTCAGTTCCAAATCCCACACCTGGGAGTAAAACAAAAGCATGTTTACATATCATGAAACAAAACTTCCACAACAGTTCCACAGTGCTAGGTTAGCACTCCGCCTGTGGTGAGGGAAGCAGGGAGTGGCCTGCTGGCTATTACTCAGTGGGATGTGTTGGTTTGCACAGTGAGCCCAGACCCTCAAGGACAAGGGACCTAGCCAGGGCTGTCGAAAACAGTGTTGGGTCTGCTGACTTGAAATCAACCCTATCTCCTGAAAGCTCTGTCGCTTCTGCAGGGGAGAGAAAGATACAATTTCCCCAACCCAAACCCGTTTGTGGAGGATGACATGGATAAGAATGAGATCGCCTCTGTTGCTTACCGGTATGTCAGCTCTGCTGGGGTATGACCAGACTGGGGCACAGACCCTGTCCAGTGCTCTGGGGGCTCCATCCAAAGCAACGGATCTTATAGTCAGTGAGTCTTGCTGTCCTTGTAGTTACCGCAGGTGGAAGCTTGGAGATGACATTGACCTTATCGTCCGCTGTGAACACGATGGCGTCATGACTGGAGCCAACGGGGAAGTGTCCTTCATCAACATCAAAACACTCAATGAGTGGGACTCAAGGGTGAGTCCTGCAGTGTGTGGTGGGGTTGGCTATAGAGTGGGTGCTCACAGAGCTGGGGGGCGGGGCAGGGATAGCTTGAGTCTCTTAATCCACTCAAGTCCCAGCTGACAGAGTAGAACAGTCTGAGTTGAGAAGGTTCTCACTTTCTGCATCTTCTGTCTCCCAGTACTTAGTCTGTTCATCTGGCCACCCATTGGCTCCTCTCTACACAGCTGACCTTGACCTCACCTCTTTGAAAGCCCAATCACTCTCTCTGACCTCTTTCTTTACTCAGCCTGCACCTCTTGAGCCCTTTATCCAGCACTGGCACTGCTGGCCTTAAAAGATCTGGACTGAAAACATGCACACATGCATGCAGAGTCTGCTTTCCATTGTCCACCAGTTCCCCAGGACAGTTAGATCAGGCATCAGTCCTCCTCCCTGGCTTTGTGTGTGGCACTCTATTGACGAGAAGGGAGGAGCTGCTGCCTCTGTACAGGATAAAGCATACTGGTGAGGACAACTCTGAAGCCCAGCCAGCCTGTGATTGGCCTGCCATCAAAGTGTGGCTTAGAGAACCATTGTCATCTGGAGCCAGTGGCCTTCTGTTCTGTGGCATCCATCTTTCCTCATGCTGGTACTGTTCTAAAATTGCGCATCCCTGCCCCACTCAAAAGTGGCGAAATCTGCCGTGCAGCTCATGTCCCTGAGTCCTTTATACCTCAGTGCTCTCTTGCCTTACAAGCACATGAAAAGAAACTTTATGGCTTCAAACAGCACCTACAACTGGGATTTGGTGGGCGAGTGTCCAGCACGTTGAGGTGTCATGGATGGCAATGATAGTGTCCCTAGAACTCAGTGTGTTCCAGAAGCAATTATCTTGGAAGCTTACCTGGGTGTTGCGGAAGTCAGATCCTTGCAGTGACACAGCTGAAGTCCCTTGCCAGTTTTCAAACACTCCTTTGCCCCAGGAGTCCTCACCCCTCTCCTGCCAATACTTCTCAGTTCCTGCTCACTGCAGTCCAGGAGCCCAGGCGGCTCCTATCCCACTCTGGTACTTTTTTGTTGTCTTTTTATTCCATTTGTGAGTCTGGAAAGGGACTTTCTCTACCTTGTGCCTGTCATTGGACGTCTGTCTTCTGTCTGACCTGTGTTCATTTTGTTTCTGCCTATGACTGTCCCCGGGATGATGTCAGGGCTCTTCGGTGTCACAGCACTCTCTAGGGGCTACTGCTCATTTTCCAGTTTTAAGGGAAACACAGAATCTGTCAGATAGTATTCGTGGAATGGTGGGGACCTCCCTGCCTGAAGACCTTAGACTGCCCTACTTCCCACGTCTGGAAGTCTATGCCTGTGAAGCATCAGGTGCTGGACCCGTGCCCCTCAGACTCCATCCTTCTCTTCATGTTCGCTGTGGCACAGCGTGAAGCCCAGTTCACCACACAGCGCCCTTGCCTGTTGGGGAATCATCAGTCTACCTCTGGCTCAGGCATACTCTTCACTTTCTGTGGCTCTCTGTCTTTCAGAGGAGGCCCTGGTGTCTTGTACGGGAGGTGTCACCCTCACCCAGTAACCAGCCTTCCTTCTGCAGCATTGTAATGGCGTTGACTGGCGTCAGAAGCTGGACTCTCAGCGTGGGGCTGTCATCGCCACTGAGCTGAAGAACAACAGCTACAAGTTGGCGCGGTGGACCTGCTGTGCTCTGCTGGCTGGATCTGAGTACTTGAAGCTCGGGTGAGACTCCTGCGAAGGTGCCGGGGCAAAAGCTGCTCACCCCCCTTTACTTTGGGAAAAGCAGGCCAGGCGTTACCACAGGACCAACACTGGACCCCAGGCATTGCCATCTCTCTACAGCCAGTGTCAGCACCCATCCTCCTCCCCCACAGGTATGTGTCCCGGTACCACGTAAAGGATTCCTCACGCCACGTCATCCTGGGCACCCAGCAGTTTAAGCCGAATGAGTTTGCCAGCCAGATCAACCTGAGCGTGGAGAATGCCTGGGGCATCCTGCGCTGTGTCATTGACATCTGCATGAAGCTGGACGAGGGCAAGTACCTCATCCTCAAGGACCCCAACAAGCAGGTCATCCGGGTCTACAGCCTGCCTGATGGCACCTTCAGCTCCGAGGAAGACGAAGAGGATGAGGAGGAGGAAGAGGAAGAAGAGGAAGGTGGGCAGAGTGGGCCTATGAAGCTTGGGGTAGTCTGAGGGCTGGTAAGGGAGACAGGCTAGTGCTGTGGTCACCTTGGCAGCACATTAAGAGCTCCTTGCACTTCATGTAGGGTGCCACTCTGGCTCACCAGAGGGCCCCAGGGAGAACACTGAGAGAAGGCCCTGATGCAGGCCTTTAATCACAGAGGCAGGTGGATCTCTGAGCTTGAGGACAGTCTGGTCTATACAAGAGAAACCTTGTCTCAAAAAACAAACAAACAAAAAAAAAATGCTAGAGAGATGGCTTAGCCATTAAGGCTAGGCTCACAACCTTAAATATGAGAAAGCCCTGGGCAGCTGTTGAAAGGAAAGCAAGCTCAGCCCTACAGGGGTCAGGAGGACTCAGCAAAGAGGAGGCCTCGTTGGTCCAGAGGGAAAGGCTACATCGATCGGGTCACACGGTGAGGCTCACTTCTCTTAATTGTTTTTCTTTCAGAGGAAGAGACTTAAATGAGTTGGGCTGGTGCCCACGTGGGTTCCATCCAGCTGTGCTTGGGCACCGTGTGTCTGGCTTCCTGCTCGCTGTGACAGATGGAATAAAGTTTAAGTTCTTTCAGTTTCTTCCTTTGTCCTGTGTTCCCATTGTGATCTTCAGCCCTGCTCTCAGCAGTCCCTGTGAGAGGGAGACCAGATCCAGCAGTGTTTGTAGCCTTCTGGCCGCTGTTCAGTGGTTGTGTCCCTGCTGGAGCACTGTGAAAACGGCATGTCCTTCGGAGGAGATTCCCCCACACGGAGATACCCCAGCCGTTCTCAGTCTGTGGGTTGTGGCCCTTTAGGGTTGGAGTGACCCTTTCACAGTGTCTCCCAAGACCATCAGAAAACACAAATATTCACATTTTGATTCACAACAGTAGCAAAATTACCAAGTATCAAAATTTTATGGTTGGGGGGTCACGACAACATGAACTGTATTAAAGGGTCTCGGGGTTAGGAAGGTTGAACCACTGCCTAGCATGACACAGCTTACTGTCTCTAAGAGCAGGGTGTGGTGGGGAGGTGGCCTTTCTTGAAGGTATCTTAAGAAGCGGCTGCTGGGTGGTGGTTCTAGTGATTTACAAGGTTGGCTTGGGCGGGAGAAGGCGTCTCAGGCCAGTCTTCACAAAGCAATGTGTCACAGAAGAACTGCACATGTGTAAAGGCTGTGTAGACTTCTCCATGAGTGCTGGTCTCCACGCTTCACTAATTGTCCCGCCTGGGTAATTGCCCCAAGCTTTCCATAAATGCCTCACCTGCCTCTTCAGAACTGGTATGTGGGTGGACGCAGAGCTATGTAGATAAAAGGGGCTCAGGGTTGGGATTGCCTTCCTAAAGCTGTGTAAACAATTGAACTTAAAGAAGCCAGCAAAGGATGCTGGCTTTTATTCTCTTGGGAAGATGAACAGAAAACTTGTGAGTTTCTGAAAGTCTCAGGCTTGCAGCAACCCTGGCTCTGGGTTTATAATGTAGGGTGCAAAGAAAAAGTGGTGTGACAAGTGTCTTGGAGGACTTCAGGAATGAGCCAGAATCCCGATCTCTGGCCAGACCCTTGGCCCAACCCTCTAGCAAGAAGCCCCCCGTGTCTCTGCCCGAAACCACATACTTCTCAGCCAGGCTTGGGGGTCCTGAGAAGCATTCCATTTCCATGACCAAGCCAGACCAACTTTCAGGTTCTAGTCCCCTCCCATGCCCACCCCAACTCTCCAAGGCGCCTGTGAAATGCTCTGCTGTATTTTTGGTGAGGAACCTTGTCTATCCAGGGTAGCTCCAGACTAAACCACTTGGGGGCTAAGGTCTCCACAGCCCAAAAGAAAGCTTGTGTCTGTTCCCAGGGCTCTTTTCCTGCTTTGGTGCAAGCTCTAAAGGAAACGGCAGCATTCCTGGGTGTGCTTTGACCAGGAAAATTCATAAAGGCGTAAATCCCCAGCCACGAAAAGCTGGAAAGCAGAAAAGTACTTCCCTAAGAACCCCCTGTTATTCACTAGAGTCTGCAGCGCCCTGTGACTGTCGCTGTCCTTCCCGCAAACCACACAGGACTCTAATCAGGTAACTCTTCCGCAGGTAGGCCAGCCGGAAAACTCAAATCCTCCTCCTTCCATTACGTGCAGGGGTTTTCAGTGTGAGGCTTTGGTTTGGGGAATCTGAAGCGGGGTCTCACACTCCAGGCAGTCCTCCTGCCTCAGGCTTATTAAGAGTGCTTTGTCAAAATCCACCTAGCTGTTGACAGTTACAAGTTGCCCACCCCCCAGACAACAGGACGGTCAAGTATCTAGGGCAAATAATTGGTTCATCTGTCTTGGCTCTTGTCTCAACAGTCTCACAAAACGGAATAACCAATCAGTTTTAGTCTCCTGCTGCAGCATAAAGGGATATGAACGCCAAGAATTTCTCCAAAAACCTCTCATCTCTGACACGTGGGTTAGTACAGCTCAAAAGCAGAGGCCGGCCCAGTGTGTCCATCACAGACCCGCTGTTTGTCCGGGGCGCCTCTACCCACAGGGGCACTTCTCACAACACGTGCGCGCCAGTAACGCCCCGGCCACCCCACCAGTCCCGGCGTGCCGCGCGTGGCGCACGTGACCCCGCCCCCCGCCATTGGCCCGGAGCGGGGAGGGGCGTGACCGCCGTGGCGCGAGCCAGCCGGAGCTTCCCAGCGCTGCAGCCTGCAGCGGGAGCATCGCTGGGCCTCCGGCGGCGGCTTGCGGGTCGGAGGCGCATCCTGGGCACCGCGCACGCGCCGGAAGCAGCGCGGGGTAGCAGAGGCTGCGGCAGGTGTGCAGGGGCATCCTCATGTGATCCAGGGGGCTGGGGTGGGGCCTTAGAGGCCACACCTCCTTCAAGTCGTTTTCCCCCATCCCTCCCCACCCACTTGAGGATGGAGGGTGGGTTGACGGACCAGTGCCTCTGAAGGGTCACCTCGGGAGACCTCCTCCCAAAATGCAAGGCATATCCAGAATGCATGGAAACTGGGGAAACTGTCTCTCCCTTAGGGTGATAATAAGGGAGTCTGGCGCCCCGGGAAAGAAGACTATGGAGATGCACTGTTGGGGTTCAGAATTCCTGTGGGCCCGTGATCCCACCTGGAGGGGATGGAGGCGAGATAGATGAGACCCTAGGTTCCGGGGCTCGGTCCTGGCCCCACTCCAAGTCCGGGGGAGGCCCAGGTGCCAGGTTCCTCTTTCCTCTAGAAAGCCGGCTGTCACCTGCTGCCAGCCGCGAGGTACGAGGCCTCTCCTTTACTGTGCCGCAGGATGGGTCCCTCGGGGCTGCTGCTGGCCCTCGCCCTGCACCTGGCGGTGTGCTCCCGTCCGCACTGGGACTATTGCGTGCTGGGCGCCGGTCCCGCGGGCCTGCAGATGGCCGCCTTCCTGCAGCGGGCCGGCAGGGACTACCAGGTGTTTGAACGCGAGTCCGCTCCAGGCAGTTTCTTCACTCGCTACCCACGCCACCGCAAGCTCATCAGCATCAACAAGCGGCACACGGGCAAGGCCAACGCCGAGTTCAACCTCCGCCACGACTGGAACTCTCTGCTCAGCGATGACCCACACCTGCTCTTCAGACACTACTCGAAGGCTTACTTTCCCGATGCCAGCGACATGGTGCGCTACCTGGGTGACTTCGCGCGGCGCCTGCGGCTCCACGTGCGGTACAACACAAACATCACTCACGTGGCTCTGGACAAGGATCCGCAAGCCTGGAACGGCCATTACTTCATTCTGACCGACCAGAAGGGCCAGGCTTGCCAGTGCAGGTAAGGACCCTCACCCAGAATCAAGACACCGCTGGATTGGCCCTGAGATGGGGAAGATTGGGAGAGAGGGGTTACCCCTCGCTCCCACCGGGACTCAGCACCGAGGTTTGGTACAGCCAGCACTTTTTAAGGTGTGTCCTTACAAAGCTGTGGCTGAATATGTTTGGAAAATTCTAGCACTTCATCCCCTAGGATTCGCCAGGTTCTGTTGCCTTCTCTCTGATCCTCTGAGATTGAGTACTTCGTGTAAGCATAGCGTGTTCTCACAAACCCTTGCAGGCAGGTCCAGCCTTTTGTCACCGCTGCCCACGTTGTCATCTACAGGATTCAAGCTCTAAAGCCACGAAGGCACACACGCAGTCAAGTTACAGAACACACACATACACAAAGCTCATATTTTAAGTAAGTTTGCAAGTTGTGTTGGGCCACAATCATAGCTGTCGTGGACATCCGGTGGCTTCCTTAAAAATTAAAGTCCCCGAAACCCATGCTGGGAAAAGCTGAGTGAAGTGTCCAGGCAGCATTAGCCAGCAAGATTTCAGAACAGAACCAGCTTGGAGGCCCAACGAGCATGGCTTCCAGACGCTGGTATATTAGCTGGGAGGCATGATGTGGACGCCTCAAACTTGTTCAGTCCTCACAAGGAACTTAGAGAAGATGTTCCCTAATGCCCACTTGGCAGGCACAGCTGTGAGGCTGAGCTTTGAAGAGCTCCATCACCGCCTGGGCCATACCACTCACGTGTGGGGCTACATTTCCGCCGGCATTTCGCTGATACCTAAGCCTGTGTTTGTTCTGCTGTTCCATGCTCACTCCCTGCCTGTCAGCTTCACTCCTGGCTCCAGACCAGTGTATGACTGTTTCCTGCAGCCCAGAGAAAGGGGGCTGTCCTGACTGGGACTCTGGGATTGTAGGTAGCTTTGCTAGCGTAGAAGGGAGTGAGAAGCAGAGAGGACAGGGGCCGGAAAACAAGGGCCTATTTGCCGTCGTGGCCCTTCAATGGATGGTAGTTTTCTACATGGAAACTACCCTGTGGCCAAACAATTCTGTAGCCTTCAACCTCCAGATACCCAGCCGCCACCACTCCATTGGAATCCCCATCAGCATAAAGAACAGAGCTGGGCAAGATGGCACACATGCCCATAACCCAGCATCAGGGAGACTGAGACATGAGAATTGCCAGGTCCAAGGCTAGCCCCAGACTACATAGCTAGCCCACACCTCAACAGGACTTTGGAATCGGGCCCTTTCGTACTCAGATTGTGGTTCTCATGAAGAAATCTGATGCCCTCACCCAAAGGGCCTCATGCCTCCTCGTGTGTGAAACAGGCCAGGGGACATCAGCTGAGGAGTGGAAGAGATCGAGGAGTAAGACGATAGATAAACACCCTGGCACAGCGTGGATAGAAGATGTGTGTGCCTGGCCTGCTAGTCAAGAGGATGAACCTGAATGCCAAGCTGGAGTGCATCCCCTGGGGGCAAACTGACCTCACCACTGTGTTCTCTTAGGGGAAATGGTTTACTATAGCATCACTGAGCAAACATTCCCCAAGTACGGTATCTTTCCAGTGAACCATGAAGGACTGTGGCTAGCTTAGAGAGGGACGCACTGGCGTTAGTCAGTTGGTGGAGGGGGGAGCAAGTGGGTAGACATATGAGTGGACACGTCTTTGAGGAGCCTGGGATCGGGATGAGGCGAAGAGACCCACACTGAGTGGCTGTGAGGCTGAAGGACTGAGTCACCTTTCTTTGTCCCCACCTGCAGTGTCCTGCTTGTAGCTACTGGATTGTCAGTCCCCAAACTGGTTGACTTCCCTGGCTCCGAACATGTGGAGGGTTATGAGACTGTGTCTGTGGACCCTGAAGACTTTGTGGGTCAGAATGTGTTGATCCTGGGCCGTGGGAACTCAGCCTTTGAGACAGCAGACAACATCTTGGGTGTCACAAACTTTGTCCACATGCTGAGCCGTTCCCGGGTTCGGCTCTCCTGGGCCACCCACTATGTTGGAGACGTCAGGTACGCTACATCCCCGCTTTTGTATTCTGTACTGTAAATCCTGTACTAATCTGTTTCTTGATACTATAAGAAAATGCCTGAGGCTGAGTTCATGATTCCACAGGCTAAGTATGTTGCTCTCTCTAGCAAGGACTCACCAGCACCTCATAGTAGATGGTATCACAGAAGTAGGCACATGTGCCAGAGACTAAGCTAGCAAGGTGGGAAGCCAGACAAGGGGGCGGTTGGGCCTCCTCTAGCAATCCTCTGCCTGGAACTTACAAGAGTTCCCGACAGAATTGCCTTAATCTCTTCCAAGGGCATTACCCAGTGATCCACAGCTAGGTTCTCCCTCTTAAAGATCTCCCATCTTAAGAGGGATATCGCTCAGCTGGTAGAATGCTTGGCTCCCATGTACTAAAGCCCTGGGTTCAGTCCCCAGAGCACGTAAGCAAGGTGTGGTGACACACACCTGTTGTCTCAACTCAGCCCTCAGGAGGTGGAGGCTGGAAGATCACAGTCTAAGGACATCCTTAGCTACTTATTTGAATTTGAGGCCAGCTTGGTCTACATAGGACCAAAAAGAAAAAGAGGGAAAGAGAAGGAAAAAGTTCGTCCCCTCCCAGTGTTCCCTCTGTGGGAATTAAGCATTGCTGGATTAGAAGACCTCAGACATGGGAGCTTCCCCATCCTCAGCTGCACCAGACAGGCCTCCTGAGCCCTCTCTCTTCTCTTTCTGTTTATGGGTCCCAGAGCCATCAACAATGGCCTGCTGGACACCTACCAGCTGAAATCACTGGACGGACTCCTGGAGTCGGACCTGGAGCATCTGGCCCTCGTGAAGGACAGCAGGGGCAAGCTCCACATTACCCTCAGGTTCTTCCTGGAGGAGAACAACAGCAGCCAGAGTGCCGACTCCATTCCCCTCCCCCAGGATGACAATGACAACTTTGCCATGCGGGTGGCCTATGACCGCGTCATCCGTTGCCTGGGCTGGAAGTTTGACTTCTCCATTTTTAACCAGTGAGTCCAAGTGGGGTGGGTGTGGGGACCCCTCACCAACAATTTCAGACCTCCCTGGCAATGCAGTAGGCTTCAGGAGCCCACTTCAGGAATGGAGGAGGATGCCAAGGCCTTGTCCCTAGCAGCTAATATTCCTAAAAACCTTCTTCACGGCAGGTCCCTCAGACTCTCCTCGGGGACTGAGTTTAGCAAGAAGTACCCACTGATTAGACCCAGCTATGAATCCAAAGGAAGCCGGGGTCTCTTTATCCTAGGGACTGCCAGCCACTCAGTGGACTATCGGAAATCTGCTGGCGGCTTCATCCATGGATTCCGATATACAGGTAAGCCAGGCCCCACTGTCCCAGGGCTCCTGACTTACAAAAGCATCAAGAGGATGTTTTCATGGCCTGGGGATCCACCTGGAAAGAGCGTAACAGTAGATACTTCTAAGGGCAGCTGTGAAATGCTCAGTCCCATGTAGTTTGAGTTGAAGCATGTTCATGGGGATGGGTGGTCTTAGATGGGCCAGTCTCACAGAGCTAAATAAGGTAGTACCCTTCACGTGTGTGCCCATGAAGCAGCTCTGCAGCGGGATGCAGGCTCCCCTCAGAGAAAGTTCCGATTGATTATGTCAATTCTTGCTGCAAAACTCTCAGTACGGAAGATGTCGCCCTTCTACTGTCTTGAAAATGTTGACTTGTAATCTGAAAGCTGAGGATATTCCTCAGTGGCAGAGCAGTCATCTAGAGTATGCCTGAAGCTCTGGTCTCAATGAGATGATGATGATTTGATTTACTGCATAAGAATAATCCCCGGCCAGAAATCGATACTTTGTGATGATAAGGATAAACAGAAACAAAAAAGTGAAGGAGAGGAATAAATTGCCGCCTGTTGAGTACATTCTAGGGGCTGAGCACCTGCACCCTGTGTGCTGACTAGAAAGCCTTAGCTTCTCTTTTTCTTTTTTATTGTAAGAACTATTGTGTGCATGTGTGCGCTCAAGGACACTCGCACATGTGCACAGAGCATGTACCATATGCATGCAGAGGACAGGAGACAACTTGCAGGAGTCTGATTTCTCCTTCTGCCTGGGTTCTGGGGCTCAAACTCAATTCTTCATAGCATAGCAAGTGCTTTGACCCACTGAGCCATCTGGCCAGAACAGCCTTTGTTTTGTTCTGAGGACCAGAGAGCTCTGTCTGCGCTCAGTTTGGTTTCTGGTTTTTAGAGAGTGGCTTCTCCTACCCTCTTCTCCCCTCCATGGAGGAAGCAGCAGACAGAAGCAGCTGAGTGGGCTGTTTAGCTGTTACCCACATTTTTCAGGTCAGATGCCATCAGCTTGGCATGGATTTTGCTTGCAGTGCTTGCTTTGCATTCAGTGAACAGAGGATCAAGCTTCGGTCCTTGTTATCAGGAATGCAGTGGAAGCTTTCACTCAGGGCCTGAATGTTGTTGGCTTGTGTATCCTCAGTCCCCAGGCTGGGGTGCACAGTGCTGAGGCCAGGGAGAGAAAGGTGGCCTGTGAGAAGTAACAGTAGTAAAATATTTGTGTTGGGATCAGGGTGTGGTAGGCCCAGGCTAGTCTCAAACCCCTGATCATCCTGCCTCAGCCTCCCTGGTTCTGAGACAGATGTGCATTACCACACCTGGTCTGTGCTTTCATCTTCTTCGTGAAGACAATAAGGCAGGTGCGCTGTGGAGATCAGAGGAGGGGATGCTGCCAATCTCTTCATACAAAGAACTGGGTGCTTACGTGGGGCACGGTGGCATACGCCTGTAATCTCAGCACTCAGGAGGCAGAGATAGGCAGGTCTCTGTGAGTTCGAGGCCAGCCTGCTCTACAAAAGAGTCCAGGACAGACAAGGCTACGCAGAGAAACCCTCTCTTAAAAAACAAAAAAACACAAAAACAACAACAAAAAAGAATTGTGTGTTTACTGTAGAAATGTGGAAAAACACAAAATAGCACACAAAAAAAGGACTCTCTGTGATCACCTATTGTGGACACGCATGTGCCATAGTGTATGTGTGGAGGTCAGAGGACAGCCTTCGGGGGTCAGTGTCCTTCCACTATGTGGGACCTGGGGATTGAACTTGGGCTTAGCAACACGTGTCTAGCTACCTGCCAAGCCATCTTGCCAGCCCAACGGGTTTCTTTGTAACATAGGAAGCAGCAAACTCAGCGTAGGCTCGTAGGACCTCATGCCCTTCTGCATGGGGAGACTCGTGCCATCGCCTCCAGGGTAGAGTGGGCACTGTGGGGATGACCCCGCTCCCTCCACCTGCTGATGCTTGAGAATCCCTGGCTCTCCCAGCAGGTGGCAATGGTAAACACTTAAGCTCTTGTGAGCAATCCTGGGAGTCAGCTGTCGGTCTCCTCACCTGCGTCTTTGGAAGCAGAAAGGTGTTCCTGGGAGAACCTAGCAGCCTCATATCTCCTCAGGCGGTGGCACCTAGAGCAGCCGCTTAGCCTGTGGAGTGGGTACCATATTGCCTGGCTTCTGCTCCATGGGCCGCATCCAGACCCTAGGGGCCGTGAGTCCACACCCTCCTGTTTCCATTTAGGAAACAGGCTTAGGTTTTATACTTCATTACCCTCTCCAGCTAGCAAGGAGTGTTACATAGTGAGTCCAAGGTCAGCCTGGGCAACTTAGACCCTGTCTCAAAATAATAAAAAAAAAAAAGGGGGGGGAGGGTGCTAAGAACGGAACTTACTGACAAAGCATTTGTGTAACCTGTACAAGGCTCCAGGTTCCTTCTACAGTAGCAAAAACAATGGAGAAATACCTCCATTCTCTGAGTCTTGTTCTTTTGTGATTTCTCTTCCACCTCCTGGAAAGCCCCATGCCTCGGCATGCTGTCACTTGCTCCGCACAGGTCTTACCTTCTCGAGGACCCAGGCTTTGTTCTCTATCCCAGGCACCTCCCAGGCTTTTCTAGCTTCAGCTCCTACACCTTGCAAACTCAGCTTGGCCACTGGTGCCTTTCTTATGATCACCGGCCTCATTGTGTTGGGGTGTTCTATTAACACAATAGGGTAGAACAGCCCCAGGTGTAAAGAAAACCACTTTACTGCTGCCTTGGACGGCAATTGCTTTCTACAAAAGACCTCAGAACAAGACAGGGACAGGTAAATTTGGACTGAAAAAGAGAGAAACAGCCAGAGTGTCCATGGGGCCTTAGAAATGGCCTCAAAGGGGGATTGAAAGCTCTGTGTCTAGGTTGGATGCCCCCAGTGTAAAGGATGACAGTTGGCAGAGAAACGCCCATGTGGACCACTCACATCCAAATCCACCCCCACCCATACTTTGCCTGATACCCACGAGGCAGAAGAGAGCAGGGTCCTTGATTGTATGTGACTAAGAGGAAAGAGTATTTGCCACTTGGCCTGTTTTATGTACAACTCTCACTGCCACTGTTCCCCAGGCCTGGGCCTCCGTCCAGTGAGCCAAGATAAAATCTTGGCTCTTCCTCCCTCTGGCCATTTCAGTGCGTGCTGTCCACCGGCTGCTGGAGCATCGGCACCATGGCATCGCCTGGCCGTGCACAGAGCACCCCATCACAGAGCTGACCAGCTCTATCGTTCGTCGTGTAAATGAGGCTTCCGGGCTGTACCAGATGTTCGGTGTGCTGGCTGATATCATCCTGCTGAAGGAGTGAGTAGCCCTCCCCACTTCTTCTTCCCCATCCCGCTTTATCCATATACCCTGCCCCTTGCTTCTGGGACTATTCTGTGTGCTTAGTGACCCAATTGCTTCCTATAGAAAGGAGGCCCGAGAGGCTAATCTATCCTGGCAGAGAAGTCAGTGAGGTAAATACCACAATGTCTGCAGCACAGCCCAGTATAAACCTCAGATTATGGACTTCTTACTGTATGGTTTGGGGAAGTTATTTAAGCTTTGCGCTTTCTTGCCTCATCTGCAGAAATGAGCATAATTCCGTTGCAGCATTGAAGGGTGACGATAAGAGCCCCCTCAGGCAAGGACCAGGTTGATCCTTTTATTTTTTATTTTTATTTTTTTTAAGATTAATTTATTTATTACTTAGACAGCATTCTGCCTGCATGTGTGCCTGTGTACCAGAAGAGGGCACCAGATCTCACTATAGATGGTTATGGGCCACCATGTGGTTGTTGGGTATAGAACTCAGGACCTGTGGATGAACAGCCAGTGCTCTTAACCTCTGAGCCATCTCTCCAGCCCCAGGTTGGTCATTTTAGATCAAACGATTACTGGCAAATCAAAGGACACACAGAGCCTGAGAACATAGTGCAGGACATGTCAGGAAAGAGCAAGGGGAACTTAAAGAAGACAGACAGGTCAGAGGACACTCCTTGGTCCAAAGCCCTGGCCACTCAACACTAATTTCAGGGACACAGGGAGTCCAGGAGCTCTGTACCCTTCCATGAGTGCCACAGCTGTGTAGATCAGGGTGCTCATGCCAGAATCCAGTGCTCAGTCAGCATCCTAGTTCCATCACCCACCCTGGCCCAGCAGCCTCCCAGCATGTCACTCTGCCTTCAGCGTAGCCACCAGCCATCCTTTTAAAAGGAGAGTGATACTGTTGTCCCTGCCCCCACTCCCCAGGGGCCAACAGCTCCCCTTCTCCATCCACTTAAGGGCACACTCACCCCACAGCTCCTTTACTCAAGCTCTCCCTGACCTCCCTGACCCCGTTATTCTTGTCTCTATCTACAGTGACCAGCTTCTCCCCACTTTCCCTCATCCTGGGACGCCCTAGCCCCTGGTGTGTGCTCAGGTTAAACCTGCCCCAGCTATTCCAGAAGGCATGGTGATGTTATAGGGTGGGAGATTCCTGATATTATAGGGTGGGAGTCCACACTACCGAACCCCTCCCTGGTCCTGAGCCCTCCCCCGGGTCCCACCCACAGGAACGCCACAGCATTTGAGTACCTGGAGGAGTTCCCCATGCAGATGCTGGCCCAGCTGGAGACGCTCACAGGACGGACAGCGCGCCACGGGCTCTTTGTCATCAACATGGAATATGGCAAAAACTTCTCCGGGCCCGAGAAGGACGTGTTCTTTTATGACCGGTCTGTGGCCCACATAGAGGATGCCTGGATGTCCAACTTCCTCCACCCTGTCATATATTACTACAGGCACCTCCCCACCGGTGAGCTGCTCCCACCCTCGCCGAGCTCGGTCTCTTTGGGGATCACCACAGTCGCCATAAGGCCATTCAGAGTTTCTGCACTGACAGAGGGCACCCAGGGGACCTGCCACACGTGATCTCTGGGTACCATGCAGTGAAAGGGGTGCCGTCATGTTGTGGTGTCTCAGAGTGGGGGGAAGTGCTGCGGGTGAGCGTTAAGAAAAATGGATGAAAAAAAAACAGAGAAGAATGGATGAGGGCGGGTGAGATGACTGGGTGGGTTAAGGCACTTACCATGGAAGTCTGGAGACCTCAGTTCAATCCCTGGTACCCACAAAAGGTGGAAGAAGAGAACCGACCGCCCCGAATTGTCCTCTGACCTCCACACAGGCGCTGTGGCGTGTGTACCCACACAAACAGCAACAATAATAAACCACACAAGGACTAAGCAGGCCGACACAGCACAGAAATGGCAGGCCGAACTCCCAGGTCTGTACTCACAGCGGAGTGATCTCGGCCATTTTATCTAACCTTTCTGAGCTTTGCTTCCTGGTCTACAAAATGGGATGATGATAATCGTTTCATATAGGGTTGCAGGAGCATATACACAAAATGCCGGTGGCGCAAGGGCACATCCTCCATACCATGCCTTTCAGTTCAGCACTGGGGAGGCTGGGACAGGCTTACCACAAGCTCAAGGCCAGCCTGGGCTACTTGAGATCCTGCCAGAGGTGGCCCAACTGAGGGTTATTCCCAAAGGCAGAGGCTGCTTCAGAAGGCAGAAGGCAGGGTGTGGGCGGAGTGCAGATCTATAGTCAGCAGCCCAAATACTGGCCAACTACCATTGGTCACCCCCTGGAGACTGGTTTCCAGGGCTGGTCAGGTGTTGGTCCAGCAGCCTGTGGGCTTGGCCCTTAGGGAGCAGGATCCACAGCAGTGGGAAGTAAGTCCAGATAAGCCCCATGCCATCAATGGTCCCTGCGCTGCACTCAGAAACCACAGGCAGCAGGTCTGGTTCCTCTTCCTCCAGCTACATGAAGGTGGCTGCTGGCCAAGCTGACCACATCCTGGCAGAAGCACCCCAGGAAGGACATCACGAGAGCAGGGGGACATGCCAGCATGGGGCCTGGCCCTGATGCCTTCCTCCTCCCACAGAGCAAGATATGCGGTTTCGGCCTGCACAGTGGCCCCTGCCTCGGCCCACAGCCATTCACCACATCGTGGAGGACTTCCTGACTGACTGGACAGCTCCAGTGGGGCACATTCTCCCACTGAGGCGCTTCCTGGAAAACTGTCTGGACACGGATCTTCGAAGCTTCTATGCAGGTAACCGAGCTCCCAAGAAGGCAAAGGGTTGGGTGTATACCTTAGTGTTAGAGTGCTAACTTGCAGGGGTTTGAGGCCTAGCACAGGAAAAGGAAGGGGAAGAGAAGGCAGGAGAAAATGTAATGAGGAGCTAAAGACTACCAGAATTGATTGTATGATATTTTTAAAAGATGCAGATAAAACTAATGGACATAAAATATGCTTGAAATGAGAAGCTCAATATAAGGAGTTGGTAGTGCATTAGACAGAGGTAAAGAGAGAATTGGTAAATTGGAAGGCAGATCTGATAGCTAAATACTAAGAGGGATCTAGGGCAAGAACTCAAATGATCTAAAGGAGAAAGTAACAAGAACAAGCCAGTATTTTTGTCCTTTTAAATCCCTGGATGTTCTGAATCCAATGCTTTTTCTACTATTGAGAGAACATGTCAGACACCTGTCAAATGCCCAACACTATTCATACCAATTCACGTTAGGGACTGATTCTAGCCTATTCAAAGAGCAAGCATCTTGCTTCATCCTGAGTCTACTTTGAAATGATGATTTGGGAACTGACTTGCTACTGAGTGACATCCCAGCCCTGATCATCTAAGTATCTTTCTATCTTGGTTGACCCATAGAGTCAGATCCAAGCATCTTTGCAGTTCTAGAAGTCTAGGGTCAGCCAATCTTGATCATACACTGACCCCTGAAGATGCCTAGTAAAGAGCACCCTCAGTTCCAAACTGCCTGCCCGGGGCTTCAAGAGTCCACAAAAATGCAGTGGCATATTGATACCACAAGTCCTAGATCCTCCCAGCCTTTGTTTTTTTTTATTTTATTTATTTATTATGCATACACCAGATCTTATTATGTACCAGAACTCATTATAGATGGCTGTTAGCCACCATGTGGTTGCTGGGAGTTGAACTCAGGACCTTCGGAAGAGCAGTCAGTGCTCTTAACCTCTGGGCCATCTCTCCAGCCCCCCTCCCAGCCTTTGTTACTGCTGGGATGAATCTTTACAGTAACCCTGGGCACTGAGGAAGGGTAACATCAGAAGGTCATGCTGATGAATGGCCTTGTGGCTGCCATTGCATCTCTTCTCTTCCCTGCCAACACCTCTGTGCTGGAGTCAGAGGTGAGTAAAGAAAAGATACTATGGAACCCTTCTCAGCTTACTCACCACGTGACCCTAAGAGCATCGTTCTTTGTGTATTCCCTCCCATTTTACAAGAGTTACAGAGAAGGGGGAAAGTGAAGTGTTCCCCAAAGATGTAGAAGGACTCCACTGAGGCTCTGATACTCTGCCTTCCCACCCTGCCTCTAGCTCCTTATAAGACTGAGTGGGTATCTGTTTCATCACTTGTTTCTCAGTCAAAGCCCTCCACACCATGGAGGATATGGTCCAAGACCCCCAGTGAATATCTGAATAGATAGAACCAAATCACATACTTAGGGTTTGGGTACTCGCTTTGGGGATGTCATAATGAAATCTCAATATAGACCTGATGATTGCTGGCACAACGCTTTGATGTCAGAATATGAATGTGTATATGTGTGTGTCATGTTTTCCTCCACAAATGTAATGCCTGTTTGTTTTATATGCTATGTATCATTGCCACATGGATTTCTTTTTCCCTCTCGTGAGTTCCCATATGTAAGATGTATTTTACCATAGCATTTAGCAACTACACACAACACTTTTTTTTCTTTCTTATTCTGAGTAGAACTATCACCTTTTCACTTAAAGGAAATACCTTATGGCTTCCCTTTGGCCATCAATTACCATATTGCTTCACCTCTGTTCTTAAGCTTTAAAGCCATTACTGGCCAAGGTAAAATAAGATGTCCTAGTTTGCTTTCCATTGCTGTGATCAAACACCATGACAAAAAACAAAAAAGAAGTTTTCTCCCCAGATGACCCACCCTGTTGGGCACTAAGGGTAACTGACTCAGGTATAGTGTGACACTGTGATGGCTCTGTTAGTGGAGATGGCTACTAAGTGTGGGCGGTGTATAGTAGCACATACAGTATGATAACCAAGATGGCTACTAAGTAACTAGTAGTGGGAAGTATATACAACATGGAGTACCTGTATGCAGGGATGATTTCCATCCCTGTTAACCAGATGGTTTCTAAGTAACACATGGGTGTGTATTGTGTAAGATGTGGCTACCTGGACAAAGAAGTGATTCCCATACTATAACTCCAGATGCTACCCAGTAGCTGTGGGAAGTTAGTACATATAGTTCAGATCTCTACCAGGATGGTTCCCATCCTGGGTGGGCTGGAACAGAAAGTCTCTAGATGTCATCACAGTACTTGACACACCGTTTAAGACATGAATAGTTTATTTCTGGAATTTCATTCAGTATTGTCAGGTGGTTGACTGCAGCAAACGACTGAACCCGTGGGGGGGTGGGAGGAAGAAACCATAAGGCATGACCACTGAACTTGGCTGAAGGCTTTCTTCCAACTCTTGACTGTCACGCCCCACAAGGAACTACCTCTGGCTTTTGTGGTGATTCTTCCTGGTGCCTTTACTTGCTCGTGGATTCTTTTCATTGTTTCTTCAGATTTCAGAAATAATACACATCCACAGATATTTGTCAATGATCAAATTTAACATGTGCATCAGTTTTCTGCTTTGGTCCTAATAAGGATTTTTGCCTGTCTTATCTGTTTTACTTCCCACAACTGGGGAGAGAACCTTATTATCTCATGTGTGCTCATATGTAACACCTCTCAAGAGTTGATTCTCTCCTTCCATCATGTGGGTTCCAGTGCTTAAACTCAGTTCATCAGATTTAGCAGCAAGCACCTTTACCCGCTGAGCCATCTGACCCGCCCATGAAAAGAACTTTGTATGGAGTACTTGCAGCTCAGATATTGTTATAGGCAGTGCTGAGCTCAATACCTGAGTTCCCTACATACAAAGGCCAGCTTGCAGAACAGCTGAGGGCCAGCTCTGGAGAGATGACTCCTGCCATCCTGTCCCGTACAGAGCTCTAGGACCCATCTTGTCTGTGGTTTGCATCATTTTAGTATCCTGACCCATGACCTCATCTGGTCATATGTGAGACATCAGGAAAGGCAGCTTAGGTGGAAGGGCTGGAAAGGACAGTGCAGGGCCCCTGAGGAACACTTCCCCTTCCCCACCCTTGCCCACGCCTTCTTGTACCAACCTTGCCTGACACCTTCTTCTGCCTTTGTACAGAGTCCTGTTTCCTATTCACCTTCACACGCCAGAAGTTGCCCCCCTTTTGCCAGCAAGGATACCTAAGGATGCAGGGGCTTTTAAGCACCGAGAGCCTTCGGCAACATGGCGTGGAAAGCAAGCTCCTGCAGAACTACACAGCCATAGAGGACAACAGCAGGTGGCTTGGAGACCAGCCCTCGGTTCCAGGGCATCTGACTCAGTCCCTTGACAAGAACAAAGAAGAACTGTGAGCATCCTCTCCCAGGCTATGGTGGCTGGCACCTCTCCAGGAAACCTTTTCCCACCTTTCAAGCTTCTCAGAACCATCATATAGATGGCAGACAACAGAACAGCCTATGGAGTGCAGAATGCAGAAGGCTGGGACACGGTCACACTGTGGTGTCCCTTTCTATGCTGCCCCTGGGTGCTAGATGCAAGGTTAAGAGAAGGGTACGTTCTGTCAGGTATGAGCTGCCTTCCACTGCCGGCTTCTGTCCCACTTGAACCATCACAGACCACACTGGTCTAGTGCGTCTGCTTCTAGGACCAACCAACTTCCTTTTCCTTCTGGTTCACTCTGCAGATGGGCTTGGATCTACCTGGGAAACAGCTGGCAGCTGAAAGTCCTTCATTTCCATAGTGGGCCTCTTAGAGTGAAAGCTTGAGGTCTTCAGCAGTGGGGCAGACACTTAGGATCTCTGCTCCCCAATGCAGCTATGGACCCCAACTCAGAAGCATCAGACATCTTCTAAGGTCCTTATCCAGGAGAGACTGCCCCTATGCCACCCTTTCTTTCCACACCGTCATGCCCTCCCTGGCACTGGCTCTCGGCAGAACTCTCTCAGGCTGGGCATCACAGGCCCGGAGGGCTGGTAAAGGACAGAGACAGGAGACTCCTGCAAGGTCATCTGTCCAGCTGGCTTCTCAGGAGCAAGACCTCAATGCTGCCCTGTCCTCAAGATCACACTCCCAGGGATCAGGAGCCTCTGTCCCTCTCCCACCTTGCTGACTGGCATCCTGAGCAGTGTCTTCCTTGAGAGCAGCCTGGGCAGGTTTAGGGTGTTGCTGTGCCTGCTGCCCTGGGCATAGAAATGTTGACACGTGCTCTGATTCTGGCTGCCTTGCTGTTCCTCTCCCCTTCCTTGCCTTCCTCATCAGAGTCCACACTCAGCTGACAAATTAGTCTCACTGATGAATAAGCCATAAGGAAAGCATGACCACAAGGGAAGCATGGAAATCACGTGATTTCCCACAGGCCCAGAGTGCAGATACTGTTTCTCACCAGCCCTCTTTTATTCATGGCATTCATCCTCAGACATGCAAGGACATGTCAACCCAAAGCCCCTTCCTGGGAGTATCCTCTTCCCCATGGAAGAGTCTTGGCTGGGTCCAGGCCCTCTGAGCCGCCTGACCTACCTGCCTTCCTCTCCAGTGCTTACCAAGTTCTAACAGGGCAATTCAATAACTTCATCTCACCAGGAGGAACTGTGTACCTCTGTACCTACTTGAGGGAGTCTGCACAGGGCCAAACCTTCTAACTGAGTCATCCCCCAGCTGACATCACCAGGCTGCCGGTGTCACTTTATTTCACACAGGGTGATGGGCAAGCCAAACTGGGACCTTGCCATCCCACCCCTGTTTCCAGAGCATTTTCAAATGAGTCTTTGATTTAGCGCCAGGAAATGGAATGCTGTTCTTTACACGTCGCCCTCCAGTCATTGAGGCTGGCTGAGCCACTTGTTCAGTGCCTTAGCAAGTAGCTGGCTGACACCCTCGTGTATGACATCTGCTGCTTCCTGTCATCTGCCAGATCCTTGATTCTGTCAAAATATCAGGCAGCCTTATTTGTTTTTAACACAGGATTCTGTTGTTGCTCAGTTGACTAGGGATGTCTTCTACCCGATAGGGTTTCACCATGTCCTGGCTTGGTACTTATTTTTAAGGCTTTTAATTATGTGTACTTGTATGTAGTTATGTGTGGGTATGTATATGTGAGTGTCCAGAGACCAGAAGAGGGTGTCAAGAGCCCTGTAAAGCTGGAGTTACAGGAGGTTGTGAGCCACCGTATGTGGGAACTGGAAACTGAGCTTAAACACTATGGAGGAGCAGGAAGTACTGAGCCACTTGCTCCAGGACCCCTCCCCCATAACTACTTTAAAGAAAAGATTAAAAATAAGACAACATACCAGCACTAGGGTGGCCAAGGAAGGAAAATTGAGGTTGAAAGGCTAGCCTGGGCTACATGGAGAGTTCCAGGAAAGTATGGGCAATTTAACAAGATCTTGTCCCCCAAAAAAGAAAACTTAAAAGGGCAAAAATAGACTGGGCATGGTGGTATATGCCTTCAATCTTAATTAAACACTTTCAAAGCACAGGCTGGAGAATCTGTTGTGAGTTCAACTTGCCAGTTGACACAGCAGGTTCCAGGTCAGCCTGAGCTACATAATAAAACCCTGCCAAATAAGTAAGTAGATAGATAGATAGATAGATAGATAGATAGATAGATAGATAGATAGATAAATGCATGGGCAAAAATAATTACGGTGAAGGAACTGATTGAAATAAGTGAGAAACACGAAGATGGGTTCAGTAACTTTCTGTGATCATCTCTTAAATGGTGAAGGGGGGGCTGATGAGTGTGCCTACACGGGTGACACTGTGTGTGACGTGGCACCAGGTGAGGTGGAACAGCAGCTGGAGCTGCTGGTAGCCGTGAAGACAGGAAGCCACAGTGGCTCTGGGGCTGTGGGACACAGTTCTGGATTACTCTTTCAATCAAATTTGTGTTTATTTTTCAAATGTGACTATATGCTACTGGAATAAAAAATAGATTTATTTTTAAACAATTTCTGCCCTTGAATTTTGGGATTGCTGGACAAGAGTGTCCATGGGAGTGCTTGCAAGAGGCTGTGCTCTGCTGTGCTGGCCATGGTGGCCACACTTAGGTGCCCTAGAAGGAATCACCAAGGAGTACCGTGTGTCAGACCACAAGTTCCCTCAGAGGCAGAGAATGGCAGACCTACCTGTAACGCTTCCACTTGGGGGGTGGGAGGTAGAGGCGGGAGGATCAGGAATTCAAGGTCACCATGAGATACAAAAGACATTTTTTAAAAGATTTATTTATCTATTATTTATACAGCGTTCTGCCTGCATGTGTGCATGTACACCAGAAGAGGGCACCAGATCGCACTATAGATGGTTGTGAGCCACCGTGTGGTTGCTGGGAATTGAACTCAGGACCTTTTGGAAGAACAGCCAGTGCTCTTAACCTCTGAGCCATCTCTCCAGCCCAAGACATCTTTTTTTTTTTTTTTTAAAGACTTACTTATGTACGTATTTTGTATATATGGGTACTTGGTCTGCATGAGGAAGTTGAACTTGGGATCTTCAGGAGAGCAGTGAGTGCTCTTAACCACTGAGCCATCTTTTTCCATCCCCTGCAAAAGGCATCTTTAATTGCAGCCTTCGGGAGGCACAAGAAGCAGGTGGGTTTCTGTGAGTTCAAGGCCAACCTGATCTACAAAAGGAGTTCCAGACCAACAAGCTCAAAACGAAAATTAAAAAAATAATAATAATAAAATACATATCCAGGCTAAAGGAAGGGAGTAGTTAATGCCCTCCTCCAGTGAAATCTCTGGACTGACTGAGACATCATAGCATGGCCACCCCCTGGGAGCACCTCCTCCCAAATGATAGGAAATCAGAGATAAAGTCCTTCATGTGGAGAGACAACCCCTCCCCCCAGGGCTGCTCTCCAATGCCTTGGACAGCACCAAATTCCTTCTGTCTAATGAAAGTGGTGGTGTCCCTGAAGTCCACCTGGAAAACCAGCTGACCTAAAAGTGAATTTGTGGCCTGGGGGTGTGGATCAGTTGATAGGACACTTGCCTAAAACAAACAAAGCCCTGAATTCGTGGTAATCCAGCAGGCATACTGCTCAGGAGGCAGAAGCAGGAGGATCAGGGAGTCAAGGTGGTACTCAGCTATACAGTGAGCCTGAAGCCAACTTTGATGATATAAACATTAGATGATATTAAAAAAAAAAAAAAAAAACATAAGCCAGGTATAATGGCACAGGCCTATGACACCGCCCCCGCCTCACCAAGCACTTGTGAGTTGACAAGAGGAGGATCCACAGTTCAAGGCCAACCTCAGCTACATGTGAGTTTGAAGCCATCCTGAACCACATGAGACCTACCTCAAACTCTAACAGGGCCCCAGACCTTAGTAGGCTCCCAGACCTTAGCTCAACTGACTCCATGATAGAAGTACCATTCAGGCTGTAAAACTCAGCTTGTAGACAGTCCCATAGGCCAAAATGAAAACAAAGACCTAATCCATCAAAGTCCACAGTTCAGGAAAAGTCTCAGAATGTACTAACCTTGCTTCTTAGCTTCCATAGTTTCACTTCCGGTAACTCATCTTGTCAACCCAGAACATGGATTTTGTGCTTAGAAGCTCATCCTGAGAAAGGCTCCGTGCTACACTGGGATCCTGAACACCCTGTGTAGAGTGTAGTCGGTAGCTGGCTGGCTGCCAAAGACTTTCTGTTGGCTTAAACTCATGTCCAGGCAGTTTTCTCTGCTGCATGCCCCACAGCAAAGCCACACACACAAGAAATCACGTGGCACAGAACTGAGACCTTCCTGCAACCACCAGTGACCCTTAAACGTGGCTCCTACCCTAGGCAAACCAGGCAACCATAGCACCTGCATGAGCAATGAACTCCAACAAGTCACCAGTAATGCACTGGTGTCAGTTAAGGAAAGAAATGAAAGCACTTCCCCTCGATGTCATTTACTCAAGAGTGAGAGCAATTTGAACCCCCTACTTCACGCTGCCGGTGCCTTCCACCCTCTGCTGTGTGAGTGTGAATTTGTGCCAGCCTGAAAGCTGTCTTGTGAATCTGGCCCTGTGCCTGTCTCTGTCTCCGACTGTGTCCAAGTGTCTGTGTTTAAGGAAGGGCTTTGCCCTCTCTTATTGAACAGAGCTGAAAGCTTTTCAATGGGGAATGAACTGGACACTTTACAGAAATCTTTAACAGAGTTTTACAAGGGATTAAGTCACTAGCTCCAACTGACCCAGAAAATAAACCTCTTCCACAAACATCACTGTTTATCAAGTACATTATACATGTTGCTGTCAAAATTTATGGATTATTTTTATAAGACTGCCTCCTCCCTATATTTGCCGGATCAGAGGCATGGAAGAGCACTCCATCTAAGATTACAGCTATGATGCAGTAGTTTAGGTTGCAAAGGTTGACTACACAGAAAACCCAAGGCAGGTTATGTTATTCCATTGTTCTGGTAAAGACAGGTTAAACAAACAGGCTGAGGGCAGCACTCTTCAACCTCACGTGACCTCAGGGTGTGAGTGGGGGGTCCAGTTCCTTAGACTGTTAAGAGGCATTGAACATAATGCATTGTCACAGCCACAGCTCCACCCAACAGAGCCTGATGAGAGGCCCTGAGCTAAAACCACCCAGACAAGCCACCACTGACCCCTGATTACAGAAACTTGGGGACAGGCTGCTAGTGGGTGGGAAGCTGCTGCACAGCATCTCGTGACTAATACACGCTCCACATGGATTCCATTCCCACCACGACCACATGCAGTAAGGTGACTCACTCTCCAGAGGGACCGAGGCTGAGGACAGCCACACAGGAAGACAATGGTGGGGCCCTGAGAAAATTCACCCCACGGGAGAGATCCTCTAGACAGTGGCAATCCACTCACGAATGGCAGCTCTGTGCGTTACTCTGTTTGTTGCTCTGACAAAAGCAATGTAAGGGGGAAAGTGGTTTTGTTTGTGTTGGTTTGGCTTGGTTTGATGTCTGAGGGTGCTTTGCCTGCGTGTGTCTGTGCACCATCGTCATGTCTGTGCCCTAACAGCCAGAAGAGGGCATCACATCCCCTGCAACTGGAGTCAGACGTTAAGAGCTGCCACATGGGTACTGAGACTTGAACTTGGGTCCTCTGGAAGAGCAGCCAGTGCTCTTAACTGCCATCTTTCTAGCTCCAAAGGGCCTTGGTTTTGGCTCACAGTTTGAGGGTACAGTGGCCTCTAGAGTGTGAGGCTGCTGGTCATATTGCATCCCCCGTTAGGAATCAGAGAGAGTGAAATGCTGGCCCTCAGCTCACTTTCTCCTTTTTTACTCAGTTTAGAAAGCCAGTCCATGGGACACTGCTACCCACATTCTAGGTAGGTCTTCTGTCTTCCTCAAACCTTTCTAGAAAATCCTTCATCAACACGTATGTTTCTATGATGAGTCTAAATACAATTAAATTGACAATAATGCTTAACTGTCATGGTGGCCCAGTCCTTGCCATCCTCCACATGGGTTTCCTTCAACTAAACATTGGGAGACAATTCTTTTTGTTGTGGTGCTGTGGGTTTTTTTTGCTTGTTTGTTTTCTTTCATTTAATTAATTATTTATTTTTTTCTTTTCTTACCAACTTCCATGGGGGTTTTGTTTGTTTGTTTACATTTTATTTGATTACTTACTGTGCCTGGGCATGCGCACTACACAGATGTGTAGAGATCGGGACAACTTCAGAGAGTCAGTTCCCCTCCTACCATCTGAACTGAAATCATCAGACTTAGCAGCAGGCACCATTGTCCACGGAGCCATCTTGCCAGCTCAAGAATTCTCCTCATAACCATCTGTAATGAGATCTGGTGCCCTCTTCTGGCCTGCAGGCAGAACACTGTATATGTAATAAATAAATCTAAAAAAAAAAAAAAAAAAAAAAAAAAAAGAAAGAAAGAAAGAAAGAAAGCTTTCTTAATCCTAAGAAGACAGTATGGTTCCCATAGGGGTGGGAGTGTGAAGAAACAGTTGAGGGATACTGATTACATAGCAGGTGCCAAATGAAGCCTCCTCATCCACAAAGGCATGACAGGTGATTCTGAATGGGAAGGGGAGACCCCCTAGACTTGGGACATCCGCCCTTGGCCAGCTCCGGTCTCAGCACTCAGGTCTGCAGCCAATTAGAACATCAACCACCAAGCCAAACTGGATTCTTCTCTCAAAAATAAGCCATCAACGGCATCTTTGCATTGCAGATGCTTATTTTTAAAACACGGGGGAAACGCTGACTGGATAAAGATCTCTGTCAGACTGTAGGCTTTAAAAAAGCACTTAATTCAATCTGGCATCCCAGACGGAATGTAAATCTGCTACAGAGCAAAGCTGATGGGCAAGCAGGAGGTGCTGCAGCCCAACTGCATCATGAGATCAATCCATCAACCCAAAATAAAAAATAGCCGGCAACAGATGTACTTCAGCAAGGGAGAAAGGAACAACAGGCCGCCTTGTCTCGCTCCTTCCTCTGGGCTGCATAAATAAGGCTGTTTTGCCGGCTCTTCTGCAGAAGCCCCACTTGATCTCATTGCCAAATCCTCCAAAAGTCTATCGCCTGCTTCTTCATTTCTCTCTGAGATGCTATCATTGCTAACCTATTCTCTCAAGTTGTTTCAAATCATCAGGAAATAACTGGATGCAAAAACCCCTCAGGATGAGATGATGGTGACATATGTCAGAGCGTCCAGTGTGTGGTGTTGTCATCTGGCAGTTTTGAAACAAAGCAACAACCAAAAAGCATAATATGATCTGCTACCACCGGCTGCACTGAATTTTAAACAAGCGTGCTGGGAGAAATACCCAGAAACGCTTGATCTAAGGCACTGCAGTAGCTTAAAGACGATCCAGAATATGACCACTGCAGGGATGTTTGGCACCTTCCCACTGAATTGTGGTAGGCCAAGGTAGAAACAGTGATGCCCCAATTACCAGGCGTAGCTTTAGGCTTTAGGAGACTGACAGCTCCCACTGTCCAAGCACCCAGTGCCACCCTGTGAGGAAGCCCCATGGGGAGAGAGGCCCACAGGATCAGGAGCGATGCAGCTGCTGAGTTGCCAGTCAGCTCCACAGCAGCCCTGAGAGAGCTGCATGGGAACGGGCCCTCTGGCTCACCAACTCTCCCTAGTGCAGTGGTTCTCAGCCTCAAAGCTGGGACCCCTTTGGCAAGCTTCTGTCTCCAAAAACAGTTACATTATTATCCATAACAGCATGATTTATAATCTGTAATCTCAGTACTTGGGAGGCAGAGGCAGCAGGATTGTTGGAGGTTCAAGGTCAGCCAGAACTAGGCAGCAAAGCCCTGTCTCAAACAAAACAAAACAAAAAATTAAAATAGTTAATGAGCCTGAGGTGAGGACCCCGGACTGCTGCTCATTGTCCTTCACTCGGAAGATCCAGCCTTTCTGTAACAGCAGCATTGCTACAGAGGAGGACTGACGTCATGAAGTTTGCTGGGCTGGCCTGAGTCCCTTCCTAAGGCAGGCAAAGAGGAGAAGCCTGGGTGGAAGTGGCTCCCACTCTCCTGAACAGCCCTTCTCTGCCAACAGCTGCCTCCTGCTGAAGAGCCCGTAAGGGGGAGCACACTAGGCGAGATCTGGCAAGGAGGAAGAAGCCTGCCCCCTCCTCTCCTCACAGCTGCAGGTCTGCCTTGCTCTGCAGAACCCCAGCCCTGACCTCCAGTAACACACAAGCGGCCTGGAGCCAGAATTAGCCTGGTACCCAGGCCACCTCCATCACACATGGCCCCGGAGGGGACATTGTGCAATAGCTGGAAACAGGACAGTGCACGTCACAGCTGGCATGAAACTGGCTGAGATTGTTCTGCAATGGAGCTAGAAACGCCAGAGGTTCCATCCAGATGGGACCTAGGCCAGGAGGAGTACTTTGACTCCTTCACTCTAGAGACAGAGGCAAACAGACCTCTGTGAGTTCAAGGCCAGTCTTGTCTACATAGAGACTTCCAGGCCAGCAAAAACTACATAGTGAGACCCCAGTTTCAAAAACACAAAGTTAAAACAGAAACAAACCAAAAAAAAGAAAAAAAAAAAAAAACAGTCCTCTAGAGGCACCCCTGTGGGTGTGGCCTGCCATCCCATAGTTTTGTATGTTTTGTTTTTGTTTTCTCAAGGTGCCTCCTTCGTACTCTGACATCCTCCAGTGTCCCAGGTGCTGAACTGTGACTGTCCTGCAGCCCTGTCCTCTGCAATCCAACCCTGGACTGCCGGCTTCTCCCAGAGGAAACTGAGTACCGCAGCACCATCGTGTGGAAGCCTTGCTTAGGGCATGCTGCCAAGAGCACTGAGCCTCAGGCGGAGCAGCGACAGCCTCCACGGCTTGGCCTCAGATGGCCTGTGCTGCTTGGCGGGACTCTGGAGGCTGGGGGAGGAGGCAGCACTCTAGAGCCAAGGCAGACTCTTCTGGGGGCAGCATGGCCCTGTTAAGACGCACCCCCGTGTTCTGTGTGTGTGCCGACAAGCTTCTTGATTTCCATGTGCCCGGGTGGCTTCCGCTGAGATGAAGGCTGTGGCTTCAACTGTTCCTTCTTCCTAGAGCAGCAGGGTGTGATGAGTTTAGCATGCAGGAGGCTGACAACAGTGCTAGGCATTTACGTGGTTACACTGCAGCACAGCGGGACAGTTCAAACCCTTTAACCAAAATCGTCAGGAAGAGAAGCAGTGAAAGGCTGCCATCTCGACATTTAGGGGGCTGAGTACACAAGACCATCTCTGAGAATAATTCTTTTTGGTCACATAGCAACAGACGCCACACAAAGCACGGCTGGTAACACCTGCCATGTTTCTCTCTCTCTCTTTTTTGAGAGTGGAGGGGTGGGAGGAAAGTTTCTAGACAGGGTTTCTTTGCGTAGCCTTGGCTGTCCTGGACTTGCTTTGTAGATCAGGCTGGCCTTGGAACTCACAGCGATCCACCTGCCTCTGCCTCCGGAGTGCTGGAATTGCAGGCATGCACCGAATTTTGGCATTTTCAACTCCATTCTGTTTCCTTATCTTATTTTGTATGAGACAGGGTCTCATGTAGCCCAGATTGACTATCAACTTAATATAGCCAAGAATGACCTCGCATTTCTGACTGGCCCGCTCCGCTTCCTGAATGGTGGGACTGTAGGCACGCACTCCTATAATGCAGTGCTGGGTATCAAATCCGGGACCATTTTGTGCGCTAGGCAGGCACTCTGCTGAGCTATATCTCCAAGCCCCTCTGTATTCTCTCTCTCTGTGTGTCTTTGAGAGAGAATTTCACTATATTGCCTTGGCTAGCCTGAACCTAAATCAAGCTGTCCTAAATCACAGATCCACCTGCCTCAACCTCCTGAGTGCTGGAACTAAGGTCATGTGGCACCATGCCCAGCTAACTTTGATGATCACAGAGGGATGGGAGAGATGTCTCAGCAGTTAAGAGCACTTGTTGCCCTTGCAAAGGACCTGGGTTATGTTCCCAGCATCTATATGACACCAGTTCCAGGGATCCAACATTTCCTTCTGACCTCTACAGTGCACATATGTACATGCCGGCAAAACACTTCTACATGTAAGTAAACAGTAAATCTGAAACAAACAAACAAACAAACAAACAACTTTTAGGGGCTGGAGAAATGGCTCAGTGTTTAAGGGCACTCTCTGCCTTCCAAAGGACCCAGGGTCAATTCCCAGCACCCACACGGCAGCTCACAACTGTCTATAACTCCAGTTCTAGGGATTCTGTCACCTTTATAACAGTGCACATACAATAAAATTAAATAAACATATTAAATAAATTTATTTTAAAAAAAACTTTTAAACTGATCACAACATTGATTTCACCAATGCTCATAACTCATAATCTGAAACACAGATGTAGCTGCCTGTCCTGATTCCTTTTGCTCTGCTTCAAGCTTGTGCCCTGAATCTGATTGGTGAATGTACCAGTCCCATGACATAGGTACCACCAAGCACCTGAGGGACCTTTGGCAGCCTGCTGAGAGCTTAGCCTTTGTAACAAGCCATCTACCTGCCAGAGGAAAAGGAACTGACATCATGCAAGCTCCTGTATCCTCTTATTCCCACTCCCTCAGTTTTTGAGACAGGCTTTCTCTGTGTAGCCCTGGCTGTCCTGGAACTTGCTCTGTAAACTAGGCTGTCCTCAAACTCAGAGATCCATCTGCCTCTGCCTCCTGAGTATTGGGATTAAAGGCATGCACTACTCAGTTAGCTCACAGTCTTTCTCTGAGGAAGTCAGGTTGTTTCCATTTCTCAGACAAGAAGCCTGGGCCAAGAAAGGTGAGATGACTATAAAATAGACATAAACAGGACTGGTCCTGCTTTAGAATTCAGAATGGGGATCAAGCAAGGAAATTGGCTCACAAGAAACGCTCTGAAAATGCTGACTAGGACGGGTAGGTGGCTGGGGAAGAGAAAGTGCTGGAGACAGAGAAAAGCAGATATGGAAGTAGGTGGGGCAGAGCATCCCTGCCAGATGGTGCCTGGCATTATCAGCAACAGCTGCAGCAAGGGAGGCTGACCTCAGGAGCCCGGGGATCTGGGTATCCCCCTGTGGGTTGTCATCCTGGATAAGGGCAGGGAATAAGACAAGAGGTCAAACAAGGTAGAGAGGCCACTCTGCCCATACCTGACCTAATCTGCCTTCAGTGGGCAAGACTCTACCAAGTCGAAGGCTGACATGGCAGTGGCTAGCTAGGGCAAGTACCCTTGTTCCCCTCACTTTGTCCTAGAGGAAAAAGCCCTGCACAGCAGGGGGACCTGCCAACTGGACAGAGGACAAAGAGAGAGAGAAAGAGAGAGAGAGAGAGAGAGAGAGAGAGAGCGAGCGAGCAGGATGTGGCCAAGATGAACCGGATGAGAGCATGACAATGGCTTTGGAAGGGTACAACGGACCATGGAATGTGCTGAGGAAAATGGATTTGACGTTAGAACTCTGTGGGTCATTGCTGCACCTCCCAGAGCCACTGGGCCCCTCCTACGATGTCAGGCACTGGGGCAAGTAACACAGACAGATCCTGCAGTGTGGAGGGACACGGGTTCTTGCACTCACAGAGAAGCACTATGGAAACCAGGATGTCAAACACAGGGTTGTCTCTTCAAAGGACCATAAGTATAACCTGTTTTCCACCTAGGAGGCTGGGAGTGGAGGTGGCTGGGAGCGAAGGTGGCTAACAGCCTGGTGACCTCTGTGCATCTGTATGACTGGTTCCACACCAGATCCTCCGACACCCTTAAGACATCACCTGTAGTCAGTCTATGGAACCCATCTTTATGGAAGGCATGAAATGTACTTTACAAGGAATTTCCAATGTAGTCATGTCTTAAGCTTTATTGTGCACATGGGATTGAGTTAATTATCACCAGGAGATTTTTCTAAATTGTGTTGGGCTTAAATATGCCTAAAATAAACTACCCAGTGTCGGGCTCTCAAAGTTTGAACCAACCCCAGCTACTGAGTCGTGCTGAACTGGGCTGCCTTCTTGCCTTCTTGCAAATCATTCCTCTGCCGGCCATGGTGTATGCAGAGCCAACCCCAACACTGCAGGGCTGACAGTAGAGTGAGAAATAAAAAGACACCGCGGTAAGGGGTGCCACTCAGTTGGCAAAGTGCTTGTTTAGTTTAATTCTAGCACCACACAAAACTTCATCTGGGATAAGGGAAGACTCTATCTGAGAAAGAAAAGAAAAGGGGAGGGGGGCTGGCTGTGGTGGCACACGCCTTTAATCCCAGCACTCAGGAGGCAGAGGCAGGTGGATCTCTGTGAGTTCAAGGCCAGCCTAGTCTACAAAGAGAGTTCAGGACAGCTAGGGCTCTATCACACAGAGAAACCCTGTCTCGAAAACCAAAAAGAAAAAAAGTGGGAGGGGGGATGGAGAGAGAATAGAGGTAAAAAGAGAGGGAGGAAAGGGGGGTTAAGGAGAGAGGGAGGAAAGAAGGAAAAGAAAGGAACAGACAACAAAACAAAGTTTGGAGAATGGGGACTGAGAGGTGCAAAGAGGAGGTCCTGCCTCCACTGGAGGAGATAGAAAAGAGATCCAAAACCAAATCTAGTACCTAGTAGCATACTTTTCAGAAGTGTAGTTCTAGGAAAGCCTTCTGGCGATAACTGCAGACACCAACACACCTCAGCAGATGGAGTCCTGCCAGTTTGCCTGTTCGCCCTGGACACATCACATAACCCCTCTGACAGAACCACCTGCTGAGATGTGCAAAGAACCTAGATTTGGTGAGCATCTACTGAGCAGCCTCTCTGGGTCCAGCACTGCACGAGGTTGGTGCTGAGCATTTGCAGGTGAGCGACGCCCACAAGTCCCCACTCTCAGAAAGCACAGACCTGGTGCAAGAGACACTGTAATGTGTTAGTTGGGTTCCAAAGCAAGGACTAGCGAGAAGGAAGTGATACCACTCAGAGAAGATAAGGATGGCGGGTGTTCTAAGCACTGAGAAACGAAATTCAGGGTAAAAAAGTTGTGGAAGAAGTGAGCAGGCAATGTGTTCTCAGACCATAAGGGGCTGGAATACAAGTTACAGTATGAGTAAGGAGGGTACTTACACCTCAGTTATTCATGCCAGTGGGAATGGAGGGAGCGCCCCAGGCCCAAGCTTCACAGATGACACCTTGGGTCCTGCTTTCCCAACAATTCCAAAAACAAAAGCTTGAAAGGCCTTAGAAGTACCACCAGCCTTTAGGGGCAGAGCGACTTGCTCAACTATAAGAACTTAGGTTGCACAGACAAGAGCCAAGGACCACAGAATACACACACACACACACACACACACACACACACACACGCACACACTGACAGGGTCTCAAGTATTCCCTATGTAGTCAAGGATAACTCTGAACTCCTGAGCTCTTCGGCCTCGGCCTCTGAGTTTCTGGGATTAGGTATGTGCCATCATAGCCGGTTTACATGGTACTGAGAACCCAGGCTTCGTGTGTGCTAGCAAGCACTCTACCCACTGAGCCACAACCCCAGCCCGGGAATCTCTTCCTTTAAACACTAAGCTTCCGCGGAAGAGAGCTTCCTCGACGTTAAGATGAACACAGCCCTTTCCTTCCTGCCCTTTCTCGAGGCCAGACCGAAGGGCAAATAAAACGAGAAGCAGCAACGGCTGGTTCCAAAGCCACTCCTTCCTCCCCGCATTCCCGCCCCTCCTCCCAACTAACCTCCCTCGCCAGTCCCACCCCACTTCCGGTCCCTCCTCCTTGGTCCCATCCTTTCCGGTCGCGCCCTCTCGGTCGCATCTCTTTTCGTCACCCTCATTGGTAGAAAATACCGAGCCCCCACCCCCCAAGTTGCGGAGAAACGCTGTCCCGGTAGTCTTTCCCGGAAATGACGCTAGGTCCGCCACTGAGGAAGTGACAACAGGAGTGCCCTTGAAGGGCAGGCCGTCTAGGCTCCGCAACCCTCCGCTCGCGCTGCCGGGAGGTAGGAGCCCCGAGGGTTGGGCCGAGCCGCGGAGGCGGCTGGCTCCAGTGCAGGCTGGCGACCGGCAGGCGGAAGCCCTGAGAGGGGGGACCTAGCCTCGGCAGCCACACGCCCTGCGCTCCCCGTCTCCCCAATCCCCCCAACACGTGTCCCTCCTTTGGGCTTCCCTCTGTACACATGCACCCATTTCTATTTGGTCTCCCGTGGCTGGTTCCTATGCCTCTTGGTTCCTCCTTCCGTAGTTGGGAGGCTTCTTTGCTCATCCTTCGACAGCTCTCTTTACCCTCCTTAATTTCCCATTAAAAGGCACTTTTTAAAAGAGCGATTGAGAGGGTAAAGATTTTACTGACACCTTGGGTTCCAATTAACTGTCCTTTTAAAAACTGGGTGACGTTGGGCGTGTCACTTAAGCCACCTGTTTCCCCGAATGTGGACAGTATTATAACAGTTTCTTCAGAGTTGATCAGGGAGAACCAGTGATGTAACTCCGTTCCGCCTTCCAGCAGCCTCATAATTACACCTAAGTCTTCATTCCGCCCTCGCCTCTAGATAGCTTTTGTTGTTGTTGTGTGGAAGTTTTCAAGACAGGGTTTTATTGTATAGCCCAAACTGACCGTGACTTATAGCTATTTATAATGACAAGCGTGCTTCACACACAAAAATCATACATTTTGCTTCCAGCGCTGCATGTGTCAGACATCTCAGAATTCCAAGATAACTTTGTTTTTCCTAGCGTGCTGACTTCCTGTTGTGTACCGTGTACCCCAGCTCTTCGTGCCTCTTTCTCTCACAGATGGCTCAGCGGCTGCTCCTGAGGAGGTTCCTGACCTCACTCATCTCCAGGAAGTCCCCTCACGGTGGGTGGGCTTCCCTCACCCCCAGGACCCTGCAGAGCCCTCAGTACAGTGCCGAGGGTCAGGCAGGAACACTCAGCCCAGCCCGGACGCTACACACCTCCAGAGTGTGTTCAACAACCTTTAACATCCAGGATGGACCTGACTTTCAAGACAGAGTTGTCAACAGTGAGACGCCAGTTGTTGTGGACTTCCACGCGCAGTGAGTACTGGGGGAGACGTACTTGAGCAGGTATTTATTGCATGCCAGCGATGGTGCCCACTATGGCTCGCTACCATGTACAATGCTTTTCATGTGTAAACTCACTATGAAGACTTTTGAGACCCGGTGCCCTGCCCTTAAGAAGCATGCAGTGTGGTAGGAGACAAATTGGCAAACAGTCTTCATAAGCAGGCCAGGGTGAGTGCTGCGTCACGCCTGTGTCCTGCGTCTCACGGCCTGAAAAGTCTTCTCCAGTGTGGAATAACGTTTTATTTTAACATCTCAGCCACCAAAACTGTGGGAAGGGCTGGGCAAATCATCAGCACCGCCATGGTAGTGCCCACGTGTGTCTGGGGTGGGCAGGAGCTGTGTCCTTCCCATACGGTAATTGTGTGTTTTAGGATATAGAAATGCCTGCATTTTAACCTGGTCTTCCTTCCTTTACACCTTTACACCCGATTCAACCAAAAAGCCAAGAACCTGATTAACAATTAGGAGGCTTTCTAGACAGGTCTCACGGGTTCTTTTGTTTTCTTTCTGGTCTTTTCTCTGACTCACCGAGTTGCCTTGGACAGACCTGTATGTGTCCTGTTGTCTGAGATAAGGCCTTGCAGGCTGGCTTTTTAGATATTTAGGTTTATTAACTGATTGGAAGTTTTGGGATAGGAATGAGGAGTTGAGATAGGGTCTCACTGTGTAGTCTATGTCAGACTTGAGCTTGCCTTTTTCTGCCTCCACCTCCTGTATATAAGAGACGACTGGTATGGGCCAGCTTATAGAAAAGATAAAGCAGGAGTTGACGGCCAGGGATCTGTGGAAGGCAATTCCTCCAACTTCCTGGTATGGTGGAAAGCTTCTGAAAGGAATGGTCAGTGAGTTAGTCCTCTTTTATTTTATTTTATTTTATTTTATTTTATTTTATTTTTTCTCCTCTACAAGGTAGTTGATTGCTTGGTTTGGGTTTGTTCATTTAGGGATGGACACATCTCTGGTATCACGTACAGAAATGGTAGCACAGTATCTGCCTTAGGAGACTTCCCACTCCCCAGCCAAGGAGCGGTCACTCCTGTCTGCTGCAGTATGATCCTCAGCAGTTGGTACAGAATAAGAAGTCAGAGAGTCCTTGAGTGACAGTGTCACACCGAGAAACTTTGTCTAAGAAAACAATCTCAGTGGCTGGAGAGATGGTTCAGCGATTAAGAGCACAGGCTTCTCTTCCAGAGGACCTGGGTTCAAGTCCCACTACCCACATGGCAGCTTATAACGGTCTATAACTCCAATTCCAGGGGACCTGACACCCTCACACCAAAACTCATGAAATAAAATTAAATTAATTTACAAAAATGGTTTAGCCAGGCAGTGGTGGTACACCTGTTTAATCACAGCACTCTGGAGGCAGAGACAAGGGGACTGGAGACATGGCTCAGTGGTTAAGAGCACTGTCTGCTCTTCCAAAGGACCTGGGTTCAATTCCCAGCACCCACATGGCAGCTCACAACTGTCTGTAAAGCCAATTCCAAGGGATCTGACACCTTCACACTAAAGCATATAAAATTTTAAAAAAAAAGCGGGGGGGGAGGCAGAGACAAATGGATCTCTGACTTTGAGACTAGCTGAGTCTACAAAATCGAGTTCTGACCCAGAAAGGGATACATAGTGAGACCCTGTCTCAAACCACCAACAACCACCCCTCCCCAAAAAAGGAAAGAAAAAAAAACGCTTTTAGCAACCTTGAGGTGGTCCTGGCTCTGCTTGTTTTATCAAGACTGAGCTTTATTATGTAACCCAGGCTAGCCTCAAATTCCTGTTCCTCTCTCTTCCTGTCTCAGTTAGGTATTTTGTTGCTATGATAAAATACTCTGACAAAAGAAGCTTAAGGGAGAAAAGGTTTGGCTCACAGTTCCAAGCTCAGCCCATCATAATAGGGAGGCCATAGTGACAGAGTTTTGGGGAGGCTAATCACGTTGGATCTCTAATGAAAGAACAAAGAGGGATGAATATTTGTGCTCAACTCTGTAGGTTTTTTTTTTTTTTAACATTTATTTATTATGTATATAAATACATACTTCCTCGTACCATGGCGTGCATGCAGAGATCAGAGGTCAGCCTTCTGGACTTGATACTTTCCTACCATGGAGGCTCCCAGGACAAACTGGGTTGTCAGGCCCAGCAGCAAGAGCCCTCTCCTGCTGAGCCATCTTGTACACTCAACTTTTTCTTTTTACACAATCAGAATCCTAGCTCAGAGAGCAGCTCCATCCACCCACAATTGGTGGAATCTATCCCACCTCAATTTACCTCATCAAAATAATCCCCCATGGGCATGCCCAGCAACCCCTCCCCCAAGTTGAGGAATTGCTGGATTGCACCCCGTTGCCAGGCCATGTGCCTTCCCATTCTGTCATCTGCAAGAACTCCACAGGCCTTGGATCCTCTAGGGGATGTCTTTTCAAGGTCGTGCATGCCTCTGAGAAGGTGCCCACCCTCCTGGGTTTCCCTCCCTTTCCTTTTACCTTCAGAGTCCATGAGGGTTCCAGGGGGGTCCTTGGGAGACAAGTGTAACAGCAAGCACTCTCAGGACTGACTGTCCCTTCTCGCCTCCCTTCTGAGGTGGTGTGGCCCCTGCAAGATCCTAGGACCGAGGCTAGAGAAGATGGTGGCCAAACAGCATGGGAAGGTGGTGATGGCCAAAGTGGATATCGACGACCACACAGACCTGGCCATTGAGTATGAGGTATGTGTTGGCGTAGAGTTGTCTCGGAGAAGCCAAGGTGAGGACATTGTGTGGACCACCAACTCCGTGTCCTCATCTAAAACACCCGTGGAGTCCAACCTGTGTTGACTGCATACTCTTGGATGTGATCACCCACTGGGGTGTGGAAGACCTCCCAGGGCCCATAAAGAAAAGTAACTCTGTACATTTATTGTCCAGTTAGTTGCTTGGTCACAGCCCATAATAAGTAGGGTTGCTTTCATAGATTTACATTAATTTCTTAAACTGTTCAGTGATGTAGGAGAACAGGCAGTGAGAGGCATGTCTGGTGTTATAGAGCTCCGGGCTTAGCACACATTGATCTCTAGCACCCTTAGGAAGTGGATTTTGTGGCCCAAAACACTAGGTCATTCTCTGTTACTGGTTTTTGGGTTTTGTATTGTTTCTCAAGACAGGGTTTCTCCGTGTAACAGCCCTGGCCGTCCTGGAACTTGCTCTGTAGACCAGGCTGGCCTCGAACTCAGAGAGATCCGCCTGCCTCTGCCTCCCAAGTGCTGGAATTAAAGGCGTGAGCCGCCACCACCCGGCCGTTGTTGGTTTTTCTGAGATAGGGTTTTATATAGCCCAAGCCGTCCTTGAACTCCTGATGCTCCTGCTTCTGCCATTCAAGTGTTAGGCTTATAGGAATGTGCCACCATGGCTGGTCACAAGTCAGTCATCCTCTTAAGTCTCCCTGTCCTACGTACCTCACTTGCAGCCAGCTGTTGCTTATGAGCCCTGGCTGGCATGCCAGGCATGATTGTGGCACAGGTAAGAGGAGACCCTTGTCCCCAGATGTTTCTTGGTCTGAGGTGATCATTCCAACCGGAAATAAAAAGTTGTGTGAGAAGAAGTAGCACACCTTGTCATGGGTAGAAGTGGCCAGGACAGCAAAGGCTTCACATTCCAAAGCCTGTGACCTGAAGTGTGTGGGGATGAAGGACACATAGCAAGAAGGAAAGAGCCAGAAGTGATGTTTCACCCTTGCAATCCAGAGACTGGGGCAGGGAGAATGCCTCAAGCTCAAGGCCAGCCTGGGCTACAGAGTGAGCCATCGTCTCAGTACAAAAACAACAAAAAAAGAAAGGCAGGCTGGAGAGATGGCTCAACAGTTAAGAGCACTGGCTGCTCTTCCAGGAGGCCCAGGTTGCATCCCCAGCACCCACATGGCTGTTGACAATCATCTCAGCCCCAGACGCTGTGCTGCTCTTCTGGCCTCCTCTGGCACTGCATGCACAAGGTGCATTTGACGTAGCTGCAGTCAAAATGCCCATTCACATGAAATAAAAATAAAGGGAAAATTTCAAAACAAAAACCACTCTGACCTCAGCAAGCAGCGTTCAGGAATGTCAAGTGGCTGGAGAGATGGCTCAGAGGCTAAACGTGCTGGTTGCTCTTCCAGAGGACATGGGTTCAATTCCTAGCACCTATATCACAGCCCACAAAGAGTCTGACACCTCCTTCTGGCCTTTATTGACAAAATTGTCATGCCCATAAATTTTATTTTAATTTAAATAAGTAAATCTAAATAATATCAAAGTTCATAAACAAGCTTACAGATACATCTTTTGAAGAACTCTGAGTCGCTGAAGAAGCCACCAGTAAACACGTGAGGCTCTGCAGGCAGGCAGTGGCTGCTGCAGCAGCTCAGCTTTCTCTGAAGTCCCCAGCCACAGGACAAACTAAAAGTGGCATGTTCCAGTCACTGTTTACAGATGTGGGTAACAAGCAGAGTTTGGCCCCGGGGGCCATGGTCCACTTTTCAGGCATAGGCTGCCAGTACAGAGGCTTTGGCAGTCATTGGTAAACACTTAGGCTTTCAGAGCGTTTTCAGAGCTGAAAGTTTTGGCTTGGGGACACTCAGCCACTGACGTCTGTGTCAACGTCCAAACTGATGAGTGCTGTGGAAAGATGGAAATGGAGGAGGGACTCTTCTTTTGTTTTTCTTTTTGTTCTGTTCTTTGATTTGGCCTGTTGAGGGAGCTCAGGTTGGCCTTGATGTCACCATGTGAAAATGACCTTGTCTTTCTGACCCAGTGCTTCCGTCTGTGTGCACCATCACAGTCTGTCAGGGGACTGTCTTCCGTGAGGAGGTAACATAACAGAGACCTGAAAGAAGCAGTGAATGAAGTGTGTACATCTCAGGAAAGAGACACGGGGCAGGGCAAACAGAAGCCCTGGGCTGGCCACAGGAGTGGGATATCCTGTGGACCCCAGACGGCCACAGTTGAGGAAAGAGAGAGTCCCTTTGTGGCTGTGGGGCTAGGCGAAAGGAAGAGCAGGGTTGGGAGGCCAGGTGCATGGGAAAGCAGGCCATACTGGAACAGGGGTCCTAGGGAAACTGCTGCCCGTGACACTCACAGAGCTGAGGTCACACCTGGCTGCCTGGGGCCCAGCCCTGGTTCAACAGATATGTTTGGTCTGGCTGTCAGTGCGTTTTTTTAAAAAGGGGAAACCAGGTGCTGATATTTAAAACTCAGAAGGATTTGTGCAAGCCAGGCATGGTGGCACATGCCCGTGAGCCCATCAGACTGAGCATCGGGCCAGCCTGGGACAGATAGCAAGACCTTCTCTCGAAGAACGAGTGCATTCTTTCAGAAATCCCCGTCGCTGGAGTTCTTGAAATCCCAAGGCCAAAGTGAACCTTTCCCTCCCTCTGGATATAAGAGGCTAAGGGAAGTAGAGAATTTTTTCTCAGAGTTCAGACATTTAGGCTTAGGTAACCAGGCCTTCCTCCCTGAAAGCCACTGAGGTACAGTTTTCCATCCTCTGACCAGAGCCCGTGGAGGGAAGCAGAGGGTGGACAGTGTGAGAACTATTGCCCATCTCTTGAGCTGGACAGAGAGCAGAATAATAATTAGTCAAAGGGAATCAGGCTGGCTGGGGCAGAGCAGAGGAAGTGAATTCTGGGAAGACAGGACCAAGGATGACTGCTCCTGATGCAAGGCCGTCCTTGAGATGTCATAACCCAGGTCACTTAAGGGCTTGGGTGGCGGGAGACAGTGTTTTTGAAGCTCAGTCGGAGGGGCCCTCCAACTTTCCCCCAGCTTACCCATTGCACAGCCGAGATCCCAGCAGGTTCAAGTGTAAATGTGTGGCCTTTTGGTAGAAACTCACGGCAGGAACCACCCCGGGGCATGGGTTGGCCTAAGATTTCCAGGCTGTCTCCTGGGACCTCCAAATGCTCCCATGTCAGGCTCTGCATCATGTGTTTGGCAGAGAGCTACAGACCAACCCTGTGCTAAGGCCTGGAAGCTGGTAAGATGCAAAGCAGACTTCCACCAACAGAGGTCCCCTGGGGTGCCATGGGTGACTGGAGTTGCCAGCACCAAAGCTCCTCCTGCACTCGAGCGAGCCTGGGATGGGATGAGTATGGACATCCCTGTGGTGAGCCTGGAAGGTGAGGAAGTCCTTTGGGACCCTTATCCTCCCGCTGCCTACCGTCCACACAATGCCTTGGTTACACAGAAAGGCATCCGAGACAGCCTACATGTCGTCTTCTGTCCTCGTTTTGTCAAGCCCTGGGCTGGGGCCACTGACATCCCATGAATCCCAACAGGCCCACCCTGCCTGCTCCTTGCCCTTCCTTACCTTGCACATATTCTTTCTAAAGAGAGTCCAAGAAGGAAGTCACCACCAAGTAATCCCCAGCCCCCTGGGAAGCTTCCTGTAAGGCCCCAAGCCCTCTTGCAGGTATGCGAGGTATGTGGCAAACTTGTCAGACTTGCTCAAAGCCATTCTCAGAGCCAGGTACCTCTCAAGCCTCCCTGACCCCCACATGCTTCCTCCACCGCCCACCCTGACTTCCACTGCCCCTGAAGGAGGAGGAAGAAAAGTCCTTGAGGCCTTTGGGGTTTCACTGACAGCCTCCACTCCTATTCTGCGTAGTCTCAGTTTAGGGGGTGCAAGGCCTTCACCCTCCCCCCATCTCTGTCCTAACCCTTGAGACCTTGCCAGTTCCTGGGGGGGTCCAGTAAGGAGAGAATGGGCCATCTGCTGTCCCCTGAGGCCTCTCTTTCTCAGCCTTGCACTTGAAGGTGTGGTCCTTTTGTAGAAATGAGAACAAGCCAGCATCTCCTGTAGCCTGACCATCTGACACAGCCACCATCATTACTTTAGTGACTTATTTATTTATTTACTTACTTACTTACTTACTTACTTACTTACTTTGGAGAGGGAGGTGGCATGTTTTTTAATGTGGTCCAGACTGGTGCCAAACTCAGTGTATAACACAGGATAGCCTTGAACCATCTTCTGCCTCCACCTCCCAAGTACTGGGACTAAAGGCATGCACCCCAATTCCCAGTTGAAATTGGGATGAACCCGGGGCTTTCTGACACTGAGCCAGCACCCCGCCAACTGATCCACATCCACAGCCTGGCTGGGTCGTGTCTGTTTTGCTGGTTTTCCTTTTTAGAATGTATCCCCCAATAGACACATTATCAACTAGTTTAAAATACATGCTGTTAAGCCTTTCTAATTCCCCTGTTCGGGAATCAGTGCTTCTCACACTTGACTACGATGTGGGCTGTTGTTTGTTTTGGTTTTTATCATCACTGTACATTGTATGCATGGGCCCCCATGTCAAGCACACGTGTAGAGGTCAGAGGACAACTTGGTGGGAATTGGTTCTCTCTGTTACGAGGGTTTCGGTGATTGGACCCAGGTTGTCAGACTTGGTGGCAAGTGCCTTTATCCGTGAAGCAACCTGGCTCATCCTCCTGGAGGATTCCTTTTCTTTGTTGTTTTTCTCCCCTTTTTTTCCCATGTGCACAATGCATGGTTTGCTTGTGTGTGGGGGGGTACATGCATGTGCGTCCATGCAGATGCCATGTTGGCAATCATCCTTATAGTCTTCCACCTATCCTTTAAGGCAAGGTCTCGCTTGCTAGCTAGAATGCTGTAAAGACCTCCCCCACCACCACCCTCCATCCGAGGCTGAGTTACAGGTAGGCCACCATACCTACCTGGCATTTATGGAATTCTCAAAAGAGCAGACTCTGGGATTGAGGGTATAGCTCAGTGGTAGAGCACATGCCTAGAACACGTATGCCAAAAGCCCTGGGTTCCTTCCTGCGGGGGGGGGGGGGGGGAATAAAAAGCAGATTATCACCCAGAGTCCTGGGAAGGGTATAATTCCTAAGTGGCTGTGTGTGCTGGGTGCCAGTGCGTCTGTGGGCTTAAAGTTGGTGTCTTCCTTGCTTGCTCTGGTCAGCTGTGAGCCTGCCTGCTGCAGGATTTTCTGCCTCTGGAATGCCGGGAGTTTAGGCAGGCACTGTACCCACCCAGCGTTTACATGAGTGTCGGGATCCAGATGTGGGCTTCATGGTTACATGGCATTCGAGCCATCTCCCCAGCCCCGTGTCGAAGATAACATCCAGGAGTCTGTTCTCCCCCTTGGTCAAGTGGTCCAGTGGGTTGGACTCGGGGTCATCAAGCTTGGTTGCAAGTGTCTTTACTCACTAAGCCGTCTTTCCAGCCCTGTTTTGTTTGTTAAATTATGGTTTTTCAAAACAGTGTTTTCTCTGTGTAATTCTAGCTGTTCTGGAACTCACTCCGTAGATCAGGCTGGCTTTGAACTCAGAGATCTGCCTGTCTCTACCTCTTGAGCGCTGGGTTTAAAGGTGACATGGCTGGCAATAATGGTTTTTCTAAGAACTCTCTTGTATTCGCTTTTACAGAACATTGGGCATCATTTAAAGCATGAAGTCATTGAGTTCTTCTCTGAATTGCCTTTCCCCTCCTGGGGTCTGTGTTTTCTCTGTCTCTGATCCTTCACTCTCCTGTAGAAACAAAGCCTAACAGACCTTGTTTCTTGTTTCTAATCCCTCCTTAATTTTCTGAGTCCTCTTGAAATAGGTGCTTTGAGCCTCACTGGTCTCATATCTAAAATGACGCAGAGAGTTAGGAGAGTTAGGATGTTGCTCAGTGACAGCAACTATGTGTAGAAACAATAAAATGGACCAACCTAGGGTCGGCATTCTATGAGCGTGCATAGATAAGCACCCAGGACCTTTCCTGACACTTAAAAACGTTCTCCACCCACGGTGTGTCCCTCAGCCACCGAGGTCAACAGCTTCCTGCGGTGTCGGCTGTGCTGCCCTTTGATGGTTTCACAGCAGAGTTGCTAGTGGGAACGTTGCAGGTCAGTTGGGCGAGATCATGTGAGCATTCACGTTCCAAGCTAGGGGCCCCCATGGCTTCTCGGAGCAGGACAGATAGCATTGATTCCTGTTGCCGTGCTGGAAGTGAGGAGGAGGCGAAGGCATGCCCCATCGCTGTCCTGTGTTCCCAACACCCAAGACCACGTGCAGTGGCCCGAGTATTAACATTGATGGCTGGGTTCTAAGCACCCTGATTTAGGACCAAGCCTTGGCTTCTGGTCACAGCCCAGATACCTCACCTAGAACAGTGTTCTGGGAGCCTGCAGCTGCGTGCATGCGTGTTTACATGCGTGTTACTCAGACGCACATGAGAAAGCCCTCGATCAGTAATGACCAGACCTCAATCGGCGTGGACCCCAACCTGGTCTTTGTGTGTCCCAGCCTGTGCAGAGGCTTGCAAACACAGCAGAACTCCACAGGAGGGAAACTCCGTCCACTTAGCACCAGAACAAAGGGAAGTTCCTTGTTTTGTTTTGTTTTTTGCTTTTGGAATGGAACCCAGACCTTGTGCCTACTAGGCAAGTACTCCACACCAAGCCACGCCCTCAACCCTAGACCACATCTTAAAAATGGAATATTTATTTTAAAGGGACGGAATGTCCACTGACAGAACATTTCACCAGAGTTCAGCTTGTCCCTTAATTGAGTTGCCAGCCTTAGGGTGCTGCAGCTCATTCATCGGCCACCAGAGGGTGCAGGAACACACCAAATGGGGCTTCCTGGAGCCTGTTTTGCTGGTCCCTGCCTTTTCCTAGAGACAGTCAGTACAAACTTAGTACTGGGTTGTTAATGTCACCACCTGTGTCAGAGTGAGACAAGGACAAGAGCTAGCAGAGAGGCTATGACTGTGGACACTTATGGTCAGCACCATTCCTGGTGCTGGCACATACCCTGGGCCTCCCGTGTCACCCCCAGGACCATCCTTAAAGGGACCAGAGGTGCTAAAAATAAAAGCACAAAGACCGTCCTACATGCTGTCTTTTTCTCATTAGGAATAGACAGGGCCTGTCACGTGACCAGTGAGGGCTAGGATAGGGCCAAAGTGGCCTTCACTTCTCTCTTTTTTTCCAATTTGAACATAATCTCAGTCTGGCCTCTGAGGAGGCTCATCCCACAGCCCTCAGGCTGTGTGAAGACTTAGTGGGTTTCTGTACATTGTTCTCATTGTCTTGTAGTTAACCTGTACGTAAGCTAAGTCCCAGTTTATCTACTCTGTTTATACAGGCTCTCATATGCCAGCAAATACCGAGCATTGGGTAATGTACCATGCCAGGCCGGCCAGCCTCATCTATGTTTGATATAATATGTATGGGTCTCCAGAGCGGTGGAGGCATTGCCTCATGGAACAGGAAGACCCCTTTTTTCATCTGCTGCCAGCCCTAATAAGCCTCAGGTCACATACGACTGTCCCTTTCCACACCGTGCAGGAAGAAGCTGTGGATCTCTGGTCCCTGACAATCATTAACTGTGCCCATCAAAGTGGTCCTCATGAGGTCAAGCTTCACACCCACCGTGAGCCATGGGCCCTGTGCAGCCCTCGAGTATGTCGCTTGGCATCCTTCCACCCAAATAAAAGTATTGTCAGTGTCTCCGCTTGCTGATGGAAGCCGAGACTTTAGGTAATAAAGGGGTTACCAGGTTGACTCAGGATAGGAGTGAGGCTGGACCAGCCAGCCCTAGAGCTCACTCTCCAGACCACTGATATTTTTTTTTTTTCCCTTGGGACTCTGAGCTCTATCTCAAACATTCAGAGTAAACCATGCGATGCCCAGTATATAGAGAGGCTGAGAGGCTCAAGAAGCAGCCTGCCTGTAGCTTGTCCAGCTACTTTCATCTCATCATCCCAGCCAAACTGCTGGGCCAGCGAGTCAGTGACATGGTTCAGGAGCAGAGTACCGATGGGAGCTTGCAGTGGAAGATGCCCCAATGGGTGGGCCTCCTCTGGGCCCTGCTCCCAGTAAAGACCCCATTTCCTTTGGTACCTCCTGTGATTTTGGCCTTCTCCACAAAGGCTTGGGGAAGGTGCAGGAGAAACCTTCACCTTGGAGTGATCTGGACTCTGTGGTTCCCTCACCCAGGTGTCTGCTGTACCTACCGTGCTGGCCATCAAGAATGGGGACGTGGTGGACAAGTTTGTTGGCATCAAGGATGAAGACCAGCTGGAAGCCTTCCTAAAGAAGCTGATTGGCTGACGAGCAGGGAAGAGCCCTGGCTGCCCTTGCCTGTTGGGAGCCTCTTTGGGGAGGAGCCTAGTAGAACTCTTAGCCCTCCGCGGTGGTCCTTCCTGCCCTGCCCCTCATCCCTGTGGGTCTGACCTTGGGCAGCAGACCTCCAAACCTGGAAGCCAGCAGCGCTCCCAAACCAGCCCCCAGGCCAGAGTGGCCAGCAGAGGAGCAATGCTGCCACCCTGCCACCGGTGTGGGGCCCCCTGTGCACCTCCTACTGTGTCCTCCTCCTGGGGCCTGTCCCTGTTCCCCCAGATGCTGGAAGAGCCGGGGCCAGCCCATACCCTGACCGTGTAGGTGGTCGCCCACACCCCATCTCCATGGTCCTTTGATCTGAATCCCCTAAGCCCTGGGCATTTGCCTCTGGCACTTTTCCTCTCCTGCCTCTGTTCATAAAGGAAACCAGAAGCTGAACAAGGGAGAGTAATGTGATTCTCTTAATTTTTTGTAGGTCTGTAATAGAGAACTTTATGTGACCCTTCTACCTCTTGCTGTGAAGAACCGAGCCCACACGCTATAGCTGTCCCTTTTCTCCCTTGACCCCTCCCTGGGTTAGCTGGGCCTGGTTCCCTGAGCAGGAGGAGCTGTGAACAAGTCAGACCAATAAAACCAGGTTTGCACTGCCACTGGCTTCTGTTCTGTGGGTACTGGACACTTGGGGTGGACTGGGGTATTCCCAGGCCCACTACTGTCCCCAGTTCCCCTTGGACTTTATATTCCTCCTGTGACTTGTGTTCTGTCCATCATGGCTCCTGGTCTGGGGATACCATCACACACACACACACGCCCTCCAGTGCAGGCGTGGGCTCAAGGAATCCAGGCTGGGTTGTACCAATAGTGGTTGTCTCCAAAACCTGAACTCTGACCATTCATTCCCCTCAGCCCTTCTGGGGCCTTCTTCCTAGACTGGCTTCTGACCCCTCCTGGCTGGGTGGCACTTCTTCCCGTGTATGCCCACAGGAAATTCTAGTCCTTGGGACCAGACCCTCCACCCATCCTGTTCCCTCTCCAGCTCCCTTGGCTAAGGAGAGTGCCAGGCTGCCTGACTGAGAAAACCCAGCCTCTAGCCCTCCTGGGGTTAAGGGACCACTTGGACTTGCTGCTTGCTTTCAGCAAGTCTCATGTACTTGATGACAGAAGGTCCCGGTACCCTTGGAACTGAGTGTGCAGTGTCCTCTGGTGTGTGTGTGTGTGTGTGTGTGTGTGTGTGTGTGTGTGCGCGCGCGTGCGCGCGCATTTTCACTGTGGCAGACATTGTTCCGTTAGGGGACAAACTATTGTGTTGCTGAAGCAGAGTGAGGCAGAGGGTGCAGGTCTAGAAGAAAACTGGCCCAGTGACTGTTCTGCAGAGACCACAAGCAAGGTAAATGGATGACAGCCATTGGTCAGAGCGCCTCCTGGTGTGTTCAGTGCCTTCATTCCTAGCAGCCTCCAGAGAGCACATTAGGGTAAGAGGTTAGCAAGCATGAAGCCCACCACTGGCCAGTGTTTCTCTGCTGTGGCTTCCTGTCATTTTGAGACAGGCTCATGTGCACCCAGCTAGTCTTGGGCTTGCTAAGAATGACCTTGAGGACTGAACCCAGGTCTTCATACATGATAGGCAAGGACTCTACCAACTGAGCTACATCCCCAGCCCGCCATCACCGTACAGAATGTATGGTCTTTACCTCCCAAGCCAAGAGGGAGTGTGGGCCCAGCAGAGTTGAGTAACTTCAAATACCCCATAAGGAAGGGGAGTGGCCAAAATTCAGAGGCTGCCCTGCTGTACCCCACTGCCACCCCTTAAAAGGTACCGTTCACCAAGCACTTTTTACACACATTACCTCATTTAATTCCACTCTGATGAGGCAAGGATCATTTCCATATCCTAAGCGAAGGAACCGGTTCATCAGAGACCTGGGCCTGGCCAAGGTCATATCTAAAAACTGGCTGACTGGTTGCCAGGTACAAACCCAGGTAGGAGTCTGACTCGCCGGAGATAGATGTGGAGAGCTGGCAGAGGGAGAGAACCAAGCTCCCCCTCCTTAAAAGGTGATTCCACAGGCAAGGTGAGCCCAGGGCCAGGGACACAGCTGCCCCAGGTTTGGCAGCCCCTGCCAATGAGTCACTGGCTATGAGCATAGAATGCTCTGGGTGATCTGTATAATTCGGGGTGCTGACCTCACCAGGGATGTGGCGGTCCCACAGTGGCCTCAGGTCCCCTCCCCAACCCTGGGGCCTCGGGGCTTTGGAGCTGGGGTGGGCAAACCAGCTGTAACATCCAGTGAAAATGGAGTTTCAGCTGGGCGGGGCGGCTCACACCTGTAATCCCAGCACTTTATAGGCAGAGACAGGAAGATCTCTGAGTTTCAGGCCAGCCTGGTCTACAAAGTGAGTCCAGGACAGAGAAACCCTGTCACTGAATGAAAAAAAAAAAAAAAAAAAAAAGACTGGAGTTTCTTTTCACTTGGCCTGGAACTCAAGACTGTCCTCCTGCCTCAGCTAGGATTATATGTCTGCTCCACCCTGCTAATGGCCTTTTATCACCGGGTGGGAAGCCTGAGAGACAATGGGCCACAAGCTGCCCAGGCTCTAAGCCATCTCTGTGGGGCTGCCTGCTGGTACTCTCCTGCTGAGGTTGGCCTGGGGGCCAGAAGCAGAGAGGGAAGCAGCACCTTAACCTACAGCCCTCAGCCAGACCCTGCAGGCAGGCAGGCAGGAGCCGCCCTGCTCACAGGAGAGCAAGTGCAGCTAGACAGTGGATGGCTGAGACTGCATCCCACAGGGAAGGCCAGCCTTCCGTAAGCCTTGGCATGTAGCACAGGCATTTGGGGTGACAGTGGGGAGGTCACATACTGTGTCGCTGTAAATAGGATCCGGGGCCTCGCACATGCTAGGCGCATGCTCTACCCCTGAGTCACAGTCCCAGGAGGTGAGTTCCTTCTAACATTTGGCACAGGAAGGAAACTGGCTGTGCTAACTAGAAGCTTGCGTTCCAGAAACCCCAGAAGAGGCTGCATGTCATTCCTGAGCTGGTGTTGGGGCACATGGGAGGCCCTCGGCTACCATCCATCCTGCCTCCTAAGTGTATAGGGAAGGGTAAACTAGGTGTGAATGCCAACACTCTGACTTCCGCAGCCCTAAAACAGTGCTTTCTCCCTTGGCCGAAGAAGGTCCAATGTGGAGGTCACTGTGTCTCCACGGCAGCGACCTCCAGGCCCAGAACCTGGAAGGTTAAGAGGATGTTAATGATGCCACCTTTACCAGCGGTCTCTGCCAGGCCAGGGGAGCAAAGGCCATTCACCCCCTACCATGGCTACCAGGGGACAGCTTTCCCAGAAAGTGAATGCTGTGCTGGTCAGGCTGCGGAAATTCCTGACCTGTGGGCCCTTGGCAGGCTGGGTCCAGAGAACAATGTCAGGGCCATGTCCTCATTGGACAGGATGCCAGGCAGCAAGCAGGCTTCCAGGCATTCTGCTGTGGTTCCTCGCCAAGGCCTGGAGCACCCACTACTAGCCTAATCCTGAACACCGGTTTCAGGAGCCCAAGGGCAAGGTCTATGGCTGCACAAGAAGTCTAGGCTGATGGTGTTCCAAGGAATGTCACCCCCTATTAGGTCCCTCCCCAATGCAGGAAGAATCAGGGCCCCGTTCATATCCTTTCATTGTACCTGCTACTTGCACACGACCTTACACCGGTCAGTTTACCGTTAGATTATGAGTTTTGCATCAGAAAAAATGGGAGTGCTCATGATAGCCTTCACCCTCCGAGTGATCTGGGAATAACCTTCAACCACAGGGACTATTGTTGTTGCCATTTTACAAATAAGGTAAACTGAGATTCCCAGAAGGTAGCATGACACAAATAAGTGTCAGAGCTGGGACTAGAACTCACATGTGAGGGACTGGAGAGATGGCTCAGGTGTTAAAAGTCATGGCTGCTCTTTCAGAGGTCCTGAGTTCAATTCCCAGTATCTACATAGTGGCTCACAACCATCTAGAATGAGATCTAGTGCCCTCTTCTGGTGCACAGGTGTACATGCAGGCAGAACATTGTAAACATAATAAATAAATCTAAAAAAAAAAAAAGAACTCACATGTAGCCAGATTGCTTTCTCTCTAGGGCAAGGTTTTCATCATGCTGTACCCCAAATACACACCTGTGCATCCCTGTAAATTGGGGCTCATAACAGTACTAGTTGAGGTCCTGGGCATCAGAGGGCATGGTAGATTTAAACAGTCATTGCTCAGCAAGAGCTTAAGAAGTGTTAGGTATAAAAAAATAAAGTAAGGGACTAGAGAGATGGCTCAACAGTTAAGAGCACTGGCTGCTCTTCCAAAAGACCGTGTTCAATTCCCAGCACCTACATGGCAGCTTAAAACTCCAGTTCCAGGGGATCGGACACTCTCACACAGGCATACATGCAAGCAAAATAAAAAATTAAAAAATAACAAAAGATAGATAGATAGATAGATAGATAGATAGATAGATAGATAGATAGATAGATAAAAAAAAAAAGTAAAAAAAAAAAGTCAACTTTCACCTCCCGGACTTTCCCTGCTCTAACCTGTTCCATACCTAAACTAGGCTAATGGTCTTCCATTGAGCCTGTGGCCTGTGTCAGCCTTGACCTCTGACACTATCCACTCCTGCTCTGAGTTCCAGAGGTGACCTCACTCAGTGGAACTGAGTCCTCTGTTTGCCATGCCTCCCACCAATTCTGACTCAGGACCTTTGGAAGAGCAGTTAGTGCTCTTAACCTCTGAGCCATCTCTCCAGCCCTACAAGCCACTCTTTTTTTTTAAAGATTCATTTATTATTTATACAACATTCTGCCTGCACACCAGATCTTACTATAGATGGTTCTGAGCCACCACGTGGTTGCTGGAAATTGAACTCAAGATTTTGGAAGAACAGCAAGTGTTCTTAACCTCTGAGCCATCTCTCCAGCCCTTCAAGCTACTCTTAACCGCTAAGAGGACTCCAATCCCCTCTCTTAGCTTTTTGACACATGTCTCACTATAGCCTGCGCTAGTCTCAAACTTGTGGTAATCCCCCTGCCTCTACCTCAAGAATGCTGGGGTTACAGGTATGAAGCTACCACACCCACTTCTTGTTTTATTCTTTCTTGTTTTGTTTTTGTTTGTTTGTTTTATTATTATTATCATTTTATTCATTTTAACATCTTGATCATATCCACCTCCCTCATCTCCACCTGGTCTCACCTTCCCTCTCTCTTCCCCGCTATCATTGTTCCCTAGTCCTCAGAAAGAGGGACTTTACCAAATGACCCCAGACTATCAAGTGTCTTTAGGACTGCCTGCATTCTCTTCCTCCTGTAGCCTGGCAAGGCCGCCTCACCAGGGGACGTGATTGAAGAGCAGGCAACAGAGTTCCTGTCAGAGAGAGCCCCTAGTCCCCTTACTAGGTGACTTATATGGAAACTGAGCTGCCAATCGGCTGTATCTGAATAGGAACCTGAGTCCTCTCATGCATGGTCCTTCGTTGGTGCATCAGCCTCCACAGGCATCCCTGGGCCTAGATTTGTTGGCTCTGTTGGTCTTCTTGTGGAGCTCCTGTCCTCTCCAGGTCCTTCTATCCCCTGACTCTTCCATAAGGTCCCCTGCACTCTCCCCAAAGTTTGGCTGTGAGTCTCAGCATCTGTTTCGATCCTCTGCTGAGTGTTTTTCAAAGGACAGCTATGGAAGGATCCCGTCCTGTCCTGTTCCCTCGACCATGTTGGGCATCTATTCTATTTGCCCTTCTGAATGCTAATTAAGCATTCTCCCAAGGGTCCTCCTGGGTACTTAGCTTCTTTAGGACTTGAGGTCTCCGCTGTATTGGGAGACCCAGATGCTGGTGTTTGGGGGCCCAAAATTCAGTTTATTTGTTGCTGTGTGGTCATTGCTGTCCTGATCAGCCCAGCCATCTCTGACCTCCCATTTTGCTTTTTGAGACAGAGTTTCTCTTTGTAATAGCCCTGGCTGTCCTGGACACCAGGCTGGCCTCAAACTCATGAAGATCCTCCTGCCTCTGCCTCCTGAATGCTGGGATTATATGTGAGTGCCATGTGCCTGCCAGGCCCAATTTCTTCTTAGAAGGACAAGGTTCAGAATAGACGAGGTCCATCATAATAGGCTCATTTTTAATATAATTGGCTCTACAAAAGGCCTGTCTGTGAGTCCAGTCACATTCTAAATTCTGGGGTACAGGGCTTCCACAGATGAACACAAAGGGGCACATTTCCACTCCTGGCTCATGTTAACAACAAAGGAACTCTACCCAGGGGCCCAGGCCATTCCACTGCTCTCCATGTGAAAAATTGCTCACACAAGCCAGGAGATTGGTCCTATGACCAGTTAACCTTTATGCTAAAAACATGGAGATAACCAGGCCTTGAGGTTGTGTAGCCCCAGAGAACACATCTAGGAAGGGCCAGAGGAGGATTTAAATCCAACCTTCTGATACTGACACCACGGGTCTCCTCATCACTAATGTCACCTGCAGGCTCCAAACCAAAGGCCTTACCTCAGCGCAGAGCAGTGGTTCTTCTGGCCTGCAGCCACCCCTCAGTGTGTCTGTCCTTCTCAGAGGGAAGTCAGTCAGCCAGGGTTACATCGCTGACCTTGGCTCTCTTGTGGGATATTCAGGTATTTTTCAGTTAATTGCTTTTCCACTATAAACAAGGTTGAGACAAACATGCCCAGACATAGCTTTTAGATTTTTATTGACCAGGATTTCCAGGGTAAAGGGAGTCTGTTATTGTCCTCAGAGCATGGAAGGAGTGCCTCTAAACCTGAAACCAGAGGAGCTGCCCGCCACCTGAACCTCCCACCTGCCAGTTTGCTTTGGGGGAGGGGAGGCAGAGCAAAAGGAATGTTCTCCAAACAGCTCAGCTTGCCTTGCCCATAGCCAGTCCCTTTTTTTTGTCCCCTCTACCTATGCCTTAGAAAGCTCCAGGCTCCGATTCTGGTGTTCCTGAGAGCCTGAGTCTAAGTGCAGGTTCATATACTCTGGTCCAGGAGGTGGGATCTGGAATGGAAACTAAGAAGGTGCATTCTCAAGGTGTCAGTGACGCTAATCCTGGAGCCTTGGACTGCACCAGAGTAAGATCGGTTCCCAAGGTTCCAGCCCTATCTATGAGGACACTTGTGTCTGTGCCCTAAAGCACCTTTTTGTGTTCCTTCTCTGCCAGGAGCCAGGCACTGAGGGGGCACAGTGATCAATCCAGTTGGCATATCAGTTTCCATCTCATTGGCGCCCTGTGGCACTGAGCTAGAGAGGAAGCCATAAGACTTGGACCAGGAGAGGGATTGGAAACCCAGAAAAATGGTGGAGTGGGGAGGGGTGGGGTGCTTTCCTGGTTTATCCAACAAGAGGGAGATTCCAGACAAGGCCTGAGCTCCTGCCTCCAGCCCTAGGCTTGAGGAAAAGAAATTGCTTCTGAATAGACAAAGACCACTCCTTTCCCTGCTATGTCTCTCCATGTTTCTCCATTCCACGCTGCACTGGGCCTGACCAGACAGAACTCTAACACTGCCCAGGAATGACTTGACGGTGGCCACAGGTGGAGGACTTTGCCCAGCGGTCGCTGTGTTGGACCAGCACTTGGCCCTGACCACTGACCACAGGGTCTTTATTCTCGGGCCCTCCATCCAGACCCTCCTCCTCAGTAAAGGAAGAAGGGTCTGTGCTGGGCTAGGCCCGGCCCTCCCTGCCCAGGCCTCTGGGGGCTGTAGGGACAAACAGAGGCCAGCCTCCTGGACAGTGACCCAGGAGGATGTAGCAGCCAGCAGCAGCTGGGTAGGGTGAGGCTCTGTGCACTGAACTGACCACCCCCACCCGCTCAGTGGAGCTTAACCTCCCAGCTCCTCTCTAGAGGCTGCATTTCTCAGCACTCAGCTGCTGCACTTAATCGGTCATGACCTTCTGGGCAGGAGGCCCTCAGAGACCAGCTCCTACAGTAGGCAAAGCAGGCCCAGTCTCAGCCAGGGTTGGAATGGGGGATTGGGTCAGCTGTCAAGTGACTGAGTTGGGAAGTCAAACTCCAATTGGCCACCAGCTTGGCCAAGCAAGGGTTAACTGGCCCTGGAAAGACACACATTATGTCTAAAACTCAAGTGCTTGTTCAGAAAGATTAAACAGTGGATAGGAAAGTCAGGAAGAGGATAATGAGAGATGAGAGAGTGTCACTGTGCAGGAAAGCAGCCTTGGGGGCGGGGGACAGCAGTACAAAGACTGGAAACAAACAGAAACAGCAAGCTGTTGAAAGGTCTATACAATGGAGGGCCATGTTGGCATGTGTCTTTAATCCCAGCACTCTGGAAGCAGAGACACACAGATCTCTTATGAGTCCAGGACAGCCTGGTCTACATAATGAGTTCCAGGACAGCTGGAGCTACATAGTGAGACCCTGTCTCAAAACAAACAAACAAACAAACAAACAAAACTGGGCAGTGATGGTCCAGGCCTTTAACCTCAGGAGGCAGAGGCAGGCAGATCGCTGAGTTCGAGGGACAGCCTGGTCTACAGAGTGAGTTCTAGGACAATCAGGGCTACAAAGAGAAACCCTGTCTCAGAAAAGAAGGAAAGAAAGAAAGAAAGAAAGAAAGAAAGAAAGAAAGAAAGAAAGAAAGAAAGAAAGGAAGGAAGGAAAGAGGGAGGGAGGGAGGGAGGAAGGAAGGAAGGAAGGAAGGAAGGAAGGAAGGAAGGAAGGAAGGAAGGAAGAGGAAGGAAGGTTCTTAGGCCTGTACCTTGAACTAAGGAATGTAAAAGACTTTAAGGAGAGAAGTAGAGACCACAAGAATCAGAGTTCTGGATTTTTAAGAAGCTAAGGAAAGCTTGAAAGGAGCCTACAACGGTAACGTGACCTAGGTAGCTTGTGGGTGAACTTCCCCTGTGATTAAAAGACTCAAGTGCCCGTAAAGGATCAAGTTAACCACACATTTCAGACTGCTCAAGGTCCTGGGCTCAGTCTAGGGTTAGAGACTGAAGTCTGTCCCGGTATGGCAGACTGAGTTAGTGACCATCCGCTCTGACTGTGGAGCTCCAAGACTGAGTCCTCAGCTCTCTCCTGCCCCATCTGCCTAGTGAGGACCCTGGCTAGGGCGGGATGAAGGTTGAAAGCTAGCCAGCACTTTACTTAGCCTGGCTTGCAGAAGGCAGACAACAGGCTTCTCTGCAGAGCCCCAGGAATGGGCGTGGAGTGGGGGGCGGGGTCACCAGGATGGGATGCCCCGCCCTTCAGCACAGCGCCTGCCCATATTAGGCGAGCGGGCGCGGCGGCCCACTTCCCGAGACCCCGCCTCCACCACGTCCGCTTGCTGGGAAGTACGGCGAGGTGTCCCCACACTTAAAACTGTAGGAGAGTTGGGGCGCACGCTCCGGACCTGAAAGCCAGAACCAGCAGTGGGCGAGATGGGCAGAGTAGAGGCCGGGCTACCTGAGAACTCGAGCGGGACGGCGCTCTGCACCGCGGACCTGCGGAGCTTCTGCCAGTGGCGTTGAACTCGCATCTTTCTTTGGTAGTTGGATGGATGTTTTGACAGTTGTGAGCCATCCAGTGGATACTGGGAACTGAACTAGGGTCCTCTGCAAGAACAGCCAGTGCTCTTAAACGCAGAGCCATCTTTTCAGAACCGGGCTCCATGTATTTCACATCTCAGTGGATCCCAAATAAAGTCGAGGAGAAAGACTAAAACTAGGCTAAATACGCCTCTTATTAGTAATTCCTCCTTTGAGATAGTCTCAGATTAGGAGCCTTGGACAGGAGATGGAGACAGGTCCGTTGGTGACGTAGTATCTTTTTTTTTTTTTTAATCGTTTTGAGGAAGGGTCTCAGTGTCTACAGGCTAGCCTTGAATCTGCTATGTAGGAGTCCTGAATTCCTGACCCTTTCCTCTCCACCTCCTAAAAGCTTGAGGTACAGGCACACTCTGCTCTCTCCTCCCTCCCCAGAAGAATAAGGAAGAGGAGGAAGAAGGAGAGACAAGAAAATGCTGAGAATGCAAAGGCACACTAGGAGGCTTGCTGATGATCTTGTGCACTTCCCACCTGCAGAGAGAAGAGGACCCCTCACCCCTTCCCATCCGTGGTGGGGAGGGAACAGTACCCGGAGGCTGGTTCTGCCTCAGTGGCTGTACACCTGCTGAGCGAAAATGCTGCTGTATCAGAGCACGCCTCTCAGCTGCCTCTACATCTGAGTGGGACATCCTTGGTTCTCACTACCCCCTGGTTCCCGGGGCATCCACACCAGTACCAGAATTTGAGGAAGTCTAAAAACTAAGAAGCTGACTGTCCTGAGTCTTGCACCTTTAAGTTCTGCCAAGGTCCCAGCCCCTGCAGGAGAAAAAAAAAAAGGCTCTTCCCAGGGCTGTGGTATGCCAGGCCCAGGCCCCTCTGCTGCACTGTTTTAAAGTATGTATTCATTTATTATTGTGTGTGACAATTCGCAGGAGTCAGTTCGCTCCTTCCATCATGTAGGTCCTGAGGATTGGTGTCTCAGCAATCGCCTTAACCCACTGAATCATCTCTCCATCCTGTCTGCTGCATCCTGTACATTTTCCTCCCAGGCTAGCCTGTTGCACTTTCCTAAATATTCTCTGGATGAATGTATAAGACACTAGGACCAAGAACTCTCAGGTCAGGAAGCATGGTCCAGGCCTTTATGAAGGTTACAAATAGAGATAAAACACAACAGCTAAGAGGCTGGAGAGATGCCTCAGCGGTTAAGAGCACTGTCTACTCTTCCTCCAGAGGTCCTGAGTTCAACTTCCACAACTACATGGTGGCTCCCAACCATCTATACTGGGATTTGATGCCCTCTTCAGTCCTCAGCAACACACACTCGCAGACACGGACACACACACACACACACACACAAACGCAGTGGCATGAACAGTGAAGGTACAACCATAGTCTATGCCGGAATGCCAGACCTTGGGAGGTGGAGGCAGGAGGATTACCAAGGGTTTGAAGTCATTCTGGTCTATATAATGAGTACCAGGCTAACCAGGACCACTGACAAGACCTGCCTCAAAACAAACAAGAAAGGCAGTCAGTCCTGTGCCCACAGCAATGCAGCTTCTGTCAATTTTTTCTCTTCATGGACAGCTACAGGAGCCAGCTAGCTTCTCCTCCTGTCAGGCCCTGCCATGGACCATCTCATCACACAGGGGGCCCCTATGCCGTGATAGATTGTTTGGGGACAGGGGTGTTTTGGTAGGCCTCCCTGGGTGAAGGAAAGGGTGCTCTCAGGCTGAGAGGAGGCTTTTGAAACAAACAGGCATAAACGTGTACAGCAGCTGCGTGGGCCCCGCAGGAGCAGGCGTGTGAGGAGCAGGCGTGTGAGGAAGGAGGAAGGAGGACCGCAGCCAAGTGGGAAGGCCTCTCAAGCAGCCTCCCTTTGTCCCGAAGATCTAAGGCAGTGACTGTTCAGGGTTTTGACAGTGACTGGGATAAGAAAAACATTACATCACAACCTGGCACAGGCCATAACATTAAAGAGAGTTTCATCATCAGTTTACTCCTACTGCCCCAATGCATGCTGGGATTTTCTGTCCTATCACCATCGTGATTAACTAACTGGAGGGGCCTGTGAGATGGATCAACAGGTAGGGACCAAATGTCAGGTCTGATGCCCATCTCCTGGAGCCACACGGTGGAAAAAGAGAGCTGACCCCTACAAGTCCTCTGACCTTCCCACGTGTGCTGTTGCATGTACATGTGCAAAACAAATAAATAAGGATGTAATAATTTTGTTTAAAAATTAAAAAAAGAAATAAATGAACCGGGAGCAATGGCACATGCCTGTGATCCCAGCACTCAGGGAGGCAGAGGCAGGCAGGCCTGGTCTACAGAGAAACCCTGTCTCAAAAGAAACAAAACAAAGACATCCTGTCTCTGAAACAAAGAACCACCTTTTGGAGCTGGAGATGTAGCTCAGTAGAGTGCCAAGCATGCACCACACCACACACTCAATTCCCGGAACTGTGCAGACCGGGCATGGTGGTACATGGCCATAATTTGTAACTCAGGAAGGTGGGGGCAGGAGGATCAAAACTTCAAGGCCATCTTGAACTAAGTCAGAGTCTAGCCTGGGCTCAATGAAATCCTTTCTTTTCCTAAGATATTTTAAATGTATGTGTTTGAGTGTCTATGTTTACATCTGTACATAAGAAGACATTGGATCCTGTGGGACTACAGTTATAGACAGTTGGGAGCTGCCATGTGGGTGCTGGGAATAGAACTCAGGACCTCTGAAAGAGCAGCCGGTGCTCTTAACCACCGAGCCATCTCTCCAGCCTGAAATCCTGTCTTAAAAAATAAACTTTTTAATATATATATATATATATATATATAAATAAAATTTATTTATTAAATTAAGTAATTGACTTGAGTCAAATGTGGTGGCATGTGCCTGTAACTCCAGCATTGTGAGGCTGAGGCAGGAGGATTTCTTCAAGTTCAAGGTCAGCCCGAGGTACATAGTTAGTGAATTTCAGGATAGCCTAGCCTAGGCTAAAGAATAAGACTTGAGCATTCAGGAGGCAGAAGCTACCTGTGAGTTTGAGTCTAGCCTGGGCTACATAGTGAGACTGTATCTCAGCTTTAAATAAATAAATAAATAAATAAATAAATAAATAAATAAATAAATAAGTAAGTAAAAGTTAAAGGTTAAAAAAAAAAAAAGACTCTCCTTGCGTGGTAGCTTTCACCTTTAATCCCAGCACTCAGGAGGAAGAGGCAGGAAGATCTCTGTGAGTTCAAGGCCAACCTGGTCTACAAACCAAGTCCAGGACAGCAAGGGCTACACAGAGAAACTGTCTTAAAGAATGGAAGGAAAAAAAAGGCCTTGGGACTGGAGACATGACTGAGTGATGAAGAGAACTGTCTACTCTGGCTAGAAAGATGGCTCAGAGGTTAAGAACACTGGCTTTTCTCCCAAAGGTCCTGAGTTCAATTCCCAGAAACCACATGGTGGCTCAAAACCATCTATAGTGAGATCTGGTGCCCTCTTCTGGTGCACAGGCACACATGCAGGCAGAATGCTGTATAAATAATAAATAATTTTTTTTAAAAAAGAGAGAGCTGTCCGCTTTTCCAGAGGACCCAGGTTCATGTCTATAACTCCATTTCTAGGTTATCTGACTCCCTCACACAGACACACATGCAGGTGTGAGAGCCAGGCATGGTGGCACTCATCATTAATCCCAGCATATGGGAGGCAGAGGCAGGCGGATCTCTTGAGTTCAAGGGCAGCCTGGTCTACAAAGTGAGTTCCAGGACAGCCAGAGCTGCACAGAGAAACCCTGTCTCAAAAAATCAAAACAAAATCCAACCAACCAAACAAAGACACTAGTTGCTCTTGCAGAAGTCCCAAGTTCCATTCCCAGCACCGCCTGATGGCTCACACTGTCTTTAACTGCAGTTCCGTTCTAGGGGATCCGATGCTTCCCCACCCCCACTCCCGCAAGCACCAGGTACACACATGGTACACCGATGTACCTGAAAACAAGACAGTCTTACACATCATTTTTAACGCCTAAATAAAAATAAGTAAAGAAAAATCTTCCTAGTCTCCAGCCTGGGGTTCCCATCTCCTAGATGAGCAGCAAGCCCTGCCCTAGGGGCGGAGCTATAACCCAGAAGCCTTAGTTCCACTGCCTCTTTCCGGGTTTCTCCTTCTCCCCTTCCTGCTTTCTCTTACCTTCTCCCTGACCTTCCCCCACAACCCAGTGCGCACTCTCTCGCCCCTTCCCTACCTCTCCGATAAACCTGCATTCATATAGCATAGCTTTGTCTCTCCTTTAGCTCACTCCGTTTTATTTAATCAATCAATGATGTCCTCATTCCTCCAGTCTTTGGCCCTTCACTCCGCCTATTTTAATTTGTAAGGTAGCCTACAAGGCTAAGACAGGCCCACTGGTCTCCCACACTGTCTTCCCGGCCTCCTTCATCAGAAGGCCACAGGTAAGCCTAAGAGCCAAGTGGAAGGAGGATATGACATCAGGACGAGTTCCTCCCAGTCCTCCGCCCCCAACTCAGCCAAGTCTTCATCTGGCCATCAGTCCAGGGGCTAGACTAGCTTTGTCTGCCGCCAGCCCAGCGAGTGTGGGATTCGAGGGAAGAAACTCACTTAAGACCTCTCCTCAGGTCCACCCTTGCCTCCTCCAGCCGCTTTGCCTCCAGACCTAATATCTGGCTCACAGGGCTGTGCACAGTGGTCAGAGTTCCTAGCCTTGTCTCAATCCACCTCTCTGCCCCATTTTTTCATCTGACTGGAATCTCAGAGCCAGATGACCTTTTAAGAATGGAATCCAGCCCTCTCCTTTTATGGATGTGGAAACTGAGGCCCAGAGAGGGGAGTTCCTCTCCTAGCACAGGAGAGCCTCAGGCGTAGCTGCGGCACTTACCTTTGTGCTGTGATCCTAGTCTGAGGAGAAGGTGGTGGTGGGTCTCACCCGGGAAAGGAGTTCAGGAAATGACCCATCTGGGAGAGGCTATGCCTTGTGCTCACCAGCCTAGGAGGCCAACACCCGGAGACACCCTCTGCCACCCTCTTTCCGTGTCCCACATGTGCCTGTCCTGGAGCCCTCTGGTTCTAAGCTATCCCCGACCTCATTTCCCATATGTGTGTGGAGTGGGGTAAAATGGGGGTGGAGGTGAGGGTGCGGTCTCTTCCGCCTGGAGACAACAGGAGGAAGATAAAACCTGTGGGAACTTGGTTTCTCTCAGGAAGCGGCTGCTTCCCTGAGGCCTCAGGATTAGGATGGTGGGTAGCTTCCAGGCTTTTTTTTTTTTTTTTTTTTTCTGTAGACACTAGATAGGGCCTGAAATCTAAGCAGGCCTGCTTCCTCCATCCCCTCCCCCACCTGCCAACTTTCCCGGTTCCTTGGACTCAAGGCATTCTGTCTTCCATGTGACTGTCTAGGACTGGGGATGTAGCCCAGGCTGCCCCCGGAACTCACGGTAATCCTCCTGTCTCAGCTTGTTAAGTGCTGGAAGTATAGGTATTTTGCCACCACACCTGGCCAGGTTTCCCCCTTTCCCCCATTTTGTTGTTGTTGTTGTTTGTTTGTTTTTTCTTTTTAAAAATTTACATTTATTTATTCCAGATCAGATATGTGCAGGTCAGAAGACAACTTGACGGAGTTGGTTTTCTCCTTCCACTGTGTGGGTTTCAGGGATCAAATTCAGGTTGTCAGGATTGGTGGCAATCACCTTTACATGTGGAGCCATCTTGCTAGCCCCCTGGCCTGGCTTACTCCCTTCTTTTCTCTGTCTTTCTCACTGCCACCCCCACCCTTACCCCCCTTTTATTTTCTTTGCAGTACTGAGTATTGAAGCCCAGGTCTTGGGCATACTAGGCAAAGGCTATATCCCTAGCCTTCCCCTGACAGTTTTAAAACCACTAGGTGTGCACTGATTGGCTGCAGCCGCCATAAACACCTTATCTAGGACCCTGTTTCGGGAGGGGAGGGAAGTGGAACTAAGATGCTGCCCTAGGTGTTGCTCAAACTCCTCAAACACGTTGACTCAACATCGGACCAGGGTCAAGCACCAAAACCACTGATGCAGAGAACACTCCCCCGGGGAAGGCAAAGGGGAATTTTGCTGTTTTAAAAACATTGAAAGAAACATCATGGGAAGACTGGTGCTGGCCAAGAACTTTCCATATTTGGGCCAACTCTTGCTGGTGAGAATTGGCTGCCTGGAGCTCTGTGAAGACAAGGTGAAGCCGAACCCAGGCTCTAAGGGAAGTCATGATCCATCCTTGTGATCGATTGGCAATGCCTGCTCTGGGAGAACAATAGTGCCCCAGACTCACTGAGCTCTGTTTCTGCCTCCCAGGTCTAGCACACAGTTCCTGTTTGAGAGAAGGAGAGGGGGAATAGGAAGGGGAAAGGGAACCGGAGAAGGAATTTTGGTGGAATACGGACTAGGGTCCTGGCAGAGTCCACAGAGGGATCTTTCGATTTGTTTCCCAGGAAGCTCTAAGACCTTTCTTGTTTTGTTTGTTTGTTTTGCATATCTTTACTTATGGAGAGCATGCACCCCAAATCGCTGCACACATGGAGTTTAGAGGGCAACTCGGGCGAGTCCTTACTCCCCTTCCATCACATGTTCCCTGGATGGAACTCAGGTTGCCAGGCTACCAGCTGCACTATCTAGCCCGCTCCCCTTCCGATTAAAGCAGTCTCTTCCCAAGGGACTGTTTTAGTCTATTCAAGCTGCTATAACAAATTCCCAGGGGGCTAGAGAGATGGCTCAGTGGTTAAGAGCACTGACTGCTCTTCCAGGAGGACCCGGGTTCAATTCCCAACACCTACATGACAGCTCACAACTGTCTATAACTCCAGTTCCAGGGGATCTGACACTCTCGCACAGACATACATGCAGTCAAAAGACCTATGTACATTAAAAAATAAATAAAATAAAAACAAATTCCCAGACACTGGGTGGCTTACAAACCAAAGGTGTATTCATTTCTCACAGTTCACATTTCTCATCATTCTCACAGCTCCACTGGAAGCTGCAAGTGTGAGATTAAGGTGCCTGCAGAGCCTGTGTCTGAGGAGAGGCCCTGTCTCCCTGAACAGGGGTGAAGGAATGGGCTGAAGGCATGGGGGGAGGGGGGAGTCGGTCTTCTCGATGTGCCCACATGGTAGAAGGGAGAGGGTCATTTTCACATGTCTCAGAAGATCACTAATCCCTGGACTGGAGAGATGGCTCGGCAGCTAAGAGGACCCAGGTTCAATTCCCAGCACCCCACATGGGCTTCTGACACCCTCACAGAGATATACATGCAGGCAAAACACCAATGCACATTACATAAAAATAAGTTTTATATATATATATATATTTATTTATTTAAATATATATTTATTTATTTAAAGATCACCGATCCTACTACTCTCATGGCCTAATCCTAAGGTCCCATGTATGAATGTCCTGTGGGTGAACAGGATTTCAACATAAGGATTTTTGAGAGGACACAAACATTCAGTCTACTGCAGAAGCCATCTCCTCCCCGCCCCTCCCTGTTCTATTTATTTATGATGGGACTTCCCCTCCTAAGCAGAGCAGGCCTGTGACCCATGGCAACGGATTCCCTTTCCCAGGGACTGGAAAACCTCAAGAGACTGAGATGGAAGGCGGTGGGGGCGGGGGGAGGGGGATGTGGTGTCCTGTCACATCCTGGAAAGACTCTTCTAGCCCTAAAGCTCTAGAATGGTGGTTCTCAACCTTCCTAATGCTGCGCTCCTTCAATACAGTTCCTTATGCTGTGGTGACCACCAACTATAAAAATGATTTCCATTGCTACTTCATAAATGTAGTTTTGCTACTGTTATAGACCATAATATAAATATCTGATACGCAGGATATCTGAGATGAGACCCCTATGAAAGAGTCGTTCGACCCCCCCAAAGGGGTTGCGACTCACAGGTTGAAAACTTAGGATCTAAAGTGCCTCTTTTAGGACCCACTACCCAAGGCACAGAAAGCATTCAGCCTGCAAAGAAGCTTCCCCAGGCTGTTGAAAGTAGACATGAGCCCTTCCTCCTGCTTTCTAGCAGCCAGGCTGGATAAATCTCCACCCCCACACCTCCACCTCACCGTGCTCAGTCAAAAGAGCCCACGCTGACATGACAGTCTTTCTAGAAGAAAGAGCAGGCCAATGGTCATGGCTGTTCAGCTCTCTGAAGCCTCGGCAGGAAGGACCTGAGAACCCCAGGGGATCTTTTCAGTGTCTGAGCCCGAGGGTCCTGTATGAGACACCAGGCAGTGAGCACACTGGCCTCAGGTCCCTGAGCGGCGCCTTCAGAGACCACAGACACAGCACCCCACACAGTGCTGTTAATCCACACTGAATTAACAGGTCTGTGCAACACAGCTATTGAGTACCTGGACAGAAGAGCTCTGCAGGGTTGACACAGCCCTTCATTCACCTTCCCAATTCTGAACACAGAGAAGCTAGACAAGATTCCCTGAGGCCATCAGCAGCCCAGCATGGAATCCTGAACCTAGGACCTCCAGTCCAGATTTTTCTTTCTTTCTTTCTTTCTTTCTTTCTTTCTTTCTTTCTTTCTTTCTTTCTTTCTTTCTTTCTT
>NW_026587215.1:18025-167091 GCF_907164565.1 Psammomys obesus | reverse complement strand
TCCTTCCTTCCTTCCTTCCTTCCTTTCTTTCTTTCTTTTTTTTGAGATAGTCTCCTGCTGAGCTTGAAGGCTGGCCTCAAAATCACAAGTCCCCTCCTTTGTCTCTTGAGGGTTGGAATCAAGGTATGTGCTGTCACAGAAGTGACTCAGAGTGGGACCAGACACAACACTTGCAGCCCCGGCTGGCCTCAAACTTACTATATGGCCAAAGATGATCTTGGATTCTTGATCCTCCTGCCTCTGTCTCCCAAGCATGTGCCACTTGTGTAGGGCTGTGAATCGAACCCTGAGTTTCATGGGTGCCAGGCTAGCACTCTACCAACTGAGCTATACAACCCGAGTCCCCGGATGCTGAGCTTCATGGGAGACTTCGGTGCTCATGGGCGTGGCTACCAGAGAGAAGCTTGGGAGTTCCTGTCCTTCATGCCACTTCTTTTCCTTTGTGCACTCTCTATCTGGGGGGGGGGGGGATATGTGAGGGAGGTGAGTGTGTGTGTATGTACAATTTCTTTACAAGGTGAGGTTTGTGCTCAGTGTCCCAGGCTCTGTGACACCCACACCTAATGGTTTCCTCAGAGATCTTCTTCGTACTCTCCGGGCCAGCTCATTAGGGGCTTGTGAAATCTGGAGGATAGAGGCTGACCAAGCTACGCTGGTAGGAAGCTGGCATGTGGGTAGCAACCCGGGCAGGATTTGTGCTCCTCCAACACACACCTGTATCCACCTGGGCCCCTCCCATCCCACTACCACCTGGACTCAGGACTCAGGGCCCAGGGCCAGCTGCTGCAGAGGTAGCTCCACCCAGACACACCCAAGGCTCAGCTCAAGCCCTGGGATCACTCCCTCCTCACCCATCCTGTGTCATTTATTTTTGGGGGGCAGGGCCCTGTATGCAGCTGCCAGTCTTTTAGAGTTTCATAACTAATTCAACCCCAAATGCAAATGACTGATAATAATTGGGGGGTGGGGGTTATCTGCTCCTTTTTTAGGACATGTTCCTTCCTGGGAAATAGAGAGGAAGATTGCTGGTGGTGGGATTTCAGCAATCTGAATGCCTTGGAGGTGGGCTGTGGACGTCTCAAGTGTTTGGCAAAACGGGATCACAGAGATGGCTAGATCTGGCTTCCAGAAGCCCTTTGCAATGTCAGCTCTGAGTTACCAGCCTTATAGTGAGGGCTGTGCAGAGCCAGGAGCTAGCTGTGTGTTCAGAGCATGGGGTCTAGCCCTGGCTTTGCCTCCGATTGGCTGCTGAGTCTTGCACAGTTTGCACAGTTCTCTGTTCCTCTCTGGGCTTGAAGCCTTACCTAGAAAATCAGGTGCCTGGCACAGTGGCACACACCTTTAATTCTAGCACTCTAGAGGCAGAGATAGGAGGATCTCTGTGAGTTCGAGGTCAGCCTGGTCTACATAGCAGGTTCCGGAACGCCTAGACTACATAGAGACCTGGTCTTAAAAGAAAAAAGATGTGACGCTGTTTGCCAGCTGGTGCCCTGCAGTCCTGTGACATATCCAACAGCATTATGTCCACATGCAGGGCTATTTTTTTGCCTCCGTGATCATTAAGTGTTCCCGTTCTGCTTATAGCCCTGAGCTCCACACTTCACTGCACAGACAGCGCCTGGGAACCCTGCTCTGCTCAGAACAGTGCTTTCCCCTCCACTCTCTGGCAGGCAGACAGACACTGGTAATTCAAGCCCCAGGCCCTGCAGAGCCAGCAAGATACTTCAAGGAGACCTCAGTGTGTGCTTGCTAGAGCACACTTCTTTCTGTTCAACCCTCTCTTCTCCGGGACCAGGACCTGCCCTGTCCCCTCTCATATCCTTTGCTCACGAGGATCCCTCTGCCTAGAGTTCTGTTCCCAGCTCAGCCTACATACCATCCTCTCCGGGAAGCCTTCCCACATCGTCCTCCTGGCAAATAGGGGTGCACAGCCCCCTTCTCTCCTCGGTTCAGCGAGCTTCCCCTTCAGATAACCAGGATGCTGTTTTCATTGCTCCCAGTCCAGTGCCTGGCACACCGACTGAAGGGGGATGGGATTCTTTTGACTGGTAAATCCAAGGCCAGCAGGAAAAGGGAGGTCTGCACATGGCAGACAGCTGGAGGCTAGGGTGGCCATGACTCACCCCGCCCCTGCAGACTGAGGGCAGCTACAGACAGGCTGAGTCAGAGGCCTCCAGGAATTCTGATAAGGATAAGACATTAAAAAAAAAAATTGCTGGGTTATTTCTAGAATGCAGAGGTTAGGGGGTGGGGTAGGGGAGCTGGGTCGGGAGAAAACTGCTCTGTTATATTACTTATTGATTTTTTTTTTTTTTTTTTTTTTCCTTGATGGTATTTGGGTGGGGCATCCTCCATCAACCCTGTACCTCAGCCTAGCATCACCCCTGTACCTAGCAGCCCTGTACCTGCAGACAGTCTGCCCGGGGCCATTTTATCTTCTTTCTGACACGGGTAAGCTTGTCATTCACACCATTCTTCATTTTATTATTATTATTTTCTTCCCTTAATATATCTTTGAGGGGCTGGAGAGATGGCTCAGTGGTTAAAAGTCCTGGCTTCTCTCACAGAGGACCTGGGTTCTGTTTCCAGCACCCACACGGTGACTCACATCACTTGTAACTCCGGTCCCCAAGCCTTCTCTGGTCTCCAAGGGCACCAGGCACACACTTGATGCCGGGTATACATACATACATGTAGGCGCTCATGGACACACATAAAAATAAATCACACTTATTTGAGAATGCTGGTTTTGGGTGTCCATGACCTCCAAATTTTTATATGAAACTCCCCAATATGTGACCTTTGGGATTAGTACGGGATACCAGAGACTGATGGGGCTGGTGAGCCCCTGGCCCCTTCTGCTGTGTGAACAGGAACTTGTGAGAGGAACCGTGTGCAGAAGGAGGCTTTCTCAGATATAGAACCTGCTGTTGCCGCATCTCATCACCTCCAGCGTGGCAACCAACTTTGGTTTATAAATGACCCAGCCTGAAGAGTTTCACTACGGCAGCCTAAAGAGATGGGCAGAGAGCATGTCATGGCAACAGAGAAAGCAAGTTTTCACTAAGTTGCCAGACAGAATACAGAATAGGAACAAGGGCTTGGGTTCAATGGTAGAGTGCTTGCCTAGCATTGTCAAGGCCCTGGGTTCCTTCCTCAGCACCTAGAAGAGAATGAACAAATGAATGAATGAGAGTACAAGGATGTGCAGTTGCATTTGAATGCTATGAATTTCTAATTATAACTAATTTTAATTATAACTAATTTTTTTGTATTAATCTGTTTCATGTAAGATTCAGGATAGACCTAGCCCAAAGCCGAACCTCAAATTTAACAGCATCTTGTGGTTTTGTTAAATGACCTGTCCCCCATTGCACTGGTACGCCCCTTGCCCCTTATCCTTCTGGAAAAGTCTTTGTCCTCGTAGGGTTAGGGTAGGTAGGGGGTGGCTTCAGGAACTGAGTGCCTCAGTCAATGAGGGGATACTCCCTAGCTGATGCTCTCTTCTCCTCCTCCTCCTCCTCCTCCTCCTCCTCCTCCTCCTCCTCCTTCTCCTCTTCCTCTTCCTCCTCCTCTTCCTTCTTTTTCTCCTCCTTCTCTTCCCTCTCCTTTTCTTTTTCTGTATAGCCCTGGCTGTCCTGGAACTCCACCTCATACTCAGAGATCCACCTCTGCCTCCCCAGTGCTGGGATTAAAGGTGTGCAGCTGGTGAAAGCATGTGTGTGTACACATGCATGCATGAATTCATGCACCCTTGCGTGGGTGGGCTTGTACATGTAGTGCGTATGTGGAGCTTCCTGGCCAGGGCTCCTCGGGACTAGGCTGATTTTCAGGGGCCCGGGCTCGTGACGGGTATAGCAGATAACAGCAGCCTCATGGTGGTTCTCTGAAGACCTTGGAGTCAGGCTCTTTCCCCTGAACTGCCCCCTGAGGCTTGTTTGCCAGCCTGTTTCCTAGTTGGGATGTGGTGGCGGTGCAATTTTAACCCAGACATGTTTAGCTCCAAGCCTTAGGCCCTTCCACCGAGATTACCCTTGTGTGGTGCCTGTTCGCCAATGAGAGAACCAAGCACTTGAGACAAAGACATCTACCTGTGACCACTTTTGTTTCACACTGACTGAAAGCAGGACTCTGGCCCCCTCACGGTTCACTGGATGAAGGAGGGGAAAATCCTTGCTTGTCCCTCTTTGACCTTGGTGTCCCCAGTGACAGTGACGCCTCAGCCCTTTCCTCCTGGCTCATTCTGTTGTTCTGGCTTCTGCTCCAGCGAGCCCCCTTTTTTGGGTCAAGTGGAGAAAAGACAAATAGAAGAACTAGAGGCAATATTGAGGCATTTGCTTGCTGTGTGACCTCGGACAACTCCCTTAACCTTTCTGAGTTTCACTCAGCCCAGGGACTGAATGTGTTGATTGGAGGAAGGAGAGAAGATGTTTATGGGGCCGCTGCCATGTGCCAGGTCCCTCTGGACTCAAGTCTCTGTGAACACCAAAGGGGGCCTGGCCGAATGGGGAACTGTGCCTCTGGAGCTCTGCCTCCTGGTGAGGGTGAGGCTACCTGCACTGTGAGGTTGGGTAACGGAAGCTTTGCGACTGCCAGCAGTGAGGCAGGAGATTATCCATATCTAACAGGAGAAAAGAGCTCATTTGTTCCAGGGTTACTAGGTTTTTCCAGGTGGAATCAGGATTAGAACTCAGGACTGTTAAGCCCAGATCTTAGGGTCCCCAAAGACCACCGGGAGCCAAACCACATATGCAAGAGCAAAGAGCTTTATTTGGGCTTAAGTTCAGACTCTCTCTCAACTGTCACCAACTCAGTGGATCAGAGAGGAGAGCCCTGAGCCACTGCAAGGCTCTTACCCCTCCTTGCCACTAGATAACCACTCAATCCATATCACAATGGCTTGCTCCTGTGGCTGCCCCTGCTCCCTATAGGAAGGTCTTGGTCAGAGGTAGGGCCGCCATTGTTCCCCAGCCCTTAGCACAGGCCATGCCCGGACAGGCGTTCTGTGCGTCAAGAAATGAGTGAGTAGATGAGTGGTGAAGGCTATGAGTCCTGGGGACAGTCCAATCATGTTCCAAAGATGCCCAAGTCCTATCTCTGAAACCTATGGCTTTGTTGCCTTACATGGTAAAGAGGCTTTGCTAATGGGAGTAAGTGAAGGACCTCCTGGGGACGGGAGGAAATTCCAGGGCTGGACAACTTCTGCCCAGGCCTAGGAGCTCCTCCTGCCTTCCAAGTCCTACATCCCATGCTCTGACTCTGCGTTATCCAGCTCTGTTCCTCTGTCCTCACCCCTACCCATCTCTGTCTGTGTGTGACCTACCGGTTCTGAGTCCCTGCTTGACACTTTGATTGATACAGGAGTCCGGGGAAAACTGACTGTGGGGTCTGGATTTGGAAGACTGCTTAGAACATGGCCATGATGAGTAAAGGGAAGACAGTCAGAACAGTCCGGGAAGCCTGGGCCCTTGGATTAGGGCCTGTGTTGCAAGAATGACTTCAGGGATGGGAGGCTAGCCCTGCTGACCTTGGCTGTGGGTGGGAGGCAGTAGAGAGCAGGCTCCCTACCTCCTTGCCCCCACGCACCTGAGCAAACACAGGAGCCAGTACTGGAGCAGCAGTAGGGGAAGGATACAGAAAAGACAGAAAGGCAGGGACAAAGCCTGGAGCTTGGTACTCAGGGTAAGGTCTCTGGGGAACAAGGTGTGTCCAGAGTGGCTGGAAAATTCAAGTCATCTGACCAGCCCTCTGGTTCCTCTGTGCTCTAGGGACCCTGCAAATGCCAGGACTCTGTCCTCATGGGGCACACCATCTCCTCCCCATACCAGGGAGTAGGATAAGCATGAAAAGAGTGACATGAGTGATGGGACCTCAGCTGCCAACAGAGGCCATGAAAGGAAAAGGCGGCAAGTGACTAGTGAAGCCTGAGGCAAACAAAGCTGGAAGAGAGAGAGAGAAGAGGCTTGGGAAAGCCAGAGTCCCAGCCCTGTGCATGCACCAGCCCAGCCCATAGCTGAGGCCAGACAGAGTTCCTGCCCTCCCTCTTAAGTATCCATCCACCTACCCTTCCCCCCTAGTTGACTTTCCTGATTCCTTCCCCATCAACAGACCCAGGAAACCTGCCCAGTTCTGCAGACCCCCTCGTGCCCTGGGACCTGTCCAGGGCTGCGGTTTTAGTAAACAACTTGGCTCCTTCTGAAGCCTGGGAGAGGAGGCTTCTGCCCCTTCCTTCTTAGTGGTGCTAAGACATTCTTAGCATTCCCACTCAAGAGGGCCAGGCTTTTCTTCCTGGTCAGCACCAGCAAGACCCAGAGGAGCCATGTGAAGTAGGAACTTGACACCCCTCCCAGGCTCTCCACTGAGGGGTCAGAGGGCCCCTCAGAACTTCACTTCGGGAAGAGGTCTGACCCTATCCAACCCTGGGGAGCTGGGAGGATGAAGAGGGGAAGGGGGGTCATCCACAGAACAGTCCTGGCCTGGTGCCTGCTTTTCTCCCCCAAATGCCCAGCCTAGCCTGGCATTAAGGAGGCATTCCATCCTTAAGAAAGTGGATGAGTGAGAGCAACATCAGGGAATGGGGTGTAGGGCCACATAAATGCTGTGACCCCAGTAAAGGGTTATTGGAGCTCAAGCATAAGCCAGCCACATCCCCATTTACTCCTCACACAGCCTTGTGACCGCACACATCACTGGCAAAAGGGCTGAAGCTGGAGAGGGTAAGTGACTCATCCAAGGATACACAGCAGAGAAGCACAAAGCTGTATTTGGACTCCAAGGTGGCTGGTTTTAAGCCGTGGGTTCCCTACCTTGAGGGAAGGGGAAGAAAAAGCAAAGGCCTAGGTTAGAGCAGTGAGCAAGATATGTAAGGGACACAAGGAGGCACAGGGCTGTGGGGGCTATGTGGCAGGCGAGGGAAGGACACAGGAAGGCAGGAGGCCAGGCAGGTCTGCAGGACCAGGCCAGGTGGGCTCCAGAGGACACAGCAATGAATGCCCCTTCTCATGTGTCTGGTTTTCTGAGTTTCTTATGCTTTGGAGAAGTAGTTTAGATCAGCTAACTTCTATAAGGTTTCAGGATGCCTCTCTAATCAGGCTGGGGCCAGTAGGTGCTCAGGTCTGCAGTGAGATTCAGGGCAGCTTGCTCTGGGCAAGGAAAGGCACAGCAGGCACACTGGGCCAGGGTCTGGGAGTTTTGGTTCTACTTAAGGGCCTTAAACACCACTCTGCAAATAGTGAGACCCTGAGCAGGACACAAGACCACTCTGAGCCTCAGATAACAATGTGCCAGGAGCTGGAGCACGGAGGGGGAGGAGGGAGAGGGCTCAATCTGACTCCATAATTTAGCCATCACTTGCTGATTCATCCCAGTGACCCAGAGCCACGCCCTTTTAGCTGATTACAGTAGCTTTTTACAATCTGAAGAACACAATTACACAGCTAATGCTATTTGATCCTCACACAGACCCAGAAGCCAACCGGACATGGTTCATCTCCTAGGTGGAAAGATGAAGAAACAGAAGTTCTGAATGCAGAAGCCTCTTACTCCGGATTCACCTGTCAGAGGGATCAACAAGACTCCCACGCTGGTCTCTTGGCTCCCTGCTCAGGCTCTTCTGCCTCTCACACCAGCAGTATGTTTTCCGTTGTCAGCTTGCTGGGTGACCCAGAATTCCGGTTGGAATCCAAATAATAAAAGAGAGCAAGAATTATAAACAGACAGTGATCCCAGCACTTGAGAAGCCGAGGCAGGAGGATCTCAAGTTGTTTCATTCTGATTATTGTTTGTTATTATTTTATGTGCAGGAGTGTTTCACTTGCATGGATGTCTGCGCAGCACAGGCTACCCCAGCACCCACAGAAGCCAGGAGAAAACATCCCTCAGGATGCTCTAGATCAGTGTCTCCTGACCTTCCCAATGCTGTGCCCCTTTAATACAGTTCCTCATGTTGTGGTGACCCCCCAACCATAACATTATTTCATTGCTACTTCATAACTGTAATTTAGCTACCGTTATGAATCATAATGTAAAGATCTGAGGTGCAGGATATTTTACATGAGATGCCTGTGAAAGGGTCATTGGACCCCCAGGTTGAGAACCACTGCTCTAGATGCCTTCAGATCCCCTAGGATTGGAGTTGCAGACAATAGAAAGCCATTATGTGGGTGCTGGGAATCACCTCTGGTAGACTCCTCTCTCCAGTCCTGAGATCTCAAATTTGAGGCCAGCCTGGGCTACATACTGACTTCAAAACAGCACAACTATGTCTCAAAAACTAAGTAAATCCGGGGCTGTAGCTCCGTGGCTTGCCTCATACATGTAAAGACTTGGGTTCAATCCCCAGCACTTGAAAAAAAAAAAAAAAGACAATTATAATAATTATAAAAGAACTAACTAGGCCCAGAGGCCCACCTGCCACCATCCAGCACCACATAGTGGGAAGACACCCAGAGGCCCACCCAACACGTGACCTGCCCCCAGTAGGAGCCACCTACTATGAGCAAGTATGTGGTGGAGAGATGGGAGAGGAGGAGAAGCAAAATCGTTTGAGCACTATAAAAAGAGGCAGAACTGGAGACACAAGGTGGCGAGGAATAGCCTGATGTGAGCAGCCTGCGCTGCCACCTGAGGCCATGGTAAAGTCCTGGCCCGTGCTGCCAAGCCTGGGTCTGCCTCAATGTGGTCCATGTTACCGCCAAAGGCCATGCTGATGTCCCTGGTCTGGGCTGCATCCAGGGACCATATTGATGTTCAAGGGCTGTTCGGAGCTGTTCCTGCCCCTCACTGGCCGTGGCATTTCAGGGAGAGGGCCCTGCACCTCACCTTGGTGGCACAAGTAGAGCTGGCCCTGTTGCCTGGGTGCAGGTGAGCCTATGGGAGGGCATTAGAGTGGGGAGAGCTGGCCCTGCCCCTCACTGGCTGCCGCATTGACCAAGCTAATCAGGACAGTGCTAGAGAGCCTGCCCTGAAGGTAAGGGTGCCTACCCCAACATCTACCTCATCAATGAACTTCTGGGGCGCATGAAGGGGCAGGTCCTACATGATTGAAAAGCCAGAATGAGCTAATTGCAAGACTAGGTTACAGTATATACACGCAGGTTTATTGGGAGCAGCTTTGGACAGCCATGCAGGGGGAGGGGAAGGAAGAAAGCGAGAAAGAGAACTGTGTGCAGAGAGAGGAGAAAGAGGAGAGATGCAAAGAGAGAGACATGAGAGAGATAGGAGAGCAAGAGAAGAGAGAAGAGGGAGCCAAAACGTCTGGATTATATAGTGTAGGAAAGCCCCTGCCCCAGGGCTGGAAAGTTCAGGGTGGAGGATGGGGTGTGCCACCCACACCTTGCAGTAGGTAGGGACTAAGGAATGCTGGGAGAACCTGGGAGGCCAAGTCCACTTTGGTAAGGTCTGAAACACAAAACTACAGGATCTCCATGACACAGGGCAACAACAGAATATCAGAGAGGGGTCCCAATGAGGATCCCAGTATTGATCGTGTAGCAGAAGCCAGAAGCCTCAAACCAAACCAATGATTCATTTCAATGAACATTTACCAGTAAAGATGTGTGGACAAAAGGGTATATTGCGGGACACACTGTGACACACTACAGCTTCCACGAGGAGATGGTTTCTTTGTTTTTGTTTTATTTATTTTTTATTTTTTTATTTTCTTTACAAGGTTGAAGGTATGGGACAAACGAAGGGACGGCAAGACTAGTGGGGTTGGGGTGCATGCTGTGAAATTCACAAAGAATCAACTAAAAAAAAAAAACAAACCTGCCTTGATGGCACTCTTACTCCCCGCACCTGCTTCAAGCTTTTCCAATGCTATCTGACTGACTCCACGCGGCAAGTCTGTCTGTGAGGCCGGAGATGTGCTTCCCGTTCTACACACCAGGAAGGAGAGCTTCATTTCAGGACACACCCCCTGGAGAGGCTGAGCTGAGCTCCAGTTCGTAACCAGTGTTCTCACACCAGGACCCTGGACACCCGTCTCACTCTCTTCTCCTCCGTTGTCTCACATACTCTTCTAGCCTTCGTTTTGATGCCCTGGGAATCCTCCCACAACCCTCAGCATTTTCTGTATGGAATAGGGAGGGCTTCACAAATTAATAAAAGGAACGAAATGTCATTATATTTTTCTACAATATTCTGGGAGTGTTGGGAGGATTGTGACAACAGTGAAGTCACACTTGGACTTGAACATCAGCTTCTTAACATAAGGGTGATAGTCAAGGGTGACTTGACCTCCTTATCAGTAAAATGGGTTAACAGCACTAAGAGCTCACACACACACACACACACACACACACACACACACACACACTCTTCCCCAGACACACGTGTTGGGGAAATCAAAATGACTCAGGGCCTGGCCTTTGAAAGCTTTCTGAAGAGCCTACAAGATGGCTGTGTTCTAATCCCTGGTACCTGTGGGCCATCAAAGAAAAAGTAGGTCAGATAAGTATGCAAAGAGAGCAACAAGGTGGATTAAGACTGATAATCACATGACCTCTTCGTTAAACTAGGAGAATTGTCTGGGTTTTCTGAGTTGGTTTATGGTGCATGCCTGTACTTTCAGCACCAGGGCGACTTCAGCAGGAAGATCATGAGTTCAAAGTCAGCCCAGAACCCATGGTGAGGCTCTACTTCAAACAACAACAACAAAACAAATATCCTTAATATTGTAAGAGGGAGAGAGAGGCAAGCCAGGGAGACATGATCAGAGGGAATGGGTCAGAGGGAGTACAAGGCTGCTGCTGGCTTTGAAGATGGAGGCAGTATCTCGAGAGACTGAAGAGGGTGAAGAACTGGTTGTCTCTAGGACTTCTGGAGAAGCCCAGTCCCATAGATGCCTTGAGCTTCTGCCCTTCAACAGAAACATCTGTGTTGTCTCCAGCCATCCACATAATGGCCACTTTGTACATGCTGTTCCCTTCTTACCGCTAACTCTTTTAACCCTGTCCATTCTGTTGTGCAGGCGTCTACCTCATGTTTGAAGTTTTGGTGCTGGGGCTGGAACCCAGGCCAGAGCAAAGGCTCCCACATTGAACTTCACCCCAAGCCCTTTGCTTCTCTTTTGTACATGCCTCTACCCCAGCCCTCAGCTCCCATTTGTCCTTTATTTTTAGAAGCCTCCTCAGAGGCTGGGTGGTAGCTGCACATGGCTTTAATCCCAGCACTTAGGGAGGCTGAGGCAGATAGATCTCTGTGAGTTCAAGGCCCGCCTGGTCTACAGAGTGAGTTCCAGGACAACCAGGGTTACACAGAGAAACCCTGCCTCAAGAAACAAAACAAAACAAAACAAAAAGTGTCCTCAGAGCCCAGTGTCTCAGTCAGAATGAGGTTTTCCTCCCCTGTCACAGGCCTCCCCTCATCCCTTCCTGTTAAGGCACACTTTACCTGGCAATACGCTGTCCAAAAATGGGTAGTGTGTGAGGCACCATGAGGCCAGCAAATGGTTCAGGGAACCTGGAGAAGGAGGCCAAAGAGAGGAGCAGAGGAGAGGAGGAGGGTGTGATGAGGGGAGGAGGGATGAGTAAGGGGAAAGGAGGTAAAGACAGAGAGAGCTTGAGGGAGATACAAGGAGATCCAGAGAGGAGAGGACCAGAGAGAAGGTAACAGAACAATGGAGGACAGAGGTAGAGGAAGGGCAGGAGCACCTGAACTGTCAGCCCAGCAGAAGGAATGCTGGGAGGAAGGCTAACTAACGGCCTAGGTCTACATCTCTCCCTTCTAGGTCTGCAACCCCAGCCTGGGATCTACCATCTTAGCTCGGAGTAAAGGGCTGTAAATAACATTTTTTCCCCCTCACCAGCAACCATTTTTCCTGTCACATGTCAAATGGGCATACTAAATCGATGTTCTGCCTGCCCTGTGGCTGCCTGACATATTTGGATGCCCTTCCTCTGTTGGGTAGGGCCCTCTCACACTGATTCCCATCATTGCCTTTGCAGGGACAGAGCAGGCCGCGCCATTCAGAACATTCAGCAGAATTAGGTACCCATGCAGGGGCTTTCGCCTTCATGAGCCACAGAGGTGGATCAATGGGTGTGTGTCTAGTGTTAGGGCTCTTGTGGCCATACACCCAGCAGCAGCTTGGTGAATTTTTCCCCGTGGGCTAGCTGGAGTGTGCCTTGGGGGCTGCCCCTTGCTGACTCTCTAATTTCCTTAAAACCATTTCTCCAGTGTTTCTGAAAGTGTCACCCAGAGACCAACAATTAGAAGCCTATTAGCACTACAAAGAGCTCATTAGAGATGCCAACACTTGCTCCCCACTACCCACCACCCCTAGGAACTGGGCTGCTACGGTGACAACTGCCAGGGTTAGTTAGGAAGGAGAGGAGTTTGCTGGGGAGTATGATCCTGCAGAGACTGGCACAACCAAGAGCATGGCTCAGGAGTCTGCTGGCCTTCTGGGGAGGGCCCTGTGGCATCCCTTCAACTCACTGTAGAGAAAGCAGGTAGGAGAAAGACCACTGGGTGCAGTGCGGTCTTACTGGAGAACAACCTGCTTTGACAGACATCGGTCTGGCTCCACGCCTTAGCTCAAACACCTCCGACAAACACTGCCACATGGAGAATCAATTTAAACACAACATTTTCAGTGTCTCTTCAATGCTAGAGATTGAACCAGGGCCTCAGGTTGCCTAGAACTGGGGTTACAGACAGTTGTGAGATGCCACGTGGGTCCTGGGAATCGAACTCTGGTCCTCTGGAAGAACAGCCAGTGCTTTTAACAGCTGGGCCACCTCTCCAGCCCCCAGAGGAACTTTTGATGTATCTATTGGCTCAATCAGAGACTGGGGACAGAGCCTTGGATTCCATTTCCACCACCCCATTAACTCAGGTGTGTGGTGGCACACACCTGTAATACCAGTACTAAAGACATGGATGCAGGAGAATCAGAAATTCAAGGTGATTCACAGCTACATAGAGTTTGATCTGAAGAGACCAACAACAAAACCAAACAAACACCAGGGAGAGAGTAGGGAGGGGAGAGCAGTCTGTTAAGTAAGGCACAGGGCTGGAGCTAACTCAGGTCTAGATTGCTTGCCTGGAATGCACCTTTATTGCCACAAAACAAACAAGCCACCAGGAGAAGTAAGTGCTCCCTGGAGTTTGGAAACTGTTGTTCCAGTTCTCTCTCTGTGTGTCTGTCTCTCTTCCCTAAACAATAAGGGTTTCCTTTGTACCTGAGTCCCCTAACTGAAAAATGCTGCCTCATGCCTCCTGGATGTTGGGGGTGGGGGCAGGGTGAGGGATTGCAGGTTAATGGAGCAGTGTTTGATGAGTTCCCCACACACCCTGGGGTTCAGTGTTCCCCAGTGGCCTTTCTTGCTTTGAGCTATCCCTTTATGCAGTTTGATTCAAAAGATACTTTCGGTTTGGTCTATCCGTACATACCAAACACAAAAACAAAGGCTTTAATTTCATTTTTTTATTGTGTGCTCACAGGTATGAGAAGGTGCACTCACAGGGAGGTCAGAGGGCAGCTTGCAGGAGCCGGTTCTGTCCTTCTACCGTAGATCCAGAATTAAACTCAAGCTGTCACTTCGTTTTTTAAAACAGTAAAATTCCAATCGTACAATTTTACCAATGAAGATTCACAAGCCAGATGCTGGGATGAAAACCTATTAGCTCAGGGAGGCAGAGAGAGCTCCCAGCAGACCTTCCTACTCAGCTGAAGTCCCAGAAGGAAAACGCCCTTCCTACTCAGTTCAAAAGCCTCTTCTCCTTGTCCAAGCTGTCTTAAATACCCTTCAGCTCCATGCCCCTCCTTCCTGTTTACTTCCTGTTCTTGCTCTGCCTCTTGACCTAGGGCTAATTTTATTTAATCCTGTGTACAGACAGCTCTTGGATTAAAGGTGTGTATTAGGGCTGAGCCCCATCAAACAAAAAACAGGATTTTAGAGTTCACAATCTCTGAGGTTTACAGGGAATCAAATATCCTGCAACATTGTCAGGCCATCTCGCTGGTATGTGTGTTTAAATTTTCTTTAAGTTTTGTTTTGTTTTGACAGAGTCACTCTGTGTAGCCTTGTCTGTCCTGGACTCTCTCTGTAGAACAGGCTGGCCTCCAACTCACAGATATCTGCCTGCCTCTGCCTCCCTGAGTGCTGGGATTACAGACTTTCACCACTGTACCCAGCTCTTTAAAAATTTTTAAAAATTATTTTATGTCTGTTTTGCCTGCATGTAGTACGCATACCACATGCATGCTTGGTGCCTGTGGAGGTCAGAAGAGGGCATTGGATACCCTCAAAGTAGCGTTGAGAAGGCTTGTGAACAGCCGGGCGAGGTGGTGCACGCCTGTAATCCCAGCACTCTGGGAGGTGGAGGCAGGTGGAGGATCTCTGTGAGTTTGAGACCAGCCTGGTCTACAAAGTGAGTCCGGGGCACCCAAGGCTACATAGAGAAACCCTGTCTCAAAACAAAACAACAACAGAAATGGTTGTGAACCATTGTGTAGAAACTGGTGCTCTTAACCACTGAGCTATCTCTCCAGCCTCAAGACTGATTTGCTTTAATCATGTGAATAGATGAGCTGGGGTGTCTGGATAGGGGGGCTCCCCTATTCTGAGAACATAGGGGGAGGGAGGGTAGGTAGAACTGGGAGGAGAGAAGGCAGGGACCTATGACTAAGATGTAACTTGAATAAAAGAAAAAAAATGTTTTATTTTATGTGTATAAATTTTTATATGTATGAGTATTTTGCCTGCATGTATATATGTATATGTATGTGTGGGTTGTTTTTTTTTTTGTGTGTGTGTGTATGTATGTGTACCTGGTGCCTGGGGAGTTCAGAGGAAGGCACTGGATCCCCAGGAACTGAATATACACTTGTGAGTCACCCATTTGTGAGCTGCTGGGAATTGAATCCTGGTCCTCTGAAAGAGCAGCCAGTGCTCTTAAGCACTGGGCCGTCTCTCCAGACTCTTGTTTTCAGACGGGGTCTTATGCAGTCCAGGCTGATCTCGAACGACTGATCATGCTGCTTCCACCTCCCAAGTACTGAGATTACAGACAGATACCATCATGCCTAGCTAAAGATTCTTTGAAAGAACGCTTCAAACCTTGGAACAATTAAGGTTAGAGATACTAAAGACCAGGATGGGGCGGGGAGGCGAAGATGCTGAGTGGGAGAAACTACTGTGGACCAAAGGAGGTGACCCTAAGAAGGGTGTACTGGTTAGACAGCAGCTAGAGTCATCTGGGTAGAGGAAACCTTAACTGAAGGGTTGGCCGCATCAGATTACCTGAAGGCAATGGGGGGGGGGGGGGAGAGCACATTTTCTTCATTACAGACTGATATGAGAGGGCCCAGCCCATTGTGGGTGGTGCCACCCTTTGGGCAAATGGACCTAGGTTGTATAAGAAAGCAGACTGAGCAAGTCACGGAATTCAAGGCGGTGAGCATCACTCCTCCATTGCTCCTGTTTCCGCTCCTGCCTCCAAGTTCCTGCCTTGAGTTACCACCTCATCTTCTCTGAGTGATGCAAGGGTTGTAAGCTGAAACAAACCCTTTCCTCCCCAAGCTGCTTTTGGCTATGGTCTTTATGACAGCAACAGAAACCTAACTAACACGAAGGGGATTTTTCTCTGTAGAGAGATATTCACCAAAGTAGACTTTCTTTTTTCCCTGCTGGTAGCAACTAGATTCGATAAACTCAAAGAAACACTGGGATAGATATTTACTTTCGGGCGTGACCAGGTAATTAGGTGAGCAATAATTATGAGGCCTTTGCCACTGTTCATGTCTCCAATCACTTTCCCTTCTCTGAGACCCAGGCTAAGGTGTGTCCTTCCTCCACAGTGGCACAGATGGCCTGGAGATATGCTTCTATAGTCTTATCTGTTTAGCAAGTGCAGGAGGAGGTCCAGAGTTAACTCTGAAAACACAGCTTGGGCCTCCTGGTCAGCCTCGAGCCTCTCCACCATAGCTGGATGAAGGAAGAGTTTTGACTGACTGACACTAAGGTCATGTGTCAAGACACGAATTTCCAAGAGCAAAGGCAGCTTCACAGGAATGAAATGTACCAGAGCCGCCTAGGGGGACTGGTTTACCGCTTGGGAATGGGAGATGTAAGAAGAGAGAGACAGGAATGTTGAGAAAGCCAAAGGCAGCATGCCTACTCCACCAAAGAAGGTATATCCAGGTGGTTAAACTGGTAAGAGCGAGTTTAAGGAGGAAGGGGTGAGGGGCCTATAGCTTTATGGAGGATGGGATGGTGGGTCTGTGACCAGCTGCTGCGGAATAGGTCGCCACAGGCTCAGTGGCTTAAAGCAGCAAACTTTTGCTACCTCACAGTTTCTGAGGGCTGGGGATGTTTCCGGAGCACAGGTGGCTCAGGCAGGAACTCTGATGTGATGTAGGATCTCATAAGGCAGTGAGCACCAGGCTGGCCATCCTCATGTGAACAGGATCTGTTTCCAAGCTCACAAAGCGGTTGGCAGCTTTAGCGGTTAACCAAAGGCCTCCCTCACTTCCTTGCCCCGTGGTCTCTCACTCCTTGGGTGCCTGCTTCCCCCGAGTGAGTCGGGGCTCCTCTCAGGATGACTGTCCCACTTCATGTAACATCAGCCCATTCAGCTCAGCCTTTTCTTATACTTCGGGGAGGATATCACCCAAGGGCGTGGTCACCAGGAAATGAGGTTTGTGGGCCTGCCCTAATACTCAGCTTCCACTAACCCGTGTGCAGCGGCGCTGAGCTGAGCTATACCTTGAAGGGACAGAGGAACAGATGTGGCCTGAAAGGAGGTATACAGTATACGTGGGACTGATGTTGCTTCTCTGCCTCACCCTCGGCTCTTGAGGACACAAGTCTCATCTTGTCACCTGTCTTCCCTGAGCCCAACCACTGGCACTGGCATATTATGGGCCCTTAGCAATACTTCCTTTTACTGAACGGCTGGGATAGATGACAAATCCTAACTCATTTGTTTGCTCACTCACTTATTCATCATTCATTCAACAAGCAAGAACTGAAGTCTTGCCACGCATCAGGCCCTTGCCAGACTCTGGGACACAGCTGAAGTAAGGACAGGGCTCCGGCCCTGAGAGTCTCAGGAATCATAACTCAGAACTGCTGTTTATACAGTCTGTGGTCTTGAATTCTAGCATATCCTGACTCTCGTGTAAAGGACCTTTTGAAGAAACTCAGGGGATATTCACAAGGACAGTGACCCTGGGTGGGGCTCACCATGTGTCCCCAGCTGGATTCCCTCTGTATTGCTCTCCAGGATCTGCTGCCTGGTGCTCAGCAGGGCCAAGTGAAGGCAGGAAGGCAGAGCAGGGAAGGGAGTTCCTGATCCCCGAGTCTGGTTGTTGTGTGTCGCCTCTGGGAGTCAAGAATTCCAGCACAATTAATAAAACGTGATGTGGAGTTTGTCTATGCAGAGATGGTGTTCCTTTCATATCAAGGTATTTCAAATAAGAATGTCAAAATATCAATGAGTCATGCCCAAATGTCAACAGGTATGCATATGGCCAATAACGTTTTATGAGCAAGTATGACCAAGTATGGCTTTTCTCCTTTTCCAGATGTAAACATGTAACTTCCTAGGAATCTCACAAGCCTGACTGTGAACTCTGTTTATAGTAAAAGAGGCCTTAACCCCCAGGCATAACCTTTGTAGCCAAGGGTTTTTCCTCATCAGATTGCAACCCTGTCTGAAGCACCTGAGGAACCACCCTGTCATTTCACCCACTAAAAAGAGAACAATTAAAAAAAGGCTCCTTAGGAAGCTCTGAGATGTGACTTAAGGAGCCACGGAAATCTTGTATATGACTGTTGGGAAGCCCCTTAAACAGGACCCAGAGCACACCAAAACTGAAGAGTGACTCATGCACACACCCACCTTGGTATTACTTTTAGCATTAACCCCTGTGTGCTTAAATCTGTGTTCAGATCTCTTCTTAGGGGGTGGTGAGGTGGTTCAGCAGTTAGGACCTCTTACAGAGGATCTGAGTTCCGTTCCCAGCATCCACTTGGTGTCTCCTAGCCACCTGTAACCCCGGTTCCAGGGACTCTGACAACCTCTTCGGTCCATATGTGCAGACAAACAAATAAAAACAAGCAAATCTGTTTTAAAAGATCTCTTCCTAACAAACTCCAATTCTGCCTCACATCAACTTGTCTTGAAAACATTTTTGTTTTGTTTTGTTTTGGGGGGACAGGGTTTCTCTCTGTAGCTGTAGCTGTAGCTGTCCTGGAACTCTGTAGATCAGGCTAGCCCTGAACTCACAGAGATCCACTTGCCCCTGCCTCCTGACTGTTGGAATTAAAGACCTGTGTGCCACCACGCCCAGTCTGTCTTTTTTTTTTTTTTTTTTTATTACAGCTGTCAAGAATCCCAGGCAGCAGCTTGAGGCTGTTTCTAGCCTGCATTCTGTGGCCAAAGTCGTGGCCTCAGGGCACTGTTTACCCTCCTCCTTCATGACTCACGGGTTCAGGTTTGGGAGTTACCCAGCACAGCCCCCAGTAAAACTGGGATGTCCTCCTTGGGGAAGTCAAGCTTGGGGCCTTGGGAGCTGGAGGCAGGGACGTGTCCACTGCCTCCTCCACAAGCATGCTAAAAAGCTGACCGCAACCCTTATTGGGTCACTTTATTACTCAAAGGAGGAACAACATGGTCTGGGGTGAAAGGGGAAGAGATGGGCTTGGTCACTGTGGAGGACAGAGACAGAGAGCTGTTGCCTGAGTGCTCTGGCCGTGCGTTGGGTTTAGGAGGCTTCCCTCCAGTTTTGTTTTCTTCTTGCTTAATATAGGCAAGAGCAGTCTCTGGAAACTCCTGAATAGTACAGCCACTATTCCTGGGGTCACAGCTGGGACATCGCTTCTCAACACCCCCCCCCCCCAGGGGTTCTGACTTGGTTTCAAGGGAAGTGGACCCAGAGGTGGGGATTTGAATATGCGGGGAGTCACTGAACTGTCAGCTCAGGCAACACAGGGGAGGGAACGGTAGCACCACTGCCCAGCCAATTTTCAAGACAGGTACCCTCAGCTTCACTCACTGGGGAGCAAAGGACATAGGGCACACGGGCTCCCGGTTATCCACCCTGGTGGCCTGAGAGCTGCACTCTGATGCCAGACTCCCATCACAATGTCAAGAGCTGCTGCTGAAGGACACTGGTCACCGCACACAGCATCTCTGAGCTGGGGCAGCTAAGCAAAGGGTCATGGGTACTGGCTGTGGGGAGTCTACCTGCTTTAGTGTGACGTTAACATGCCTTCATTTCACCCTTAAACAGAAGATCTGGCTGTGACCGGACCAGGGAGATAGCTCCCTGGATAAAGTACTTGCCATGCAAGCTCATGGGCTCAAGTTCAAATGCAGGTCCCACTTAAAGCTGGGAGAGGTTGGAGGCTGCTTATAATGCCAGCCTTCAGGGATCAGATACGGGGAATCCTTGGAGCAAGCCAGCTAGCTAGACTAGCCAGAGTTAGTGAGGTCCTGGGCCTGAGACTCTGCCTCAGTCAATCCAGTGATGGAGGAAGACACCCAACATCAACCTGGGGCCTCTCCACGCACACGCGCACACTTCCACCAGTGCACATGCGGTCAGACACTGACACGTGTTCCAACAGGCATACGCACATGTGTGACTTTGCATGTACACTGTGGCACACATTCGAGTGCATGTGCACACACCCAATAAATGTAATGAAAGACCAACCAGATATAGAGTTCTTTGTTTTGATTTAATTATAGACACAGGAAATGGAGCACTTTGATGAGCAGTGGGCTCTCAACTCAGCGACTCTCAGAGTTAGAGGCTTGCATAGCGCAGGAAAAATGTCAGACCGGGGAAAACAGAGTCACACTCACTGCAAGCCACAGCCCTGATCCGCATGGATCTGGCCAGTCAAGCATGCGTTGTCTGTGTGTGCATGTGTATAGCGGTGTACATTTTTATCACATGTGTGTGACCAGAGAGAGGCCTCACTCCTGTGCCTCCTGCCACTCACGTGTCCCACCCCCACACTGCCCCAAAGTGATGTGAACTGTGAGTTGAAATAAACATTGCTTTATCTTTAGTTATTTAATTTGTTTATTTGGTTTGGTTTTTAGGGACAGGGTTTCTCTGTGTGGCCCTGGCTGTCCTGGAACTCCCTCTGTAGACCAGGCTGGCCTCAAACTCCTTGATCCACCTGCCTCTGCCTCCCCAGTGCTGGGATTAAAGGTGCCATTACTGCGCCGCCATAAATTGCTTTCATCTCATCAGTCTGTTTCATCACAACAATTGAAAAGAAGCTAAGAGAGTCACCTGTATTACCCCTTTTAACACACGAGGGGACTGCATGGGACACGAGTTCCAAGAATTGAAGGTCACTCTGGACAGCCTGTGGGGCTAGCCAGGTTGCACCTTTGATGAGGAAGGCAGTGTGGCCCCTGCTTTCTCCTCTCTCTGGATGACAAACAGATGGCCATTTGTGTCTTGAGAGTGCAAGCACAAAGTGGCCCTCTAGGTGTGACCAAGCAACAGAATATAAGGATGCTTGGAGCCCAGAATTCTGGTGCCTTGGTGGGAAGGCAGATATCTCAGTCTTAGCAAAGCAAAGGCATTTTTCACTGTTGTCACAGGGCTTCACCTGTCTTCTTGTAGAGCTTCATTGCCCATACAGTGACTGTTCTCTCACTCCAAGCTCCTTGGCCTCTGGGTCTATGTGAGGCTTGTTGGGGAGGGTCCTAGAGACTGGAGACTGAACACGGGTTGTTGTTCCCCCCCCCCCCAGCTTCTGCTCCTGACCCTCTTGTCACCCAGGTAGACCCAACAGTATGGAAAACAGGATGAACCACCATCCTTAACCTCCTAACGGGCACCATTTTTTTTTTCCACAGCCAACAGATCTTCTGTGAAGAGCTTCATGCCTTCTAAGCTTCTGAAAACTAAAGGGTTTTAAACTGCCCTAGGACAAGCCATTAACACCACCCTCCTTCTGGATATGGATGGTCCTGAAAGTCCGCCTAGATGTACTTAGCAGTCTAGAAAGTTCTCACTGATCCGTTTGCTTATCTGAACCTGAAAATAATCTTGTAAACTCCATTTTCTGATTGAGGAAGGCAAGGCTGAAGCAGAGCTGGCTGGTGAGGAGCAGGGGGAAGTATGTAGGGGTATGAGGCTCTCCTGATCACAGCCCTGTTTCTCTGTCCAATATCCCTGGCCCCACAGGCCTCTCCAGCATCCCTGGCCGCCATGGGCCTCACAGCAGAGTCTTGGTCTTCCTGCTGAGTGTTAAGAGTTTGTTGAATGAATGAATGAGAGTAGGGGAGATTACTGAGTCATAGGAAGGTCTTATGAGAGTTCCCAGAAGTAGGGCCACAGAAAGAGGGACAGTCTTTCTCACCTGAGGAAGGTCAGACTATGTCCCAGCCCTGGGTGCTCATGACAGTTATCACCTCCAAGACTGAGCTCTAGAGCCGTCTTTCAAAGCCAGTGGGCACTGAGCCTTTGTTATGCTGGGAGACAGCCGTGCATTTTCCACAGATGAACTCAGGTAGACACTTTCTCGTCCTACTCTACACATGAGGAAACTGAGGCACAGCAAAGTATCATTAATAGTGGCAGAAGCAAGTGGATCTCTGAGTTTGAGGCCGCCATGGTCTACAGAGGTAGTTCCAAGACAGCCAGGGCTACACAGAGAAACTCTTTCTTGAAATAGAAGAAAAAGAAAAAGAAAGAAAGGAAAGGAAGAAATGAAATTAAAAAGCGGGGCTGGAAAAATGGCTCAGCGCTTGAGAGTATATATTAGTCTTGTAGAAGACCTCAGTCAGGTTTCCAGCACCTGTGTTAGATGGCTTATGGTTGTAACTTATAACCCCAGCTCCAGGGGATCTGATGCAATACCGGCTATGTATACACACAATTAAAAATAAAATATTTAAAATATTTTTTTTCAGTGCAGGGTTTCTCTGTGTAGCCCCGGCTGTCCTGGAACTCCCTCTATAGACCAGGCTAACCTTGAACTCAGATCTGGCTGCCTTTGCCTTCTAAGTGCTGGGCTTAAAGGTTGCCGGGCAGATTTGTTTGCTTTTATTTTGTGCATATAGGTGGTTTGTCTGTGCACCATTTGTATACCTGGTGCCCATGGAGGCCCGGAAAGGGCATTTGATCCCTTGGAACTGGAGTTACAGACAGTTATGAGTCACCATGTGGGTGCTGGGGTCCAACCCAGGTCCCCTTCAGGAGGAGCAAGAGCTCTTAACCAGTAAGCTACCTCTATAGCTCCAAATCTCCATTAAAAAGTGAGATTTAAAAGCGCTGGGATGTGGCTAGCTAGCATGCATGACGCCCTGGGTTTGGTCCTTAGCTGTTTATAAGCAGGGCGTGGTGAGGCATGTCTGTAATCTCAACACTCTGGAGATAGAGGCAGAATGATCCAAAGCTCAAGGTCATCCTCAGCTATACAGTGGGTTTCAGGCTAGCCTGGGCTCCTTGAGATCCTATCGACAAGGCGGGGGAGAGAACAGAACTGTAGAGAATGAGTGATGTTGCTACTGAAGGTCACCCAGCTGGGGCACTGAGATCCAAACGTGACCGGTGACAGCCTGGCTTCCAAGTCCACATCCTTGACCGCACCATGATGGCATGCTATTGGCCTTACTTGTGGGTCAGTGGATACAAGCAGCCCGTGCGGAACTGCGTCAAGAGTGATGAAGGCATGGAGTTAGCGGGGGTCCTCAGCAGTTGAGGTGCTTCAATATTTTTGCTGGTTTGTCTTGTTTTGAATTTCTATTTATTTATTTGAGTGTGTGTGTGTGTGTGTGTGTGTGTGTGTAAGCTGGGGTACATTGTGCCACACAAAACTCCTTTCAGGAATCAGTTTTCTTCTTCTATTATGTAGGTCCTGGCCATTGAACTCAGGTTGTCAGTTTTGGTGGCAATTGCCTTTATCCATGCCTTTATCTCTCTCTGGCCCTGACAGTTTTAAGGATGAACTGGCTTTTGGGAGGCAGATGCAGGTACAGTTCAAGGCCAGCTTGGTCTGCAAAGCAAGTTCCAGGACAGCCAGGCTATACAGAAAAACTGTCTTGAAAAATAAAAACAAGCAAACAAAAGGATAAATTGGAGAGTTGGGTGTGGTGGCGCATGTCTTAACTCTCAGAAATCAAGAGGCAGAAGCAGGAGGACCCTCTGTGAGTTGGAGGTCAGCCTGATCTACACAGCAAGTTCCAGGACAGCCAGGGCTACAAAGAAAAACTGTCTCAAAAAAAAGCAGGGGGAGGGAAAGAGAGGAGAAAAAAAAAGGATAAATTGGAGTTAAGACATTGAACTGAGGATGACAGACACATGGTCCTAATTAGCAGAGGAGGAGGCAGGAAGAGCCAGTGGACAAGGACCCCAGCTACATGGAGCACCCAGGGGTTGGCTCAGGTTAGGTGATGTTGGGTGTGTGAGAGTCAAGGACTCAGTCCACCTGCGAATCAGAGAAGGCACCAGGAAGGATCCTCAAGAGTGGAGTCCTGGTCTTGCCTGCCCTGGCCCCAGAAGCCTCTGCTTGTCCCTGTAATTTGTGACATTCCAGAATGTCCCCAGACATGTGGCTTCTGTACACACAGGCCCTTGCGGTCAGCCTGAAGCTATGCTCTCTCATCTCAGAGTAAACACGTTTGGGGTTTTATTTTCACTCCCCCTTTGTTTATCACTCTGGACATCCCCCTGACACACACACCCCCCAACCGCCCCCCAGCTGAGGCTCTGAAAGGAGGGCAAAGGCTCTTCCTCCAACATGAGAGGCCTGGGTGGCCTTTTGTTAAGGACTTTCATCCTGGTCACGTGGACCAAAGCAGAAGTCCTTGGAGACAGCATTTTCTGGTCCTTCACAGACTAGCAACAGCCTGGGAAAGAAGCCAGCGCAGCTCTGGCCCCGAGGCCTGGTTTAATGGAAGAAGATAGGGACAGATTTGCGTTCTTGTGGCCACTTCCACAGATTCTTTCAATCCTGAAGTCTGCCTGTAAGATAGGAGGAGCTCACCTGTTTCGTGGACAGGCAAATTAGGAGAGAAAATATACTCACTAGTTATAAGTCCCACAGCAGCACACAGGGGCTGGCTGACTGGCTCCTTTAGCTTTTCTCCTACCTTACCCTGAGGGCAGGAGCACGGACTATCCACGGCTATAAAAGCCGAAGAAAACCCTGGGACCTCAGAGAAGAGGGAGTTATTGTGCTCCCCTTCTCCCGTCAGCCTCACCCCAAAGTCACCAATGTGGAAAAATAGTAATTAACGGTACTGAGGACATGCTTTGTCCTAGGTGCTGCTTGGAGCACTATTGAGAGGTGCCATGAATATCCTCACTGTAGCCGGGTGTGATGGCGCAAGCCTATAATCGCAGCACTCAGGGAGGCAGAGGCAGGAGGATCACTGTGAGTTCGAGGCCAGCCTGGTCTCAAAGTGAGTCCTCATTGCATAGGAGAAGAAATGAGACACAGAAAAGGAGACCAACTCGACCAAGGACACACAGCCTGTGAGCATCGGAGTTAGGATTTGAGAGCAAGTAGTTCCCAAAGACAGAGTCTCAAACTAGCCTGGAGCTCTTACTTCTTGGCCTCTGGAGTGCTGGGATTACAAATGTGCATCGCCACACTTGTTGAAAATAAACATTTTCTTGTTACCTATTCTCTACTGGAATCCATTAAGCTTTGGAAAAAAAAAAAAAAAGGTGATGGAGGGAGAGTGCTGCTCAGTTGGTAGAGCGCTCACTGAGCATGCAACAAGCCCTCAGTTGCATCTTCAGCTTTGCAAACAGAGTGGGCGGGGTGGAAGGGTAGACCTGATGGTCCATGCCCATAATCCTAGCACGGAGAAGAGAGAGGCAAAAGAATCAGGAGTTCAAAGTCATCCTTAATTACACAGTAAACTAAAGGCCAACCTGGGCTCGCTCTATCTATCTATCTATCTATCTATCTATCTATCTATCTATCTATCTATCTTTCTATGAAATTGTTATTATTATTATTTTTTTAACTCACTATGAGATCAAGCCCCATCCCTTCCACCCGGGAGCCATCATGCTCTCTGCTGTCTGTATGCCAACTATGCTGCTGTTGTTTGTCTTGTATTTTTGCACTGATCTCCCCTATGTAGCCCTTGAAGGTTCAGCAATCCTCCTGCCTTTCCTGTTTTGACTATTACTAGGACCCTGATATAGGAAGAATCATGGTGTGCGTGTTTTTGTGCCTGGCTTGTTTTTCTTAGCGCAATGTCCTCAGAGTACCCCACACTGTCCCATGTGTGAGCATGATCTTTCTGTTTCGGGATGACAAAGCTGGGCATGGGGATGCAAACTTTGACATGATGAGAAGTGAGTGGAGTTCAGGCACAGAGATAACTATACTTCCCAGTTTAGATCCTGGGAACCTAGAATGTTCTTTGGAACGCTGTCTAGGTACCTCCAGCCTGAGACAGACAGGTCAGCATCTTGCATTTGGCCTTCCCAGAAGCCCTGTAATAAACAGGCATCATCTCACTAGTGGTACCCCCGGAGCTCAGTGCTCTGTCCCCAGCTGTTTCCCACTGCAAGGAGTGAACCCAATGCCAGGAAGTCAAAGAGGAGTCCATTGGCTCACAGAGTGAAAATTCCAGGATGAACTGGACACAAGTATCTGGATGGAGTCCCAGGCAATTTGATGTGAGTGAAAACAACTTGGGTCAGTGGACAGTCAAGTCCCACAGTGCAGCCTCTGTCCTCTGCTTGATGACTGATGTCACAGTCTGTGCTAATTGTATGTCAATTTTACACAAGCTAAAGTCATTTGGGAAGAGGGAACCTCAACAGAGAAAATGTCTCCATCCGATTGGCCTGTGGGCAAGCCTGTAGAGCATATTTTTGGATTGATGATTATTGTGGAAGGGTTCAGCTCACTGTGGGTGGCCTCACCTGTGGGCTGGTGGTCCTGGGTTCTTAAGAAAGCAGGCTGAGCAAGCTTTGGTGAGCAAGCCAGTAAGTAGCACCCTTCCATAGCCTCTGCTTCAGCTCCTACCTCTGAGTTCCTGCCCTGACTTCCTTCATGCAGGACTGTGACCTGTAAGCTGAAACAAATCCTTTCCAACCCGTGCTGCTTTTGGTCATCGTGTTTCATCACAGCAGTAGAAAACCCAGCTAACACCCAGCCCAACCTGTGGGGTACCAGGAAGGCACAGGAGAATGGTTGGGACTTGGTAATCAGTGGAACAAGGTCTCTAGTGTGGAGCGTGGCGGTTGGGCTTACTCCAGGCCCAGCCAAGGAGAAACTAGAAACTTGTCTGAGGTCAGTGGTGTCCTAGAACATGTTTGGAAGTGAGTGGCTCCTGGCCGGTGGCAGTAGCTGCCCATGTAGGGCATTAGGGTGAAGGGAGAGCCGCTGCCCCTCAGGGAACATTCTCCTTACCTTACTGGAGTGTCAGAGAAAGCCCAGAGGGGAAGAGTGACTCAGCTCTGAATACCTCCAGTGCTGGGGAAATCCACGGAAAGACTTCCAAACAGCTCATTTCCTTCCATAGCCTCTGACTTCAGAGGCATGCCAAATGTTTACACCGATGCCTGCTCAGCCCTCCAGAGGTGACCTTTGATGGGGCTTGATGTAGTCCTCATTAACCTGAGGACAAAACATGACTCTAGCTTTATGTCGTGAATTCCAACCCAGGTGCACACCTTTAATCCCAGCACCCAGGAGGCAGAAGTGGGCTGATCTCAGAGTTTGAGGGCAGCCTGGTCTACAAAGGGAGTTCCAGGACAGCCAGGGCTACACAGAGAAACCCTGTCTCAGAAGACAGAACAAAAACAAATGCAAAACATGCCCACTATAAGACTTTTTAAAATAATTGTTTGTTTGTTTGTTTGTTTGTTTGATGTGTGTGGGTGTTTTGTCTGCACCACTTGCGTACCTGGTGGTCCCAGAGGTCAGAAGACAGCCAGTCCTCTGGGAAAGCAGCTGGTGCTCTTAATTCCTGAGCGATTTCTCCTGCCCCATCTTAACATGTTAAAGGAGCAGAGGCTGTATGGTGAGAGGTGGTCCCTTCTAGCACCCCGGCTCCTTCCCAGAGCTCATGGTTCCCCTCAACCCTCTTCTGTGCACTTCTAGAGCTCTGTCTCTCCCAGAGTCACTAAAGCTTTTTCTATGAGGCTAGGGAAGCCATACCTAGAGCTGCAAAGACAGGTGTGCCTGTTTGCAATAGAAATAGAATCCCCCAAAGGTTTTTTTTTTTTAAGTTTTTTTTTGTTTGATTTTTGAGACAGAGTTTCTCTCTCTGCCTATCTCTAACAGCCCCAGTTGTCCTGGAACTCAGTCTGTAGGCCAGGCTGGCCTCAAACTCACAGAGATCTGCCGCCTGCCTTTGCCTCCGGAGTGCTGGAATTAAAGACATGTGCCACCATGCCCGGTGTAAGCACTATATTTCTGAGACAGTCTTGCTGCATTCCCCAGACAGGTTTTGAACTTGGAATCCTCCTGCCTCAGCCTCCTGAGTACTAGATGAGATTACATGTCTGTATTACCAGCTTCATTCACTATATTCTTCTTTTGCATTTTTTTTTAATGTAGAAAAACACTCTTAGTTCATGGACCACACAGAAACACTATGGTAGGCTAGATTTGGCCTGTTTACTGAGCTCTTGTCTACATGTGTGCATACCCCACCCTACCCCTACATACAACACACACACATTTTGGGGGGGTTGTTTACCAAGACAGGGTTGCTCTGTGTAGCCCTGGCTGTCCTGGAACTCGCTCTGTAGCTCAGGTTCTGTCTCCCAAGGGTTGGGATTAATATATTTTAAATTTTTAAACACTTCCATAAAATTTTCCTCTAGGTTTCAGTGATCAGGACATTTATTACAATCTGTATTTTATTTTGAGGGCTTGCAGATTCCCAGTGTTACTTAAATTATGGAAGTAATAAATAATTCACTTTAGTTTAGCTCAGGCTGGCCTTCATCTGACTTTTAGGGGGGAGCTGGTGTCAGTCTGTCCATCCTCTAGTCTCTACCTCCCAAGTGCTGGAATTACAGGCATCCATATCACATCCATCCAGTTCCTCCTACACTTCGAATACTTTGTGTGAATTGCCCATTCATGTTCTCGGCCCATCAGAAATTGTTTATTTGCTGGTAGGTGGTCGCATATGCCTTTAATCCCAGCACTGAGCAGAGGCAGGCATGTTTCTAAATTTGAGGCCAACCCTGTCGCAAAAAAAAAAAAAAAGAAAAAAAATTGTGAAAGAATAGATTAATGAGGAGTGAAAGAGTGTCTTTCCTCTGAGATATAAAGATGTATTGAGGTGAGTGTGTGCGTGTATTTGTGGTGCTAGGAATCAAAGCCTCGGTCATGCCAGATAAGTGTTCTACCACATCTGTAACTTTGTGTATAAAACTACAATCATGACATTTTTTTCGTGTTCTTTCAAAAAAATAAATGTATTCTGCTAGTACAGGGTGGCTGGTTGAGGCTTAGTAGCCTTGGAGGCCCTCACGGTCAGCTTTGTATACCATCTTCTGCAACACTAGAAGTCTCACAATTGCTCTTCCCTTGGCCTCCTGGTCGAAGGAATGGAATACTTCTGGACTTGGGTGTAGAGGACCCATTCTGATCTGCTCCAAAATTAAAGACATTACATAAAATGTCTCCTCCTCTCAGAGTTAATCCGGGTTGCTTGCCCATAAGCCTGGCAACAGGAGTTCCTGATCTCCAGGACACGCCCAATGGGAGGAGAGAGCTCTCTGTATAGCCCTGACTGTCCTGGAACTTGCTCTGTAGACCAGGCTGGCCTCAAACTCAGAGATCCTCCTGCCTCCTGAGTGCTGGGATCAGCACCCTGCCGCTGCCTCTGCTGTTACCACCGCCACTGCCTGCCACCGCCTAGCTAAATATTTTTAAAAAGATGACGGGGCTGGAACAGTTGCGCAGTGGTTAAGAGCAAACTTGTAGCTCTTGCAGAGAACCCAAGTTCAAGTTTCAGCACCCACACCTCACGATCATCTGTAACTCCAGTTCAAGGGGATCTGACAGTCTCTTCTGTCTTCTGCAGACACCAAGCACACATTCGGGCAGGCAAAGCACTTACACATAAAGTAAATCTAAAAGAAAATGAAAAGAGATGGGGGTGTGTTAGGGTGTTAATCCAGCTGCCTGTCAATCACCAGGACGGGAATCTACATCTCTGAAAAGCTGAAGGGATGCTAAGCATCTAAATGGGAGGAATAATTATCCCCTTGATGAGAAAATGTACCTGTTCTTCCCAGAAGCCTCTGTCAGTCCACCCACTTACAGAGCCACTGCCACATGGCCTGCTCCCTTTTCTGAGCTCTAAAGAGTAACTGTTCTTTATTTTAAGTTTCTGTCTTCTTTTGGATAGTGGCCAGTAGCCTAGGCATGCTTTCCCTGACGCTTTTGGCTTTCTCACTTTCTCTGAAGCCCCTTCCCTCTTCCATTATATGGCTGCTTGCTGACCTCCATTGCTGAGCATACAGGTATTCTTGGACCTTAATTCAAGTTATCATTTGCTTTCTTAAAAAAAAAAAAAAAGTAATATTTATTTACCTGAGTGGTGATGTCCCATGTATTTAACCCTTGCACTAGGAAGCAGATCTCTGAGTTTGAGGCCAGCTTGGTCTACAAGGAGAGTTCCAGGACAGCCAGCACTACACAGAGAAACCCTGTCTTGAAAAAAAATAAAAATAAAATAAAATAAAATATATATATATACACACACACATATATATATGGAGTGACATAGCAATGCCAAGACATATGTGGATGTCAGAGGACCTCTTATAGGCATGAGGGTTTTATTCTACCGTGTGGGTCCTGGAAAGTGAACTCAGGTCCTATCAGGCTTGGTAGTGAATGGCCATCTCAGTGATCCATTGCTTTCTTCCTCTTCTTGATCTTCTTTCACATGTCAGTTTCAGAGATTTACAGCTTGCATGCCCTATTGTTTTTCTCTCAAGCTCTTCTAAAACCATCCACGAGATTCCTTCTGAGTCTGTTTTTAAATTCATTTATTACCAAGACTAAATATCTAAAAGGGATCCCTAATTCTTTGATAATACTATCTTCTTGGGCGAAGTTCCTGGTGAATAGTTCATATTTAATGAAGAGCTCTAATTACTGTACAATAAATTTTTTCTTTATTACACCTGCTAAATGTGAGTTGAAATAGAATCACCTAAAACATGTCTTTATTACTATTATTTGTATGAATGCTTTGCCTGCATGTATGTCTGTAAACCACATGTGTACCTTGTGCCCACAGAGGGCAGAGGAGGGCATTGGATCTCCTGGAACTCAGCTTACAGTTGGTTGAGAGCTACCATGTGGGTGCTAGGATCCAAGCCCAGGTCCTATAGCCAGTATCCGGGGAAGGTGGTGCACACCTGTAATCTCAGTGTTCGGGAGGCAGAGGCAGGCAGGTTTCTGTGAGTTCAAGACCAGCCTGGTCTACAAAGTCAGCCCAGGACAGCCAAGGCTACACAGAGAAACCCTGTCTCAAAAAAACAACAAAACAAAACAAACAAACAAACAAAAAAACAGTGTTCTTAACCACTGAGTCAACTCTCCAGCCCCCTAAAATAGCATCTTAATGCCACTAAATAGGAGTAACAAGGAAATAACATAGCAATTTAAAGAAAGAATGTCAGGTAACTTATTAAAGTTTGCTGTGTGCTGGATATGGTATAAGTGTTTCCCATACACCATCTTATCAATGATGCCGCATGACTGACCCTCCAACGAGTGAGCTAACCTTCCTAAGGTCACACAGCATTGTGCTTTTCCATTGTGCCCGCCACCTCACACCCCACTAATTAACACCAGCGTCATGCTTTTCTGTTTATAAATGTGTCTCAAGTCACATAAGACTTTTACCACCCTGCCAGGCATGTGGCATCTGAAAGGTGGATGATGAAATGAAGCTCTGGGTGGCCGCTTGGTCCTAGCCCCACTTAGCTCCTCCTGTCCCTTAGAAAACAGTCAGCAGCTGTTCAGAAATCCTGCCAGCGGCTCCTGCCATTCTGCCTTCAGCACTGAAAAAGCAAGACTCAGAGGGTAGTAAGACGTCCCTCAGGTCCTACCACAAGCAACTGGCAACACCCACACCCTTCTCTCTTTCCTTCTTTCTTTTTATTTTGGATATCTCTGTGTAGCCTTAGCTTCCCTCCTTTTTTTTTTTTTATTTTATTTAAAAGATGATTTTACTATGAAGACCAGATTGTCCTTGAACTACTCAAAGACCCACTTGTCTCTTGAGTGCTGGGACTAAACGTGTGTGCCAACATGCTCCTGTAGACTTCATTCTTTTTTTTAAAATTTTTTTTTAATTTCATGTGCATTAGTATGAAGGTGTCAGATCCCTTAGAATTGGGATATAGACAGTTGTGAGCTGCCATGTGGGTGCTGGGAATTGAACCCAGGTCCTTTGGAAGGACAGACAGTACTCTTAACCACTGAGCCATCCCTCCAGCCCCTAGACTTCATTCTTTCTTTTTTCTTTTTGGTTATTGTTTTACAGTTTCACACACACACACACACACACACACACACACACTCACTACACATTACACTTTGATCATTGTCTGCCCTCTTCCCTTCTCTTCTTTATCTTCTCTCCTCTCCTCTTCTCCCCTCCTCTTCTCTCCTCTCCCCTCCCCTTCCCTCTCATCCTCTCTTCTCCTTCCCTCTGAAGCCTTCTTTCCCAACAAGCCTCTCCTCCTCCTCTTGTGAACTGCCCATTGTGTTCAATTAGGGTCGCCTGGATGAAATGGATGATGTACTTGAGCAAGGGCGATTTATGTGTGTCTATACCACTGAACGAATATAATCCCAGTAAACAGTATCTGCCTGTAACTCCTCAGGATGGGGTGGGGCCTTATGAGTCCCTGCCCCATCCAGCGTGGAATGTTGCGGAGCGGAGTTTTGGGCTGTTAGCTACTGCTGTGGTGTGAGTTCGTGGGCGCAGCAGCCACTCATGCAGAGATAACTTTTCTTTTTTTTGTCCTAAATTCATTCTTTTTTATAATCGTGTGTATGTGTGTGTATTCCATACCACGCGTGTGGAGGTCAGATAATAACTTAAAAAAAAAAAATCCATTTGCAAGCCGGGCACGGTGGCGCACACCTGTAATCCCAGCACTTAGGTAGGCAGAGGCGGGTGGATCTCTGTGAGTTCGAGGCCAGCCTGGTCTACCCAGGACAGCCAGGGCTACACAGAGAAACCTTGCCTCGAAAAACCAAAATTAATTGTTCCAAAGCGTCTTTCCCGCGTCCACTTATAAGGAGATGACTTTATTAACTGACATGCCCAATCGTTTGCAAAGGTGGAGCTCCCCAGCGTCTTCCATTTGGCTTATCCACGGACTAGGAGGGCGCTGTTACACCCTTTTTCCAGCTCCCAAACTGAAGCTTCCAGAAAGGTCACAGGGTTAACCTGTAGACAGGACAGCAACTCTCCCAGGTCCACCCGAGAGAGCACATGGCAGGAAGGGAGCGGGGCGGGGCGGGGCAGCCAGGCAGGCCCAAGGTCAGGCTGCGGCCTCCAGCCTCCTCCCCGCCTCCGAGGGCCTCTCTCTAACTGCCCCGGTGTCTCTGGCACCCGGATCTCTCAGATTCCCGTAGGAATGTGCCAACCCGGGCCAGCTCGCTCAGAGTGCAAACCTGGCGGACCTGTTGCGCCTTCTCAACTACAGAGCGGGACAATTTACATACACGTCCTCTATTGGCTAGCGGTGCGGAAGTGGGCGGGCCCAGCCAACTTCACCTGCCTGCGGTTGGAGCGAGGCGGGCGACTTCTCCGCAGCAAAGTTGCCAGGGCCAAGAGGGCTTCAGCTCAGGAGTCAGGCGGGAACCGCGGGCACTGCACCCTCGCCGCTCCTTGTGGGTGTGAACCGACTGGAGCAAGACACAGCAATTACTTGGTTACTTCTGGGAGCCGGAGGGTAGGCACAAGAGGCGGGTTTCTTTTTAAAACATTTCACGCTCAAACGGAACCATGGGGCCCTACCAAACTGTGTGTGTTCATGCGTCGTGTGTATATACTCTTGATCTTAGCCAAAAGGCCTATAAAATCTTAAAAGTATAGAGACTTCCTTTGGATTATTTCAGTGCTGTTTGTTGTTTCCAGCGATGTTATGTAGACCAGACTGGTCTCAAACTCAGAGATCCTGCCTTATTTTTTTTTTTACTTTACGTACATTGATGTTTTGCCTGCGTGTGTGTGTAATGGTGTCAGATTTTCCCTGGAACTGGAGTTGCAGACAGTTCTGAGCGGCCGTGTGGGTTCTGGGAATTGAACCTGGGTCTCCTGGAAGGACAGCCAGTGCTCTTAACTGCTGAGCCATCTCTCCAGCTCGACCTCTCAGTTTACAAACTGCGGACTTAGCTTGTCATTCAAAGCCCTCTGCAACCAACTCTAGCCTCCCTCCCACCTGCCCATGAACCCTGAGCCCAAGGCTGCAAACACACATGCTGGTGGTCAGTGCCCAAGCCCCCTTCCCCACCCCTGTAGCCTGTCCCTTTCCTTTGCTCTTGTGGGGCCTCCCACATGGAGTTCTTGTCTTCAGAGATCTGTTATTATTATGTATATATGTATGTATGTGTGTGTGTGTGGTATATGCACATTGTGGCTGTTGATTCACACTTCTGTAGAGGCCAGAGGAAGAGCTCAAGTGTCCTGCGCTATCACTGTCTGCCTTATTACCTTGATACCTCATCCCCCCTCACTGGATCTGGAATTAGGCTGATAGTCCTCAAGCCACATTAATACTTCAGCTTCTAGGACCATGCTTAGATTTTCATGTGGGTACTGAGATTTGAACTCAAGTCCGCACGTTTGAGCAAGTGTGCTTATCCACCGAGCCTCCTCCCCAGGCCCTCCTGCTCCATGTCATTTCTTGAGTCACATATACGGAACACTCACCCGCTGTCTGTCCGCTGCTGTTCTCAGCGGCACTGGAGCTAGGGCAGGGAGCCAAGGCTGGAAGTCCCCCATCTTTTGGAGTTTATAGTTTAATGAAGACAAAGTGACTACTCTGGCAAAGAGTACAGTTTGTCAGGCAATGATGGGACAGGAGGAAATGGAAGGCGCAGCTGCAGGGAAGTCTCCCCTGGAAAGGGGTGGTGGCCTGGGATCAGGGTCACTGGCTTAGAGGTAACTTTTGAGTAGAGGTAGTATTTTAGGAGTGGCCTGAATGGTATAAGGGAGTCAGTAGTTGAGACAAGAGTACTCCTGGTTGGGGTCAGCAAGGGGGAGCAGCAGCTATTCCTTATCAGAACTTAGAAAATGGATTTTGACTGACTAAGGACAGAGGAGGGGAAGATAGACAGCCCAGAGAAGAGTAAGTGTGGGATCTTCTATTTCCCAGGAGTGGCCATCATTGCCTTTACTCTGGTCACTGAGCTGAGCTGTAACGAGTCGTGCAATGTTTGGGGGCCACGCCCAGTGAGTTCTGCCTCTTCTGAGAGGCAGCACTGGACTTCAGGAAAGAGAATTCTTGATCTGGCCCCATCAGCGTGACCTTAGAAGCAGCTTGGTCTACTTAGTCTGAGCCTCCACCAGTAGGCAGGATAAGAACAGCCCCCTTTGCTGGTACATCCTGGAACCTGAGTCACAGGTTGTTGTGAGCTGCCTGACGTGGGTGCTGAAAACTGAACTCAGATCCTCTGGAAGAGTGGCCAGAGCCCCTAACCACCAAACCATAACTTTAGGCTCTGTCATTACCCTCTTAGCGATACATGTGATATCTGGCTAAGCTTTTCACATACCCATCTCACTTCCAAGACAGGCTGTCCTGTTTAGGGAATAATATTAAAAAAGGCCCACACATTCACATTATTTTGCAGTTATTTTTAGCCCCTGAGGTAGAACCTGCAGATAGGAGAGGCCAACTCGACATGGAAATGGTCTCAGGAAATGCCTGCATGTTCTGCATGTCCCTGTAAAAGGCCAGCTGCTGTTGTCCCTCTGAAGCAGTAGGGAGCCACCGGTGGAGAGACTGTAGACACAGTCAGTCCCTCCAACCCTGAGAGCCCTCAGCCCTCAAGCTGAGTCAAGGGTGTTTACAGGAGGGCTGTCTCTGACCCTCAGGCTTGCTCCAGGCAGTTTGAGACTTTGGCCCTTGTTCACTGGGAGACACTGAGCCGCCTGCTTTACGGCTGGGCCCCTCCCTCTCTTGCCCAACCACCCTGGATGGTTTTTGTCCCACTTCCGTGGTTGAATGACTTCGAAGCTGAGGGGCTTCTCTTGGGCAACAGTGGTGCAGTCTCTGTCCCTCTTCCTCTCAGCCCTTCCCTCCAGAGCCTCTGACCTCCAGAATCACGCGAGTCATGCAAGTCACTCTCTGAGTTAGTCAAGATAACACAGGCCGCTCAAGTTTGTAAGCTGCGTTCCCACAAATCTCCCTCAGTGGCTTGGTGAGGCATAGTACATTATTGTCATTTCTTTTTCTCTTTCTCTCCTTTATTGTTTGCTACTGTCCTTCCTTTCTTTGGAGGCAGAGCCTCACATAACCCAGACTAGGTTTGCACTTGCCATGTAGCCGAGGCTGGCCTTTTTACCTCTTGATCCATATGCCTCCACCTCTTAAATACTAGGATTAAAGGTATTTTGCACTACACCTGGCTTACACTATGATCTTCTAATAGATGGAGAATGCTAAGGCCCAGAGTAGTTAAGTGGTTAGCCTAACATCACATGTAAAAAACTGGCTCTTTTTTTTTTTTTTTTTAAAAACTAACATATGTTACAACCTCAACCCTGCTGTGTTGGGTTTCTTTCTTTCTTTCTTTTCTTTTCTTTTTTTAAAGCTTGTTTGCTTTGTTTGTTTTGAGACAGGGTCTCGACATGTAGCCCTGGCTGGTCAGCAGGAACTCACCGCACAGACTAGGCTGGCCTCAGATTCACAGAGCTCTGCAGGCCTCCCTGGTTAGTGCACCACTATGATAGGCCTTGTGTACTGGATTTCGTACCCGTGTGATTTTAATGGCACCCATCTAGTGGGCGGTGGAGCTAAGATTCCAACCCAGGTGTTGGGGTGCCAGGTCCAGGCTGCTCTGGACTGGGGTTAAGTTTTGTCTCCTCCACATTGCTCAGACGGGTTGAGTTCGCCTGGCAGGGCTTGACTGTACATACAGCCCTCAGTCGTGGGGAAGTGGTGTGAGGCCTTATGTAAGAAAAGCAGCCTCCTAGGGAAGCGCCCGAGAGCCATTGGCACACGGAGCCAACCATGCCTAGTGTGGTGATCATGGCGCTGTGCTTAGTCACAGGCTGTGGGGTGGTAGAAGTAGGCTGCTTCGCTTTCAGACACCCTTTGTACAGAACCAAGGAGGGCTGCTCTACTTTGTCTTCTCGGTCTCTCAAACCACAGTTTTACTGAGATAAAATTCACACGCCATCAAGTTCGCCAGCTAGACTGTATCGTTTCCTGGCTTTCAGGAGACTCGCAGAGCCCCGGGGCCACCTCCGTGATGCAATTCCTAAATGTTTTCATTACCCTCAAGAAAGTTCAGAGCCAGCAAGATAGCTCAGCAGGCAAAGGAGTTTGCAGCCCATTTTGGCAACATGACTTTGTTCCCTAGAACCAACATGGTAGCAAGAGAGAACCAACTCTCTCAGGTTGTTCTCTAACCTCTACATGCGTTGGCATGAACACATACACACACACAGGCACATGGACAGGTACACATACAAGGACACGCACATCTGTAAATAAATGTGACTAAAACCATTTAATTAAAAAAGGAATTTCCTATCCATTAGCAGTCACTATCTACTCCTCTGCTTCAGGTCCGTCAATCAGTAGGGCTGCTGTGTACTGAAGGTGGCCTAGAACTCTGATCTTCCAGCTTCTGTTTCCCAACTGTTCAGGTGATAGACATTCACCACCACACTGGCTTTATTACTTTTCTCATCAAGTTGGTGTTTGTTTTGGGTTCGCCAGTTCATAAACATTTGGATTTATGCAAGATTGCTGTGAGCATTCACGTCGTTAAAAAAAGTGGTGGCCCTAGGTCTTTTTTTTTTTTTCTTTCTTTCAAGATTTATTATGTGTACTGTGTTCTGCCTGCATGTGTGCTTGCATGCCAGAAGAGGGCACCAGATCTCATTGTAGATGGTTGTGAGCTACCATGTGGTTGCTGGGAATTGAACTCATGACCTCTGGCTACTCTTCCAGAGGACTCAGATTCAAGTCCCAGCCCCTACATGATACCTCAGAACCATCTGTAATTCCAGGTCCAGAGGATTTGACGCACAGTTTTGATTTTCTGGGGAATGCATGTGAGCAAAACACTCATACACATAAAATAAATAAGTAAATAAATGATTTTTAAAAAAGTCAGCTCCAGTGGGGATATAAAGGCCCTGACTGTCCTGGAATTCACTATGAAGACTAAGCTCACAGAGATCTGCCTGGCCCTGCCTCCCCAGTGCTGGGATTAAAGGTACCTGATGTCACCTTTTTATTTTGTCAGGGTTTCACACTGTAGCCCAGGCTGGCCTCAAACTTATGTCAATCCTCCTGCCTCAGTCTCTCAATGCTGAGATCACAGGTGTGCGCCTCTTAAAGGCTTGTCTCCAAGGTGGCTGGACTGACTTCCTGTCCTGTGCTGATGGATGCTGTCACCAATGGATTCTCCTTATTTGTTTGTTTGTTTATTCTGCATTGTTGGCGATCCAGCCACCATTTTTAAAAGGTTATTCTTTATGTGTGTGGGAGTTTTGCCTGCATGTTTGTCTGTGTCTGGTTCTCCATAAAATGTCGAAGAGGGCATTGGCTCCCCAGACACTGGAATCAAAGACAGTTGTGAGTTGACATGTGGGATCCTTTGCAAGAAGAAATGCTCCTAACTGCTGACCAGCTCCCCAGCCTCCCACCCACCATTTTTATGTATTTTTTTAATTTACTTAAAGTGATTGTATGGCTCGAATACATAAGACAAACATGCCACTGTGGCATAAGTTGTGGAGCAATCTGTGGATGACTAATCTTCGAGGTAGGGAGGACCCACTTAGTCTTATAATAACAACCAGTCGGTGGATTTGGCTCACCATCAGAATCAAGAGGAGTTAGCATCCTTCTCCTTTCTGTTCCTCTCAAGATGCTGTGGAAGAGGCTGCTTTCTTTGTTTCTTTTTAAAGCTTCCCTGTGGAAACTGAGACTCTGCCCAAGCGGTGCAGGGTTGAGTTTGCAGTGACTGTGGCTGGAGAAGGCAGGCCTGGCTCCTCCTCCTTTGCTTAACCTCTGAGCTCTCTCTCTCTCTTTCTCTCTCTGCCTCATTATCTCCCCACTCCTCTGTCTTTCTTTTTCTCTCTGTTTCTTTTGGGGCCGAGGATGAACTCAGGGCCTCGTTCTTGCTAAGCACATGCTTTGCCAATAATTCCACTGCAGCCCTAGTTTTCTCTTAGGCCTGATACAGGATCTAAGGTGACCACAGGACAGTTGGGTGTCAGTATGAGCTCCCTTGTCCATTTTACAAAGCTACCCCTTCTCAAAGGCTTGCTTCCCAAGTAATTCCTTCCTTCCTTTCTTCTTTCCTTCCTTTCTAGGTTTTTATGGAGACAGGGTCTCACTATGTAGCCTTGTCTGTCTGTCCTTGAACATACTATGTAGACCAGACAGGGCTTGAATTTAGGCAGATCAGGCAGATCTGCCTGCTTCTGCCTTCCTGAGTGCTGAGGTTAAATTCATGGGTCACCACACCCAGCCCTCACCCTTGATTCTAAATTTGACACTTGCTTCTGGGGGTGGGAGTGGGTACTCACTGCCCTTGAAGGGGAGACCCGGGAAGGAGAGGTTGAACATACAAGAGATTCTATATCTCCCTCCTTCCCTCAGCACTGACCCCCGCCCCCAGGGCTTGGGTTGTAAACTTCAGCCGAGTGTCCAGTTTTTCTGCTATAAAAAGGAGATTAGACACACCTGACGGGGCTATCAGGATCATATGGCTCTTAGAAAACACTCAGCCAGTGCCTTGCACTGTCATTAAAACAGTACAATGCATTCATCTGACCGCTCCAGACTGAGCTAATGCAATGGCAGCTCATGGGAGGCACACAGCTGCCTGCCAGGTTTAGAGGACCAGACATGAAGAGGTCAGCCATGCCCTGGTGTCACAACCACTGTACCAGAGTCACGCTTAGTGCTCCTTGCAGGTAGAGAGGAAGGGTGTGGCAAGATGGCTCAAGCAGAAGGAAGTGGTGAGGAAAGGGCTGGCTGCCTCTGCAGCAGGTGGCAGGGGCCCCTTTTCTGCTGGGTGGACGGAAGGGCCAAGGCCTCCTAGAGTGGGAGGAGTCTCCTCTTGGTTCGATTACTTTCACCCATGCCTGTCTCCACTGAGGATGGAAATGGAGCAGCCCTTGACTTATAAACCAGAAGATCAGGAGCCAGCAAGATGACACAGAGGATAAGAGTACTTGCCCCCAAGCCTAAGGACCTGAGTTCCATCCCTTGGGACTCATGTGATGAAAGGAAGAAGAGACCCTACTCCTGCAAGTTGTCCTCTGACCAGGACACACATACACAATCAATCATCAATCAATCAATCAATCAGCCAATCAAACCAGATGGAATGTAGGCTTGAGTCCCTTTTTCCCAAACACACACCCAAGCCTTTGGGAATCCAAGATCAGGTTGAACATAGCTGAGTGGGTTCAAGAGGGAAAAACAAAAATCGACACCTGGAAAGGGCGTAGCATTCTGCCCCTGCCCTCTGATTGCTTGGGATCTTAGGCATTTCTCAATGAGTCATGCAGGCCTCAGTTTACTCATCTCTGAAGAGAAGACAACCCCCCCCATGCTAACCACCAAGATGAAGTAGCGTGAAAACACTACTGCAAAGCCTCCCCGCCGCACACCTTCCTGCAGTCTGCTTATGACTGGATTTTAGGAGTGGGTCAATCAACCGTGGTCTCTCTGTAGAAGGAGACACCGCTCGTCGGTAGGAAAGACCGAACTACAGACAGATGCTCTGATGCAATCGCGTTTCTGAACCACTGAGCTAAATAGAAGCAGCCAGACACAAAAGCCCACACGCTGTGATGCCATTTCTGTGGAATGTTCTGAAGAGGCCAATCCATCCAGAAAGTTGATTAATGGTTGTCTACTTCCTGACATGGGCTGGGGGTGGAGAAGGTTGGGGAAATGGGGAGTGACTGCTGATGAGTATGAGGTTTCTTGCGGGATGCAAGGATGTGGGAATGAAAGTATTCTAGCAGTAGACGATGATAACGATTGCACAGTTTTAAGCAAAGTAATATCTACAGAACCGAACTCTTTAAGTGAGTGAAATCTATGGAATGGGAGTTATAGCCCAATAAATCTACTTAGAAGAGCCAGCAGCATGTTTGTGAACTGGGTTCCCAGCACCCGTGTGTAGGCCCACACAAATGAAGAATTGTACTCTCCATCGTGGCTTCAGTGTAGAGGGTTTGTATGCACTCTTGCGATTTTTATTGGCTTGTTTGTTTGTTCGTTCACTCTACAGACACTTAGTGCAGGTCTTTCTGAGTTCCACATCTGGTCCCAAGGAGGCACACACACATGCCCTGATACGTTCTTAGGAAACTCACCCGGAGGCAGGCAAGCTGGAAGGCCGAAGAGAGCTATGAGAGCAGGTAGCCCAGGGTGCTATGGGAGAGAAGAGAAGGGCACCACGCCAGGTGGGAGGATGCAGAGAGATCTCTGGAGGGAGAGCCACATGCAGAGGCTCCAGGGGAAGGGCAGGAACACGGAGGCCAAGCTGGGCTCTAGGCAGTGCGGCCAAGCAGATAGAGGAGCCATTGTTCTAGAGAAGTGGGACCATACTTGTTGACTGAATGCTAGTGAGCGTCTTTCTCTGGGCAGGAGAGGCTGGTGTAGTCCTTGTGGTTGGTGCTCAGTGATTGCTGAATGAATGATAAATGGGGTGAAAGAATTTGGACTCACTGTTTTAATGAACTTCCTCTAGAAATTTGAGACTTTTGAAGGTTTGTTCCAGGTAGGTTCTTACTATGTATCCCAGGCTGGCCTCAAACTTGTGATCCTCTTGCCTTAGGAGTGCTGACATCACGGCATGTACTACCCTGCCTGCCCTAGAGTTAGGAGCACACGCTTGTGCATGCTAGGCAAGTGATCTACCCCAACTCTACAGAGATCCTAATATCCTACACAGTAGGCTCTCCTCAGCAAGCCCACAGAGGCCTGGATGAAACTCATGGCTTTTCCTTTGTATTGTTTTGAGACAAGGTCTTCTCAGTAGCCCTGACCGGCCTGGAATTTAATATGTAGCCCAGGTTAGCCTCAAACCTGTGGCAATCCTCCTGCCTCTGCTTCCCAAGTACTGGGATTATATGTTTCAGTCACCAATGCTGGCTTGCTTTTCAGACTACATCAGAACCTGGCCCCAGCAATCCAATTCAGATTCCGTGGATCAGGGCTCTTCTCGGTTCTTGGCCTTGGCTCACTTTTATTTATGTGCTCATTGCTGGGTTTCAGATCTGGGGCTGTGTGGGGACTCACTGAGGGACAAACACATAGACATAGAACTCTACAAATCAACAACTCCTATTCAGAAGACCTGATTAAAAATGTGCACAGGGTCGGGCCTGGTGGCCAGCTCCTTAAGTCAGAGAGAGAATATAACACGGTGGCTGCAGAAGCTGGGGAAGGAGAGAATGGGTGGTGACTGTGCATGAGCACGAAGTTTTAGTTTTGCTGGGCTGAGTCTATGGATGAGAGCGACGCGGCGCGATGAACACACTTAGAGCCACTGAACTGCACACTTACGAATGGTCCAGACTGTGGGGCTGGCTCAGTAATTGAAAACACTGGCTGCTCTTCCAGAGGACCTGGGTTCGATTTCCAGCATCCATGTGGCAGCTCACAACCACCTGTAACCCCAGTTCCAGGGAGTCTGATGCCTTCTTCAGGTGTCCCTGCGTAGTGGGCACAGACAAGGTTTACATACATAGAAGCAGACAAAACATTAACAGGAATAAAATAAAAATGAAGTAAAGCTTTAAAACAGTAAATTTATTGTGCATATTTTAACATATTTATTTATTTTAACATATTTATCTATTTATTTGTCATTTTCTGTTTTTGAGTCCATGTAGTGTTGACTGCCCTGGAGATTGCTATGTAGACCAGGGTGGCCTTAAACTCAGGGAATTCACCATTCATCTGCCTCCCGATTGCTCAGATTAATGGTGTGCACCCCCACACCTGGATAACACAATTTTTATTTTTTATAATTTATATTTTTTAATTGATTTTCTAGTCAGCACACAAAATAATGGACTTTGTGATTACACACACATATAATTTCACTTTGCTCCTTCACTCCTCTATTACCTTCTCCTGTCTACCCCTACATATATTATTATTATTATTATTATTATTTAATCTAGATTCTACATATAAAGAAAAAAGAGATATGGATCAGTGAGTAAAAATGCCTATTGCCAAGCCTGAAGACCCAAATTTGATCCCCAGGACATCCACATGGTAGATGGCAAGAACTGACTTCTACAAATTGTCCTTACACACACGCACACACTGATAAAAAAGAGAAACCATGCAATATGTACCTTTCTCCCCCATTACGCTTCCTTTTTTCCTGTCCCCATCCTTTAGACCTCTTTCTTGCCCAATTTAGCCCCCTTCCTGTTTTCATGCTTGAAATTAGAAAATTAGGCTTCAAATTCCTAATCCTTCTGCCTCCCCCTCCCAAGTGCAGGAATTATGGGCACGTACCCACGGTACCACCTAAATACACACATTTTAAACGTAGATTCTGAGAATGAGAAACAATGTATGGTAATGTCATTCTCAGCCTGGCTTATTTCTCGTAACATGACCATCTCCAGTTCTACCTGGAACTGTGAAGGCGCCATCTTGTGCAATTCTTTAAGGCTAAAAGTCCATTGTGTATATAAAGCACATTTGCTTCTGCTTTTTCCCCGGCGGTGGGCATCAGGCTGGCTCCTGAGTAAATACTGAGGTGCAAGGATCTCTGTGGCAGGTTGACCTAGAGTCCTGCAGAATGTTTATTACAAGTTTTTGTTTTGTTTTTGTTTGGTTGGTTTTTTCGAGACAAGGTTTTTGTGTAGCCTTGGCTGTCCTGGAACTCTCCCTGTAGACCAGGCTGGCCTCAAACTCAGCGATCCACCTGCTTCGACCTCCTGAGTGCTGGGATTAAAGGCGTGTGCCACCTAAACTGCCTGGCTGTTTGTTACAATTTTTAAAAGTTTGAGGGGGATAAAAGAAAGAAAGAAAGAGAAGATTGCTAAACAGGAGGGGGGAGGCGTGGGTGGCCCACCGACTTGGCAGCTGCCTCTGTGGCTGGTACAGCTGGAGGTGGCAGAGTGGGATGGAAGCCCAGGAAAGGAGTCGCAGGCCGCGGTGAAGGGAGCGTGTGCTGGTCACCGTGGGCAGGGCAGCGCCAAGCGCTTGCGCCGCTGGTTGCCCGGGACTGGTCTGTAGGCCAGTTCTGCCGCTCGGCAGGTGGGTGGGTGGGCCTGGAGAGTCATTTAGCGTGGCTGAATTGCATTTTTCTAACCTGCAAAGTGGGGATATCACTGTGAGGAGGAAATAAGATAACTCTTAAATAAGGCGCTTAATATAGGCCCTGCCACACAGTTTAAAAAAAAAAAAAATCTATCACTGTGCGGCTCTGATGGGGGCATGGGTAGCTTCAGTTGAAAACAATCAGGAGGAACCAAAGCAGTTGAACCTGCGTTCCTGCAGAGGGTCCACCCACTAGGTCACCAGGCTAGGGGCCAGTCTGCAGGAGAACAAGAAAGACAGCAAGTTCCTGGGGGGTTCTAGAACATCTTTAGGGGGCGGACACTAAGGCGTTCATTTTCTCTCTCTCTTCTCATGTCTGCATAGTAATCAAGTGTAGACCAACTTATTCACTTATTATTATTATTATTATCATTATTATTATTTGAAGTCAGGGTCTCACTACGTAGCCTAGGCTGGCCTGCAAACTCACTGCTACAATCTTTTGAATGCTACCAGTGTTGGAATTACGGACAGGAGCTACCTCACCTAGTTCCATTTTTCTGTTGATTGAATTTTAGGGGGTAGGAGGGTAGAGTCTAACTATACAACCTTCACCATCCTGGAACTCACGAGATCAACCTTACCTCTACCTGGAAAGTGTTTCGTGCTAGCATTAAAGGCATATGCCACCAACCCTGGCTTTTTTTTTTAATTGAAAAAAAATTTTTTTTTTGTGTGTACATCAGAGGAAAACGAGTGGGAGTAGGTAGATTCTCTCCTTTGCCAGCTGGGTCCCAGAGATAGAATGTAGGTTTGATTGGCAGCAGGCACCTTTATCTGCTGAGCCATCTCGCTGTTCCCTTTTGGGTGTTCTTTAGCTTCTGTGAACATTTCTGCACATCCTTTGATGGAGCTAAGTAGTCAGTCTTGTTGGATATATGCTCAAGACTGGGACTACTGCTGACTCTTGAGGTTAAGCGTTAGTAAATAAAGCCAAGGATTGGCTCTTTCTTTCTTTCTTTCTTTCTTTCTTTCTTTCTTTCTTTCTTTCTTTCTGTCTCTCTCTTTCTTTTTTCTTTCTCTGTCTCTCTCTCTCTCTTTTTTATTTTTTTTTTGGAGGCAGGGATTCACATAGCTCAGACTGGCCGCAAAGCAACGATGTTGTCAAGGGTAGCTTTTCTCCCGAGCCTCCTGCTCCTGCCTCCCCGGAGCTGAAAGGACAGGTGTGTATCACAGGTGTGTACTACCATACCTGGCTTACATACTTTCCCAAAGTGGCTGTAGAAGCACACTCTCCAACAAGCATCTGACGAGTTCCACTCTCTCCCCATCGCTAATAATGCTGGGCGTTTTAGTTTTAGCTAGTCACTCAGGGTGTGTGTCTGCATTGCTATAGCACCATATTTTATCTTTCAGGAGCGGTAAGTTTTTGAGACTAGGTCTTGCTAGGTATGTATTGCTGTGTGTGTGTCACCATGCTGGGCTTCCTCCCCATGTTCTTGTGCATTTTCTGTGATAATTAATGATGCACTTCTCTTTTGACCCACTTTTAAAGTCTGTCCTTTCAGCTGGGCGTGGCGGCCCATGTCTTTGATCCCGGCACTCAGGGAGGGAGAGGCAGGGGGATCCCTGTGTGTCCGAGGTCAGCCTAGTCTACAGAGTGAGTTCCGTTACAGCCAAGGCTACACAGAGAAACAAAACAAAGCATCTGTCCTTTCTTTAGTAAGTTGTGTGTGTGTTGCTGCTCATTGAACTCAGGCCTTGCACATGCTGGAAAATGCTTTATTGCTGAGTTACATCTCCAGTCTCTGGATGGTCAGTTTTAAAAGTAATTATCGACTTTTGATATTTCACACCTTTGGACTGCTTGTCTGTGTAGTAGTTCAGGCTGTCATCGAATTCATCCTTCCACCTCAGCCTCTTGAGTTCTGGTGTATCACCCACAACCCCTGGATGTTTCAGCCATTTTTCTTTTGGAGCATTTGGATTTGGGCTATCAACTGGGAAGCAGGACGTCCTTATCTTTGGTAGCAATCATTTGTCACCTGGGCTGCAAAATCTTTTCTTCCCTTTCTTTCTTTTAGCTATCTTTTGGCTTTAGAATGTCAGTTTTCCCTGAAGTTCATTCGCACGGATCGTTTTTTCTTTTTAGCTGTGTTAGCAAGAACATTCCAACAGTTAAGAGCAATGACGAGAAATTTGCCCACATGTAGTGATTTGAAAGCTATCCCCATTGACGTACTGTAGCAGGATCGACCACATAGATCAACGGACACAACTCGGAAACGGAAAATAACGTGTAGAGAGATTACCGATGCATTAAAAGAGAAGTACTTTTTTTTTTCTTGATGGAAAAAAATCCTCTCGTGGTTAGTAACTAAAATAAATAAAACAAATGCGGTCCACCCTTAAAAATAATTTAGTGACAAATATCTGAGATGTACGCGAGTTAATCACTCAGAGGTAAAGCGCGGCTTATAGACCGCACTCAAGGCAGAGCAAAGGTTCAGAGGCTGGAGGACAGCCGCGAGCAGGCTCCAAAATCGAACTCAGGACGCCCACACGGAATGCAGGGTTGAAGCCATGCCCGCCCCCACAGCCATCATAATTATGTAAAATACCACTTTTCCCATATATGGTACTTAATATCTGTTCTCCTGGTAGGACAGGACGAAGGGAAAACACGGCTCCGCGGGGCGGAGTGTCAGAGCCGCAGACCTTCCCAGCGCGTTCCCTCCGGCCTCGGCGCGGCCCAGACTGCGCACCAGAAGCCGGGACCCGGAGCCCAGCGCGCCGGAGCCGCCCGTTTCTGATTGGGTGAAGTCCATGTCAATCCTGATCCAGGAACCCGGTTGTCCGTTGGCCCCGCCCCACAAGGCGTGGCTCCCGCCTCGGAAGCGCGGGGGAAGGTGGGGTGGGCGGAGTGGGGGGGGGGTCGGATGAAAAGAAAGAATCCTTGTTTTCTTATAGGCCCAAATCTGTCCGTTTAGGTCAGACTGCTGCTGGATTGGGCGGCGTGAGGATGGGGGCGGGCGCTCCTGGAAGCTCCGCCCCCCGAGCCGGCGGCGGACCCGCCCTCCTCTGGAAGGGCGGGGCGGAGAGGGGAGCGGCGAGCACCAGAGCTGGGTGCGGTGAGGCGCGCAGATCACCGCGGTTCCTGGGCAGGGCACGGGAAGCTCAAGAACCTGACCCGCTGCAGCTCCGCTCTTGCGTCCGCCCCACCCCGTCGCGCCGCCCGAGCGCTCGAGAAAGTCCTCTCGGAAGAACCAGCGCCTGTTCCCCGGGCAGACCCAGGTTCAGGTGAGCGAGCCTTGCCGGTGTGTCCCGCCCCGGGGCTGCCGAGCGCGCGCGCGCGGGCGCGGCAAGACTCTGGGCGTTCGGGGCCGGCGGCCCTGTGGTTCTCAGCCTCCGCGTGGCCGTCTTCGGCGCGGTCGGGCGCGAACGCCTTGGACCGGGCTCTGCATCCTCGCCGGAGGGGATCTGGGCACCAAGGGCCCCGGAGTTAGGGCGCTGGGGGATCCAGTCTCCAGCCCGCCCGGACGCCTTCCCGGTTGGGGCGCTGGGAGCTCGGCCTGCTCCCGTCGCCTGTGCGCTCCCGCCTCCCCGACGGCCGGCTCGGGCAAACTTTTTAACCCTTTCGGGGACGCCGCAGTCCGGGAGCCCTCGGCCGAGCCCGCCGGCACGAGGTTGCGGGCTCGGGCCGGCGGGTCCTCTGGAAGTTTGGCAAAGGGAAGTAACAGGCAGGCGGGGACCGCTCGGCAGCTGTCAGGGGGTCCTCCTGAGTCAGGATCGGTCGGTCGGTCCCGCCGCAGACATTGCGCCCGGCTCGGTTTCCGCCCTCCGCCGCGGACTTCCTCATTTGTCCGGCATCCCTCGGGCCGGGAGGGGGCGGGGAGAGGTGTGCTGGGTGCGTGGGAAAAGGGGACCCAGCTGCGGCGGATCCCAGGGCGCCGGAAAGACCCCAGTCTGTCCTCACTGAACCTTGGATTTCTGTTGCTGGAGGAGGTCAGAAGGCCTGGGTCTGCCCGCAGCCGTCGGGCCGCCCAGGCGTGCACCTGATTCCACTGCACCCTGGCTTGCCACGCCCGGGCCGGTCCCTGGGAGCTGGCCCGGACTTTAGGACCAGGCCCGGCTGCTGCATCTTTTATGTTTTTGTTAGAGGCGGAGTTTTGAAGAATCCTCCACTCCCCGGTGCTAGGGTCCTTAGCCTGTCCTGTTTGGGAGCCGCGTCCAGGGCAGGAACTGCACCCCACTCCTATATGGGTCGGTCTCCATCTCTCCCAGGCAACAAGAATCTGAACCGCCTAAGGACTTGATTGCGGACCGTACTGAAATTGAGGGCAGGTGGGCCCGGGCGAGTGCCTGAGGCCCCACCCAGCGGTGTTAGGAAAAAGGTTCCTGGGAAGACCCAAGTCTTAGAGACCTCGGCTGGTGGAGGGGGCGGGAGTTGGAGAGGTCTAGTGGCTTCTTGGTTTTCTGGATTTAGCAAGGTTTCAAAGTAACTGTTGCGTGCTCCCTTCGGCTGCACCTATACTAAAATTGGAACGATACAGATTAGCATGGCCCCTGCGCAAGGATGACACGCAAATTCGTTAAAGCGTCCCATATTTTTAGCCGACGCAGACTGTCGTGTTCCAGCCATCTCTGGGCAAGTATCTTTAAGAGCGGCTTATGCTCGGGCACTACGGAAGAGGTCTCCTTGCCTTTCCAAGGGATCCGCTGTGTGCCAGCCAGCCTCAGGACCTACATACACCTGAACCTCTCAAGCCACTTAAGCAGCTTTGTAACTGCCCCGGAACCCCTCCCAAGCCTTGGACCAAGTAAAAACAAAGCTTTTTTGAAACAGCAATAAATAAATGAAAGGTAACTTGTTCACTGCAACATTGTAGCCATTTCTGACTCCACTGTTTTAAGAATCCAGGCCAGTAACCTCACCTGGAGCCCTACGTCCTTTTCTGTTTAGGAGGCAGGCTGCTGGAAGGCCAGTTTAGACAATCACCCCAAATCAGTCAATTTATATACAAGGTTGCTATGGGTGGTGGGGGGAAGGGCTTATAGATGTGTAATTGAGCAAATATTTAACTGGCTTCTCCTGCCAGGGACTTTGCCAGGTGGAGTGTGTGGGGGTGGGGTGGGGTGGGTGTGAGTTGAGTAAGACCTGGCCCCTGGGCCCACGGGCAATTTAGGGGAGAACTGAGACAAATCAGTATCTGATTCTAGTATGGAGATAACAGGAACTCCAGAAAGGTACTGTGAGGCATGGGACTACCCTGTGAGTGCTGGCTGGCCTCTTGAAGAGACTTGTGTCCTGGGGAAATCCGAGGGCTTTAAAAACCGACAGCGGTAGACTGAGATACAAAGACAGCTTATGCTGTGTCCTTCCTCAACAAGCCACGGACAAAGGACTCAAGGAATTCCTAAGCTAAGAGAGCCACTGCTGGTTCCCCAGGGCAGGGCAGGGGAAGCCACCACGAGGAAGGAGGACATTTCAGGCTTGGCAAACTGAGGCAAGCACGTGGTGAAGGAAAGCGGGGAGTCATTAAAATCATCGAGGGATTGCCCGTGCAGTTTGAGAGCCCGTGTGCCGTGTGGGTGACGCTGGCTTTGCTCCTGCACAGAGGTCCTGGTGGGGCAGGTGGGCAAACCCAGGTTCCCCTCAAACCGGCATGAGCAAGTTGTGTTGGGAGGCATTGTCCAGCCCTGAGTGGAGCTGCCGGTCTGAAGGGCTTGAGGTGGGAGTGGAAAGCAGGGACAGGATCCTGGTTTCTTAGTTTTTATTTTCTTCTTCACTTTTTGAACTTTTTAATCCAAGGGTTTGTGGAGAGGCAACTTCTCTCTTGTGGAATGAAGGGTGCATGTTAATCACAGCCTGTCTTTTGCCTGGTCTTGCTCTAGAAAAAAAACAAAACAAGCATCTCTTAGGTCTTTAAAGGAAGAGAAGCACAGTTAAAAAAAAAATAAAAAACTAAAAAACCAAGCAGCATTGTCCCTAGCCTGGTAGGGTATTGCCTGAGTTCTCACTTCCTTTTCTCACTAATCCTTCAATAAAGCACTTACGACAGCCCCTACCAGCTTGACATCTTTATTTCAAAAGGAGAGGAGGGGTTAGCTGTTGTTTTCCTTCTCTTGGAGGGGGAGAAAGCTAAAGCAAGGGGGAAAAAAAATCCTCGCCTTGACAGTTTCCTCCAAAGCATCATGTTCCAAAAATATTTAGAATAACAAAATCTGTGTGTTCTCTTAATTAAACAAACGTCCTAATTTACTGAGCATAAAACAGCATCTCCCGCCTCAAGGGCAGGAAGTACATTTTCCTTTTGTGCTGCCCCAGAGAATCATTGCCTCTCAGCTTTAACCCTTGATGCTCTGAGCCCTGGGCTCAGGTCCTCTGGTGACAGCAGAGCCCTGGCTGCCTAGGCAGCTGGCTCACAAACTTACGTGGTTGTGTGTTTTTTCGGTTTGTTCCGTGCTTGTTTCTGTTTTTTTTTTTTTTTTTTAATAAATGAAAGTGTGTGTGTGTGTTTGTTTGTGTGTGTGTGTAAGAGCGACAGAGACTAACTTAGGGGAGTTGGTCTTTCACTTCCACTATTCGGGTCCTTGGGATACAACTCAGACTTGGTGGCTAGGGTCTTTAATCCACTGAGTTGGCCCCAGAACCCCATTTCTAAAGTTGGGAAGAGCTGTTATAGGCAGAGTTCAAATCTTAACCCACCCCACTAGCTTTGAGACATTACACGGGTCATCTAACTCCATGAGCCTCAGTTTTCTCATCTGCAACATGGGAATCAATCAGACCTGCTCTGCAGAGCTGGATGCCAGAGCTAGAGGGCGTAATCAATGCGAAGGGCCTGGTATATAGTGGCTGTGTACATTTTTTATTCTTTTAATCATGGATTTTACCAGCTTCCCTAGGTGGTTACGTGAGGGTGGAGGGTAGGCCGTTTCCTTGATTCCCAACTCAGCATTTTTTTCCCACCTCTAAAAAGGGGTGCACCCATCATGTGGTGCTTGTGGTTGCCTGGGGCCCCCAAATGGTGAGGACACAGTGGTCTTAAGGCTCCTCTGCTGATGCTTTTGGGTGTACTTAATAGAATGTGGGTCTGATGACTTGCTGCTGAGTTGCTGGCCTAGACAGAAGTTGCTCATGTTGGCTGTGGGTTGTGTGTGTGTGTGTGTGTGTGTATGAAACATGTTTTCCCATGTTCTAGGTGATAGGCAAGGGTACTGTGGAAAGAACAACATTGGACTTGTGTGTCTGAAGACCTGGCTTCCAGCTGTGGCGCTGGTAGGAAGTAGGTTTGACTGTGTCAGGGAGGACCAAGTTCCCTATGAGATGGTAGCAGTTTAAGTGCCTGAAAACTAGTTGCCTTCCTTCCAAATACCTCTGCTTGCCCACTTGAGTACTTTACAGATGTGGTGTATGTTGCACACCTTTTTTAGGTAGAGATTTAAAAAATTGTGAGCGCGTGTGTGAGTGTGTGATTTCCCCCTTTAGCTGGCGTTACAGGCAGTTGTGAGCTACAGGATGTGGAAACGGAGAGCCAAACCCCTCCAGTCCTCTGCCAAATCAGTACACACTCTTAACCACTGGGCCGTTTCTCCAGCTCCAGGCACACCTCTGTTCCCAAAGGTTGTTTGACAGCGTCTGTTGAATCGTAGTCTCTTCAACAGTCTAGTTTAGTCTAACTGTGCTCTAGGAATTTAGCCCACAGATAAACTTGACTGTGCCGAAGGAAACGTCTAAGGATAGTCGATGTGGCATTGTCAGAGAAGAAGGCAGGAAACAAGCTCGCTGTCCATTAAGAAAGGTCACTGTAATCATGGCCCTGCTGTACAGCGGAAATCCTTGCAGCCCTGAAAAGACAGGCTGATGATCTCTGTGCTCACAGGGTATGTTCTCTGAGGGGGACGAAAGCACAGCTAGATACTGTGTGCAGTGTTCCCGTTTGTGGAGACAGGGTCTCGCTGTCTGGGGTCAGGTTCACCCCTGACCTCTTGCACGCTGGCATTGCAGGACTGTGCGATCACACGTGGCTTAGGTGGAAAGGGCTTAAAAATTGGATGGAGTTCCTCTTCTGGCTTGGAACACTTTGGGTCCTGTTTTCCTCAGTTCGCCTCAGTCTCACTAGAGTGTCAGTGATAGATGGACTGTTCTGATCATGATCCCATCATCCACCCCAGCCTGGGAAATGTGTGTGTGTGTGGGGGGGGTGTGTGTGATTATTTTTTCTTTTTTCAAGATTTATTTATGTATGAGTGCTCTATCTGCATGTATGCCCGCATGCCAGAAGAGGGCACCAGATCTCATTATTGATGGTTGTGAGCCACCGTGTAGTTGCTGGGAACTGAACCCGGACCTCTGGAGGAGCAGACAGTACTCTTATCCACTGAGCTATCTTTCTGCCCCCCCCCCTATTTTATTTTACTTTATTTTATTTTTTGCTATGAGAAAAAGAAACTTGCGTGGGGTTTTGTTACTGAGACAAGGTCTCACTATGCAGCCTTGGCTGGCCAGGAGCTCACTGTCAAGACTAGGCTGGCCTAGAATTCAGAAGACATCTGCCTGCCTCTGCCTCTTGTGCCAGGTCATAGCATTTGAAAGCACATCCCTTTCTGCTCTGCCCAGCAATTGTTCAGACATCTGGTCTGGTGTTTTTTTGTTTTTTTTGTTTTTCCCTTAGTGGTGGAACTGCTCAGGTTTCTGAGGCAGTGTGATCACAGAGTAATTTGGCGGGGGGGGGGAACCTTGGTCTCTAGGAAGGGCCGATGTCAGCCTTGGATGCTGTGGGTCCTACTTCAGCTCCGATCCTTGCACCCTGGGGCCCTTTCTCCAGTGAAGCCTGGGGAAGAAAGAGCCGTCCCGGGTTCCAGGCAGGACCTGTCCCCTGCCAGACTGTGTGGAAAGTAAGAGTGGCATGAGTCAGCCAAGTGCTCAGTACAGTGAGCCAGCCTCTAAAGTAGGCCTGCCACCGCATGGGCAGGCGGCTGAAGGGGATCTGATGTGAGTCTCTTTAAAAAGGACCCAAGGCAGGCTTGTGCTAGAGTTAGTCAGGTTCCACTCTGACCAGTTTCCTGAGCCCGAGGTGATTCAGCACTGGGCAGGTGGCTGGAGAAGGAGGCTCCTGCCTGGCCGGGGCCGAGGTCTCCAGCTGTCTTCTTTCTAGCTGATTATGGCTCAGGAGCTTGCAGTGCTCTCTGGAAGGAAGGCCCTGGTGAAGGGTGAGGTTTCCTGCTGGACAGGTTGGGCTGCAGCGGATCTGCTGCCTAGAGGTACAGGTGGCCAATCTTTTCCATCCCCTGAGTTACTTCCTTGTGGCCTCTCTGATCTCGAGCTCCTTACGGTGATTTGCAGAGGAGAAAACGGGCCTCCCAGAGAGGCCTCTGTGGTCCCAGTGGGCCAGATGCCTGTCTCCATAATGTTTATGTGTTGAAATAGACATAGGCAAATTCCTTGCTTTTATAAGGGTGTCCCTGACCAAGAGGACATTTACAATTTAGAAATTTGACCCTTAGATTTTCTTCTTTTTATTTTTAAGTTTCTCCCTTCTGCAGTGCTGGGAATCAGTCACTCCCAAGGCTTAGCTGCTAGGCAACGACTTTGCCATTGAGCGTCTTCCAGAGCTATCCTCCAATTTCTGAATATTGAGTCTAATGGTAAACAATGTCCTGATTAAAAACAAACAAACAAACAAACAAACAAAAAACCCATCGCCATCAGTGCTGGATATGGTGGCCCAGACCTTTAATCCCAGTACTCAGGAGGCAGAGGCAGGCAGGTCTCTGTGAGTTCCAGGCCAGCCTGGTCTACATATATGGACAGACCCTGTCTTTCAATAAAGAAACCAAACCAAGCCAAAAATTCCCTTTCTGTTGAATTTGCTTAGAATTATGGAGTGTCTGAACTGAAGGGGTGGAGTTTTAAAAGAAGTGTTTTTTGTTTTTTGTTTTCCTTTTTCCCCATGTTGATGAGTGACTCAGTCGGGAGAAAGTGCCTTTGAATGGCACCATCCTTGGCTTTCGTGGGCTGGTTAGCCAAGCACAGTCAGCTCCTTTAGCCTTCCCTCAAAACCCTTCTTCCCTCCCCTAAAACATCTTCTCCTTTGAGAGTCAGTAAGTTAAAGAATGGGGGAGGCGTTGAGTTTGTCTGAACTTCTTCCAGTTGGGTGGGGCTGAAAAACTTCCCAAAGCCAAAAGAATAAAAAAGAAAAAAAAAAAAAAAAGAAATTAGTATCTCTTATAGGGTAGTGCCAAGCAGAAGGGTGGGCCATGTGGGCCATCCAGAAAGCCACACTGGCACTCACAGTCCTCCAGCCAATCTGAGTTTCTAGCAACTTTGGCTCCAAGTCTCAGGCCTTTTTTTTTTTTTTTTTTTTTTTTTTAATTTCTAACCAAGGTGTTTTGGCTCGGGGCCGACCTTCCTGCTTGCCGCTTACCCCAGTTCATCTGCAGCATGGTGAGGCCAGCTTTGAAATGGTGCGCTCTTCATCTTTGCCTCATCTTCTCCCCCTCTACATATTGCTGTTGACATCATTTCCCCTCAGAGGGTAGGAAATGCGTGTTTAAGGAGTTTAAACTCCTTAAAACTCCACAGAGCGGCTCCTCAGTGACAAGGTGTGGTGGCGAAGTGATGCAGGAAGGAAGCAGCGGGCAGGATTCTAGGCCTGCCGGTGAGGCTTCTGAGGCCAGCTCCTGTGTATCCTCCCTCTCATACAATGTACGGCCCGCCTTGTTACTCTGATCCGAGCTGGTTAAGCATGAAGAGAAAAGGGTTTACAAAGCAGCAGAGGCACCTCTATGTAGAATGTTTCCTGTGTTTTACGTGAAGTCACTGGGCTGGAGAAGGCAGCTTCCTGTGTGATAAACATGAGGAGCAGGGCAGCGGAACACTGGATGACTTAATCTAACTAGGCCAGAATGGGGAGGGGGAGTTAGGAATCTTAGTGCTCGCTATACTGTGAGGCCTGGGAAGGAAAGGCTGGTCCCATTCCTTTGTGATCCCTGCCTTAGCATAGGGCCTGGCACCTAGTCAGCTTCAGAGGAATGCTGCTCACTACTGCCTTGCTCCTCATGGTTCTCTCGGCTTGCTTTCTCATAGAGCCCAGGCCCACCTGCCCAGGGTGGCGCTACTCCCAGGGAGCTGGCTCCTCCCACATCAAGGGAATGCCCCCCCACTTGCCTACAGGCCAGTCTGGGTTGGTGGGTGTTCTGTTAGGTGAGCTTCCTTCTTCCTAAATAACTCCAGCTTGTGTCAAGTTGACAGAAAACTAGCGGCTCCAGGAGGAAGAGGAGACTCGGGATGTTTTGAGTTGAGTCCCAGCTCTGCTAGTGACTGCGATTAGTTCTTATTGAGCACCTGTGTATAACAGTCTATGTGCTGATGAAGTCTTCTCTTGCCCCCCAGGAAGTAGAAACACATTCATTTTGCTCATGAGGTTGCCTTACAGTGATTCAAACTGGGGGGTGAGGTGGGGAGCTGCCTTGGCCCCTGTGACCTTGCAGACACTCTTCACTGTGGGTGTCCATGGCCTCTCTCACGAAGAGGATGGACCGGTGGTCCCTATTGCTTTCTCCTTCTCCAGCTGGGAGCTCATTGAAGAGCGTTGCCATCCCATTGCTGTTGGCTGCTCATTGAGGCCTCCTGTGCCATGGTGTTTATTTCAGCCACTTTTCTCATGAGTGTGGTGTTCAGGGGGCGTGGGGAGGGCAGCTGAGAGGGCCATGGCTGCCAGCAGGAAGTCACAGCCCAGGATGACTTTGTTGCTGTTGGTCCCCGTGGTGTTCACTGGTGACCATGGCTAGAAGCCCACTGCTGATGCCTGTGCACCATTCACTATTGTATTCCTTCCTTTGTCTGTCCACCTGTCCAACCCTTAGTGACGCAGTAACCACACTGGATAACACGGATTTCCCATGTATAAAGATGGACCCCAGGGCCAGGTGCTGGGAGAACAGGTATAGGCAGCGTGGTTTCTGTTTGTAGGAGCTGATGGTCTCTAGCTTATAGAGGGGAGCAGACTTTGAGGAGTCTGAGAAGGCCGCCTGGAGGAGGTGGCATTTGAGATGATGGCAGAAGTAGAGGACAGGGCATGGCCTGTCCAGGGAGCACGGTTGGGAGCTTACTCAGACATTTGGCTTTGTTTAGGAGTGATTAAGGTTGGGGAAGGCCCTGTGACTAACACGACTGGTGAAAGGTTCCGAACCTCTCTATAGGCCCTCACCCTTTTAGAGCCAAAGGTAGCCTGTGAAGGTGGGGGCCTGTGCGTGTCCTTGCACCATTTCCTAGGAAGTAGAATGCTGTGTACCATTCCCAGGTCATTAACTTCTGGCTGGGTGCTGGGCAGGCTGCCCATGTCCTCTGGTTGGTGGTCAGGCATCATGTCATTGCCAATCGGAGGACTGGAGGTGAGATTTTTCACAGAGTATTGAGAAACACCATTGCTATTGGAAACAGTGTCTTAGTAAAGTTAAAAAGAAAAACTAGGAGTCTGTTGTTTACAGCACGGATATGACAATGCTGGCAAGAAGTACCCCAGCACTGGAGTTTCTGGGCTCCCCACATACATGCATACACACATATGCACACATGCACCATGCAGAGGAGTGATACTGTGTACTCTGAATTCTTAGGCAGTGCTGTAATCTGAAGTTTTTTATGTTGCCACATTCTCCACATGGGTGTTTAGTGGCCTTAGTCCACTAAGGGGAAGAACTATTGTTTACATTGTCAGAAAGTACCATGAGTTTTATTGACTCTTAAAATGTATTCACTCGGTGAGTATCCGTTGAGCATCTATTGTAGGTCTTGTCCAGAGATGGTTGCACATCAAAATGCAGGTGTCTGAGATCACTGGGCTGCTCCCTGGGCTCAGATCTGGCCCTAGGAACATAAATGGTCACTGCCTTCTGGTACTGTGGCTTGTGACCTGGGGGTTTGCAGAGGAGATGGGGCCACTGGGGGCCCAGTCCAGTTCATAGAAAGCTGCTAAAACCACTTTGTCGTTCATGAGCTGTCGGAAGCTCCCGAACTGGAGCCAACAGCTGGAAGATCTTTCCAGGCTCTGTGGAGGAAGGTCTTCCACCTGCTGCCTCCCAGCTCTGCTGTCTCAGGTGTATTCCAAAGACCTGGGTCAGAAAATCCATCTGGAAGAGGTGAGGGACCAGAACAAGGAGCCTTGTTCCCAGGGTGGTCACTGCGGAGTAGCAAGGAGACTGCTGAGGGTAGGGAGAACGGGAGGGCGAGGAAGGAAGGGGGGCAGGGCCCCTCTTGATGAGTTTGGGGAGGTCTGGAAAGATGTCGGTAGCTGTCAGGTGGTCCAGTCTGTGGAGATGGAGTAAGAATTGTAGCAGTAAGTTGCAACAGTTTGGCTTTGTTGTGAAAAAGTTTCAGAACCCTTGTTGCAGCTTTTGAACTGATCTTTATCTGTTGTGTGGGGGAAGTATTTGCGTGCAGCTAGGCATCCGGAAGGTAGTAGTTGCTTGCCTTCATCAGGGAGGGCAGACATTGGCTTTGCTCTCTGCCTCCTCCTTTCAGTACCCATTCCAGTTCAAGGCTTTCTGAAATGTCTGGTCTTCTTAGAGAGCAGGAGAGGTAACTTTTTTTTTTTTTTTTTTTTTTTTTTTGCCAGAAACTTGTTGCCACCTGCCCCACTGGGGAAATGAAGGGTGCTGGGGTGGCCTCAGAAATGCTGACAGCTCTCAGACATTGCAAGCTTTGCCTACCTTCTTACGTCCTCTCTGCAGTTTGTATTTGCATCTGGCATCTTGGGTTTGAAGTTTGTTCTCATGGTTCTCAATGCCTTCTTACCCCTCAAAGCAACACAGTTCAAGGCTTATTCTAACTTCCTCTTCACACATGGGCTGAAGTTGGTACTAATAAAAAAATACTGAAGGTAAAGCAGCTAGTAAATTATAATGCGCCTAGTCAAGGAGAGACCCTTTTGTGGCACTTTTCAAAAAGATTAGCTTGTGTGTATTGCCTGCCACGGTGTGTGTACTGCATGCATGCCTCGTGCCCACCCAGTCCAGAGAGGGCATTTGATCCCTGGAGTTATGGATGGTTGTGGAGTACCATGTGGGTGCTGGAAACTGACTCTGGAGCCTCTGCAAGAGCAGGAGGTGATCTTGATGGCTGACCCATTTGTCCAGTCCCCTCTTTGTATCTTTATTCACTTCCTGTTTTCACAATCTCCCCTCCCCCTTTTAGAATCTTTATCGTTTCCTGTTTTCACTGCTGTTTGGTAATTGCAGGCCAAAGATTATCTTTGAGTTTATACTATTTTACATTATTTACTAACTGTCATATTGGAGCTGGGAGAAGGGAATGTAAGGAATAGAAAGTGGGAGGAGGAAGTGGTACATGGAGCGGGGTGATGGGGCCGCAGCTGAGTTTGGATCCCAATGTTTTATCCTGCTACATATTGAAGGCTGGATGAACTTCAGAGGCTGTTCTGGGTTCAGGGGCTGCACCATTGAGTAAATCCTTGGATGCTTCTGCAGTGTGCATGGTAGGGGCAGAGGCAGCAGACAGCGGACACAGGACCCGGTTCATTGTCTTCAGTCTGCACAGTGGAGAAGACACGAGAGGGGACTAAACGAGGCTGCTGGAAAAGCTGCAGAGAAGTGCCACAGACTTGCTGGTAGGCAGCAGGCGGTTATTCTCTCAGTTCTGGTGGCTGGAGGTCAAGGTCACAGTGGGGCCACTGGCTTGCAGGTGGCTGTCTTCTTGTGTCCTGACATGGTCATCTTCTGCAGATCTGTGTCCCAATCTCTTAGGGGACATCAGTCATTGGGTTGAGCCAACTCCAACAACTGTACTTGACAACCTTTGTTAAGGTGCTGTGTCCATCATGGATCTAAGGTGTCTCTTCAGCATGAACTTGGAGGAGCCCAGTACAGCCCAGACATTTTGACCCTTTTCAGGTCTGGGAGGGTGAGCATCTCCAGGAGCTGCTGCCTTTTTTTTTTTTTTTTTTTGTGAGACAGGGTCTTGCTATATAGCCTGGCTGTCCTGGAAATCCTTATATAGATGAGGGTGGCCTTGAACTAGAGATCACCTGCTTCTGCCTCTGCCTCTGCCTCACTAGTGCTGGGATTAAAGGGCTTTTCTCCCTCAACCTCTACTCCTTCATAGTTTGCTTTGATTTTCATTTTTTTTCACATGTAAACAGGTCACCCTTATATATCAGATGTTTGTATTCGATTCATAACACTACCAAAATACAGTTATGAAGTAGCAAGAATAATTTCACCACAAGGTGAAGAACTATATACATTAAAGCGTGGCAGCATTAGGAAGGCTGGGAGCCACTGGGTTAGTATGTCTTAGCTGGGCATAAGAGAAGGTCAAGGAAGGCTAGACTAGATGACATACGGAACCGTGTCAAACAAAACAACTACCCCCTTGCACCTCTCAAACCTGACTCTTTCTTGGTGTTCTGTAGGCCCCTGTAGGGATGAACCCTAAGCAGCAGGTGCCCTAGCCCCCATCCCAATCCTGCCCTCCTTGTCCCCTTTGCACTTCTGATCTGGTCAGGCTGGTCCTTTCAGCGCCAGGTGGTTGAGCCTTTCACCCAGTGCTCTCTCCAGATCTCCAGATGAGCAAAGTGTAGAAAGGTGGCTCAGAACCACGACTTTAAATCCCTGGGGTTGGCCAGTGCTGAGTGGCCACTATTAAAGCTTCCTTGCTGAGGACTTAGCCAGACTGAGCACCACTCCTATCTCTCCGGGAAGGTCTGGCCTTAGTCTGGTCTTGCCTCACCTCACCCTCAGGCCCCTTATGAAGTCCCTTGCCCGTGGAGGACTGGGAAAACTGGAGAACATGTTTTTACCTGACTAGTCAAACACACGTTTAATTTCAGCACCCTTCTTGGCTCTGGTGACCTTGGGTGGGTGTCTGTATTTCTTTGGCTTCTGAGGACTTCTACTGTCTAGTGCTCACATAAATAGGCCGGGGCTCTGGCTTCTGACCCAATCTATCCCTTTTCTCTTGCTTGCAAGCTCTTTGACCTTGGGTAAGCTATTGGACCACTGTGTCACAGTTTCTATCTCCTAATCTATGGATTGAAGAATACCTAAGGGTATTTTGTTGCTCAGTGAAGCCTTGTTTCTTTTGCATTTTTATTTACATATAGTTTGCCCAGCACAGTGGCAACTTATCTCTTACATTTTTTCCTTTACAAAAAAAAAAAAAAATTATGTGCTAGAGAGATGGCTCAATTGGTAAAGTACTTGCACGAAGAACTGAGTTTGGATCTTGAGCAATTACATTAAAAAAAAAAAAGGTCAGATATATTGGTGCCTGTCTGTAATTCCAGCCAGAGGAGGCAGAGATAGGAAGGTTCCTGGGGCCTACTCGAGGAACTGTAGGTTCAGTGACAAATTTCTGTTAAAAAAAAAATAATATGGAAAACTAGAGAGATGGTTCAGTGTTAAGAGCACTGACTGCTCTTCCTGAGGACTAGGGTTTCATTTCCAGCACCCACATGGCAGCTAACAACTGTCTGTAACTCCTGTTCCAGGGAGGTCCAGTGCCCGCTTCTGTATTCTGTGGAGTACACAGACGTGCGTGCAGGCAAGCACATGCAAATAAAACAAGTCAGGTGGAGCGCAGTGGAGGAGGACACCCGGTGCCGACCTCTGCACGCACAGGAACACACACATAGCACCACACACATACAGAAATTTATTTTGCGTGTTACCTTTGAATGTTTTCATTATGACTGTATGGAGCTTGAAGTCATATCCAGGTCATTGTGGCTGAGGTCTCCTATGAGGAAGGCTGTCAGGATTAGTGTTCTCGTTTTATAGGGGCATGTTCAGACTCCAAGAACCCGACAACAAGAGAGCTAAGGGTTCCCATGGCCTCCCCCGCTTTCTCGTGTCACCATGGTATGGGCAGTGCTGACAGGGGCTCTGTAGGCCAGTGGCTCTTGGGTTCCGATTGCTTACCGAGTTCTTGGTACTGAGTATAAGATCTGGCCTCAGGTGAGCGTGGGCAGGCCAGGGCAGATGTGTGTGGTTAGGAAGGAGGAGATAGTTTTAGCCTGCTTTTTTAGAGAACACAGCCTTTTTGCCCCTCTTCCCAGCATGGCTCCTCCTGCACCCCCCCCCCCCCCCGCATGCTGTTCTGTCTGCCTTCTGCCCACTGCCTGCTGCCTGCACTGTTTCCTGTCCCTGTCAGGCTGAGGAGGAGGATGTGGATGTGGAGCCGAGTGCTCAGGAGGAATGCCTCATCATCCCACACTGTGTGGAGCATGTGGCATTCCCCTGCCCTGGCAGCACCGTGCTGCTCAAGCCAGCTCTGTCTTCTCCTCCGAACCCTGGGCACAGGTGGTGAGTTCCAGGCTTCTCTGGCTGGAACTTCCAACTTGAGTGTCACAGAGAGGCCCTCCTGCTGCTTCTTAGCCGTGTGTCCGGCACATGAGGATACTGGGGATGCTCTGTCATGAGCTCTGTACTATCGTGCACTTGGGGAGCACTGTGTGAAAGCGCCTGAGGCTGCTGTGAGGTGGGCCTCCCTCCCTCTCCCCTTGGAAAACCAGTCCTGGGCTTTAATTATCTTTAGGTTGAAATAGCAGAGCGTCCGCCCCCTCCCCGAGTTCCACCCACCCCCTTTCTTCTGGCTCGCAGACAAGAATGTGAAGAATGTGGTCCTCTGTTGTGGACCTGAGTAGAGAGGTCTGGGTGCTGGGGCCATCTGGGTGCCTAGGCCATCTGGACTCCGGGGTGGGACTCAAAGGCTCTTCTGGGTTTTACAGGCTGCTTTGTTAGGCCTACACTGACGGGGGGGACATTCCGGATTGGTTGTGGTTTGTTTAGAGTCATGACAATTCCAGGCTTATTAAATTCCTGTATATTGTGTGTGGCCCCTCTGAGACAGCTGGGAGGAACTGCAGTAGGGAGATGACCCTCTTCCAGCAGTCTGTCCTCAGAGGAATCAAGTTCACAGGGATTGCCAGGAGGAGACTGTGGTGCAGGAAATGTCAGTATGAGACCCGAGAACCAATTCTGCTGCTTTAGCTGTGGGACAAGGAGAGCAGAGTCACCCACGTGCTTTCTTCCTCCGGATCTGCGCTGCTGCCTTAGTGCATCAAGGAGGCAGGGTTAGATGCAGGACCCTGAAGCCCGGAATGAGACTGCAGCATACAGACACCAGTAGCAAGCCATGCACCAGTTGTGTCTTTCACAAAACAGGATAGCAACAGAAGTTACCTGCTGGGCGGGGCTGCTGTGTGTCAGGACAGTTGCTCTAGAAGCAGGCAGGATCAAGTTCACGGCCATGTGTGTTTTTTGAGGTGGGTTGTAAGGGAGAGTCTCAGTGATTAAATAGCTCGTTCACACTCCCTCACCCAGACAGTAGAGACTATCCAGTGCTTGTATCCAGGAACTTCACCTTCTTCCTTCATCCCGGCATCTCCTAGGGGCACCTCAGTGCTGGCATCTCTGTGGGCATGTTTGTATGTGCATGTCTGTGAGCACAGATCTGGTACACATGCCTGCGAGCCTGTATCTCTGTGTATCGAGATCTGTATATGTCTCTGACCAGATCTGTGCATATACGTGTTTGTACATGTCTTTGTGTGTCCAGGTCTTTGTGAGTACGTGTCTCTATATACATGAATGTGCCTGAGTATGAGTGTATGTAAAGGTCTGTGGTCTTTGGGTATGTGTCTGTGTGTATGTATCTGTTTGGACAGGTCTCTGTATATACATAGCTCTGTCTGTATCTAGGTCTTTTTATTTTCAGTATGTATGTATGTTAGCGTGCAATATGCTTGGGGGCGAGAGAAAGCTATGGGAGTTGGCACTCTCCTTTATACTGTGTGGGTTTTGATGATTAAACTCAAGGTGCTAGCTAGGCTTAATGACAGGCACTTTGCCCCTGAGCCATCTCATCGTTATACATCTAGGTCTTTATGTATATATGGGTACACGTGTATGAAGGCTGTGGGTACAGGGCTCAGAACATCCCCAGAACAGGATGGCCAGGCCTGAATGTTCCTAATACTGGGTCCCTGCTTTTTATGTATAAGCTTGGCCAGCCTTGCTCACCTTGGAACCTAGCTGTGTTTCAGGCAAAGGGGCAGTTCTGGTGAAGGACATGGTGAGGTCATCCTGCCAGCCGGACTCCCTACTCAAGGGCAGCTGGGATTGGCCTGCCTTTAGATAAGAGTACTATGTAACCTACCCTAGGAACTGGGTTTCCCCTCCCCCCTCATGTGTGAAGCAAATAAGGTTTGATCTTACTCTATGGCTCCTACTTTGATCATTCTCCTGAGAGGTAAGAGGCTCTGGAATGCAGCCTGACCACCTCAGGAGAGGGTGTCAGATTCCCAGGCACTGGGGTTACAGGTGATTGCCCTGTATGGGTGCTTGGAACTGTCCTCTGGGCCTCTGGAAGAATAAGCAAGCATTCTTAACCCCTGAGCCCTTTCTCCAGCCCTTGCTTGTCTTGGGCCAGGCATGGTGGTACACACTTTTTAAATCCCAGCACTCAGGAAGCAAAGGCAGGCAGATCTCAGTGAGTTTGAGCCCAGCCTGGTCTACAAAGCTAGTTTAAGACAGCCAAGGCTACACAGAGAAACCCTGTCTCAAAATAAAAGAAAAAGAAAAGGTCTTGGTATGGCCTCGAACTTAGTCCTATTTTTTCTTCCCAAGATCCAGGGCTGCAGTATATATACTACACGCCATCTGCTGCCTTCCTGATTCTTTTCTTTCTTTTTTTAAAGATTTATTTATTTACTATGTATACAGATCTCATTCCAGATGGTTATGAGTCACCATGTGGTTTCTGGGAATTGAACTCAGAACCTTTGGAAGAGCAGCCAGTGCTCGTAACCTCTGTGCCGTCTCTCCAGCCTAGCCTGATTCTGAAGGAATGCTCCAGAAGGTGAGTCCGGTGCCTCTGAGCTTCCTGAGCCCCTTGTTTAAAGGTGAAAGGTCATTGATTTTTGCCTTGGCTCGGTCAAGGTTGGCAGGATCAGGCCATGGGAATATGGTGAAATACATGTGTCTGGTAAGCAGCAGGCTTTGGTTGCTGTTGCTGTCTTCTGACCTGCCAGAGGTTGGAGCCTCCTTTGGCTCTGGACTAGGAGTTCTGCTTGGCCTAACTGAAGGTGGGGCTTGGTCCGGCAGGTGGCTAGGCTAGTGTGCTTACCCAGTGATGTTTGGGTCGGGTGGGTGTTTTCAAACTGTCAGTTTAGGCTTAGAGTAGATTTTTTTGTTTTTGTTTTTGTTTTGAGACAGGGTTTTTCTGTGAAGCCGTGGCTGACCGGTACTCCCTTTGTAGACCAGGCTGGCCTCCAACTCAGAGATCCGCCTGCCTCTGCCTCCCCGAGTGCTGGGATTATAGGCATGTGCCGTTATGCCTGGAGAGTCTTTTTTTTTTTTTTTTCCCTACCCATCTCTTAGGGTAGATCTTGAAGTGGCTTTTTAATGGGTGTTACTGGTATTGAAGTAAGTTCATTCCAGCGAAAAATATCACTACTGGCCATCATTTCATGAAGCTGGTTGGTGTTTGTCAAAAAAAATTCAAAAGTGTGTGTGTGTGCACGTGCAGGCGTGTGTCTGCCTGTGTGTCTATCCACCTGTGGTTTGAGATGAAGAGTAAGAACTAGAGCTCTTTGGATGAGATGCTCTGGGGGCCTCTTACAGCCCTGACCTTGTGGGGTTTCTTCCCACAGGTCTGAGCTGATCTGCTCCTCCAGGCCAAGCTTAGCAAGCCCTGGGGAAGGCCAAAATCTGACTAGGGCTTTTGACAAAATTCTGGGAAAGAACTGCCTTCTTGGAGGGGATAAAGCATGTTGAGTTGGTTAGGCAGGGTGTGACTCCAAGCCCTTGAAGTATACAGCGTCTATGACTGACTCATTGTGAGTTCAGCCACGACAGAGGACAAGCCACACTGTAGGGGGAGGGTTTGCTTGTCTGGGGTGCCACCAAACACTGCCATGTGACCCTGTATCCTCAACAGTAGTTTGGAGTTGGTGCTGTCCGCCAGACCTGCCATGTCCTTCTCACCTCTCTTCTTCTCCTCCAGTCACCTCTACAGGGCGGGGATTGCCCAGAGGCCCCTGGGTCTCCTGAATTATCAGCCTGCTGAGTCTGATTTCTCCTTTGGCATACTATGTCCCTCCCTTTCAGGGATGGTGCCACGGTCAGAGTTCACACCAAGTAGTCACTGGATCGGTCTTAGAAACAAAGATTAGTGTATGTCACACCGCTGGCAGTAAGGTGGGGGCTATGGCCACAGTGATCCTCTGTGGCCCCAGAGCTCTGTGTGCACTCTGGCCTTTGCTTACCCGCGTAGTCACGGTGGTATCTGGACAGTGAGGTGTGGCATGTGGTGTGGCTATGTACGTCTGCAAGGCAGAGCTCAGGGCTTGCTGGCCCGCCAGTCTAGACAAATGCCAGCTCCAGGGTTAGTGAGAGTCTATCAAAAAATAAGGTGGAGAGTGTAGAGGAAAATACTGGACACCGACCTCTGCCGTCCATTCCGTCTCCTCTGTCTCTGGCATACTTACACACATGGAACAAGAGTGAGTGGGAATGGGAGATAGATATTTTTACTGGACCTGATTTCTGGAGTTTTGATTCCTTTAGGAAAGGAAGAGTAGATCCTCCCCACTTATGGACAGTTCAGGCCAGGCATTATTCAACACCTACCCTCCTGTGTTGGGCATCTAGGGCCTAGTAGTGACCAGAGTCCCTTGCCCTTCAGGGATAGAAGAATGAGGCTGTTTGGGGAAGTGGCTGTATAATTCAGCTTAAAAAAAATTATTTTTTAGGGGTTGGAGGTTTGGCTCAGTGCTGATTTGCCTTGTGTGTTGGCTCTGGGTTAGAATTTTCAGCACTACCCATAGATAAAATTAAAAGATAAAACAAGAAAAAATTTATTTAACTGTCAGTAAAAGAGAATATGATGCTGAATTCCTGGTGGGTTTGAGGTTGAGTGGCTTTCAAAAACCATCTGGTTTATTATTTACTTATTTATAGACAGGACCTTGGTGTGGAACTTGCCATGGAGACCAGCTTAGCCTCAGATTCACAGATCTGCCTGCCTCTGCCTTCTGAAGGGTGGGTATTGAAGGCCTGAGCCTGAGCTACCACGAGGCCCAGGGGCGCCTTGTTTTGGCCCTGGGTTGCGCTGCTCAGCAGCCGTGATATGGGCTTGGAGACTGGCATTCCACACTTTCCCAGAGACAGTGGCATATAATTAGAATTTTCGAGTATGGTTATTTTTCTTCATTGGTTTTCAGCAAACCATGCTCACATGCTTGAGGGGAGAAAAGCTCTCTCTCAGCAGAACCAAGGGGAAGAAGGAAGGAACCTCACTGTCTGAAGGGCTCCGAGTTGCCCCAGGGCATGTGTGGGCAGCTGCCAGCCAACTGGGAGAAGCTGTCTGTGAGAGGTCACTACCAGTGTACATGTGGGAACAGCCCCACAGGGAGAAAGTAACCCCGGAAGTGCTCTGTCAACCTATCTGACCTGAGGATAGGGGGAGGGGACAAGTTGCCCAGCTCTGCTTGGAGGGAATCTCTTCCTGGAATAACTTGCTTCCCTGTAGCTCCTGGATGGCTGAGTGAAAGCTCATTACATGCAGGTGAGACTCCTGTGTGATCTCACTGTGCAAATATTGAACCAATTAAAATTCAAGCCAGAGGCCAATGTAAATGACTTATCTTGCAGCCCCAGCCCTGCCTGCTGCCTGGCTGCCTAACCTGTTGTTGAAGTCCCCCCTTCCCTCTCCCTCCCTTTCCCTGCCCCTTCTCCCCCTTTCCCTTCTCTGTCCTTTCCTTTTCTCCCTCCCTTTGTCCTGGAGGCTTTAGACCCAAGGCCCTAGGTAGGTAGTTAGTTACCTTTGGAATGGTCACTGAGGGCTACTAAGATCCCAGAAGACACACTCAAGTGTTTTGAAAAGTTTTGGTCTCTCCCACAGCAGTGACCTGTGGACCCTGTCTGTAAAGAAGGACAGAAGAAACAGTTCTGCACCCCTAAAAATAAACAGAGTAGCAGGGGTTCTGGGGCAGGCCTAAGCTGGGCCCCGGAGAAGAGGACACGATAGTTGATATACAGTGTTAGGAAGGGGCTGCTGGGTGAGGACCATACCTGGGTCTTGGAAGGCTCCCAGTCAGCAGGAACAGGGGTTGGGGGTATACAGCTGGTCTGAGGGTATGATGTGAGGAAAGACAGTCTGGGGAGCCGACACTGGTGTCTAGCATAGAGCAAAGAGGAAGGCTTCTATAGAAGGCGCTGGGTGATGGGTTGGGCACCAGAGGCGTGTGTGGGCAGTTTGTCCTCAGGGTGGACCACTGTGCTGCTGGGAGTGGCTCATACTGCTTTCTGTCCTGACTGACTTACTCATTCATTCATTTAGAAATGGTTGGCATGCTGAGGCCCTGAGCCCGAGACAGCTAACTATCATAATGGAGGACACCCAGTAAGATTACCCTGTGGATCCTGTGACACGTGCTCCACGGGGCTGTTCCTGACACTGCAAACATCTACGTGGAGTCCGGGGTTGGACGCTTCTTATCCAGGAGGCTAGAACTGTAGAACTCCAGGGAGTTGGGGAGGGGGTCAGAAGATAAAATCTGGCAGCTTTAATCTTGTTCTCCTAGTTTTAATCCCCTGCTGTGCCTTCTCTGGAACTGGATCCCCCTTAACTCCCCTACCCTGCCTAAACTGGGAGCCAGATTCCCTGAGTCCCCTACCCTGTCTAAACTGGGAACGGGATCCCTTGAGTCTCCTACTTTTCCTGTGCTGGTTGCTGAATCCCCCCCCCCCCCCGTCCCCTACTCTGGCCGCACTGGAAGTACCCTCCTTGCCAGGTCTAGGACTTTCCAGCTGCCCATCACCCCCTCCGTGAAGTGTGTAGGGTGAACTCTAAAATACAGAGCTGATGATGTCAGCTCCCCCTCCCTCCTGTCCCTAGAATAAGTCCACATTCCTAAATGGCTGATAAGATCCTGTTTAAGCTGGAGCTGGTGATGCCTACAGCCCCTTGTGAATTAACCCCACTTTTAATGCCTAGGATAGAATCTACACATGAAATTCTCATGCCTTAAAGATATGTGCTGGTGTCCTTTGCTGGGCATAGGACACCATAGGCCACGTGTCTCAGCTTAGAAGAAGGCAGTCAGGCAGGCTTTGGACTGAATTCCTCTGGGTCTTACCCTATCTGTTCTCCTTATCTGTTGAGCATCAGCTTGGGCCTGGGTTGGAAAACTGCTAATACAAACAGATCCTAGCTTCTTTTGTAAGCAAACAACATTCCTGTGGGGGGCCTGCCCGGTGCTCAGTTTCTTCCTTCATCCCTCAACCTGAGGCCAGTGCTGCCCCAGCGGCTACTGAGGGACTGCCTCTGAGGCAGAGTGGCCCCTTGGTGGGCCCTCCCTGTAAATAGCCATCGTCCTGGGTGTTTGTGCCAGGCCCCTTGTCAGCTTTGTGCTGTACAGCAGCCCCAGTAGACATCTTGCAAGTATGAAAGCTGAGACCTGGGCTTAGGTAACAAACAGGTGGTCAGTGCCAGGCCAGGCTCAGGTCCAGCTCTGCTGGTACAAGTGCTTGCGCACAGCCGGCGCTCACATCCTGTCAGCATTTCCCAGATGAGCTTGGAGCAGTCTTTTCCCCCACAGGACCTTCCTGAGTGCCAAGTCTAATCCGATGGACTTAGGCAGGCTTCCTTCTGCCTGTATCAGGGCTCTGCAGGAGGATGTGGCAGTGCACACTTCCTCTGAGGGGAGCAGAACCTGGGAGGCACAGGGCCCTTTCGCGGGGAGGAGGGGGAGTCATTCAGGGAACAGGACAAAGTAGAAGAATGTGAAGAGTCTGTGTGGGAGCATGAGTTGCAGCTCCTTTAATAGCCCCCCCACCCCACCCCCATTCTAAATCGAAGTCTGTGGTATTAATAGCTTTCCTGAGTTGTGAGCAGAGGACAGAAAATTGTGGAATTCAAGTCTTGGTCTTGTTGGCCCTCATACCATACCCATTCTATGTGTTTGGTGCGCTCTAAGCATTTATGTGAGCTTTAAACAGATGCCCCCACTGTTAAGTTCCAAGCTGCTTGACAGCCCTTCACAGCTCCCTTGTGGCACCCAAAGGCAGCACAGGCTGTGCTTGTCAACATTCTTTCTGGCATATTGGTCTGGTAGGTTCAACTTCGTCTTGATATGTTGGGGTACCAGAAGGTTCTAGAAAACAGATAGTGTAGTTTATGTAAAGCTTTTTATTTGGGGGGGGGAGTCACTAAATTACCTCCACTTCATTTTTTTCTTTGCATATTGGAGCCTCAATTATGATTTCTCTTTCTGTTTTGAGTATATGACAGTCAGTCCACAAATGACTTAGTTTTCCTAAAAATGAACTAGTCCTCACTCCTTGTTTCAGTATGTCTTGTTCCTCTTTTCTGTACTCTGGCCACCTTGCAAAGCTTGGGTGATTTCCTAGACAATTCTATTCATTTATTTATTCATTCACAAAACTTTAGCTGAGTGCCTGCCCTGGGCCAGCATTATGCTAAACACTGGCATTGAGATGACTGAGACCCAATTCCTGTCCTCAGATGAAACTGTAAGTAATTACACTTTGGCCAATTGGTCACTGTGGTGGACATGAACCCACAGAGGGGAGGTTTGCTATATCAGGGAACCTTGCTATATCAGGGAACTGAGATCTGCCGGCTTGCTGCTGCAGAGGACTCAGCCTCTTGAGGTCCTGATCAGTTGGGCCATGCACATGGAGTTGGCATGAAGAGCTGGGAAGGACGGTGGAGAGGGGAGGGTCAGGGCAGCCCCCTCACAAGCTGAGCCTTATTCCCGAGGAGGGTATGGAGTTATCCATTCTGTTTGAACCTATCCAGTAAACCTACTCTGCTAATAAAACGGGAGAACGTGTAAGGAGCAATGTGAGCTGGGGAGTCTGAAGCTGGAAAGGAGGCTAGGGATAAGTGTGGGTACAAAGGGCTTGCTCATCCACTGGAGGGGTTCACAGTGACTGACCTGGGTAGCCAGGTGGACAGAGACCCAGAAAAGGGCATCTGAGTTGGAGAGCTCAGGCAGAGGGCTCGGTAGCTCATTGGAAGGTGCTGAGATGAATCAAGAGTGTGGAAGAGAAGCCTGAGTGGGAAGGGAAGTACTCACCTGGGATCTGGGTACCTCAGGGAGGAAGCCATGGGCTCCCCAGACTAATCCTGATTGGCCCACAGGATTGCCCAGTGAATCCCATTTGCTGTGGAATTCTCCAGATGGAATGAGTTGGCACTGATATGGAACAACTCCTGCCCTCCTTCCTCCCTCCCCCGTGCTACTCGGGCTGTTTGATGCTGGTGAACTTTGCTTGTGAATCACTGTCTGAGCTGCTGTGTTGGAAGTTCTGAGGGAGCTTTGTGCCCTCTAGGGAGGCACGCTGCCTCTTTTGCGTTGCTTTAAAATTAGGATATTTAAAATATTTATTTAGTTATGGGGATTGAACCCGAGACTTGATACACTAGACAAGCTCATCCCCTGGTCCCAGGGGATTAAAGTGCAGACAACCAAGCGACTTCCTTGAAGTACAGCCTGTTATAAAGAACAGTCCTTTCTTGGTGACTGCCATCCATACTCACACTGCTTGGATCCTAGAATCCTATTAGTCTCAGAAGTTTACTTTCTTTGGACACAGGGTCTTGCTGTGTAACCCTGAACCTGGACTGGTATATTCCTAAGCACTCCAGGATCATAGCCACAGGCCGTCAGCTATGGACCCTGCTAGATGAGTTTTTAAGTGAGCCTCCGTGCAGAGACCTGTGAAGTTTTTGTCTCTTTGTCTGTTTTGTTTTTTTTGGAAAAGGGTCTCAGTAGGTATCCCTGGCTGGCTTGGAACTTGCTATGTAGACCAAGTTGGCTTTGAATTCATAAAGATCTGTGTTGGGATTAAAGATTCACTATGCCTAGCTCTGTGGAAAAAATGTTTTTCTTTTTGTCCTGGGGATTGAATATAGGTCCTCCCACATGCTAAGCAAATGTGTTCTACCATTGGGTTCTATGCCAGCCAGACTCCTGGCACAGAACTCAGCTTGCCTTTCAACTCCCCCATCATTGCTGATGTCTGGGGGCTTTTTTTGGTTGTTACACTGGGGACAGGATGTCCTTGGCACCTAGTTGGCAGAGGCCAGGGGTGCTCCTAAGCATTTTAACAATGCACAGGTCACCCCTGCAAGCATGGTTTGGCTCTAGAAAACCGCCAAGGTAGAAAAATACCACCATAACCAAGCATACCATTTTTGTTTATGAATCACTGCTGTGTGCAAGCTTTGGCCGCTCCACCTCAGCCTGAGCCACCCCTTCCCCTTTTGCATAAGCAGTCAGTATTGTACCCAGCGTGAAGGGCTTCATAGCCTTTGTGCTTGCCCTTGAGGCCCCCCCCCTCCTCCCCCCCCCCCCCCCCCCCCCCCCCCCCCCCGAGCTCTTGTCTCTTCTTCGGCTTCCTTTCACTGAGCCTGTGTTGGAGCTGGTTGCTGACGTGGCACTCTCCCTCCATGGTGAGTGCTCCATGGTGAGTGCTCCTTGGTGTGCATGCTTTAAGGAGCGTCTGCACAGCTAACTAACCCGTGCATAGGGAAAGCAGCATGAAGTGGTGTCTGTGTCATCAGGGCCAACATGGCAAGCAGTTCCGTCCTCAGTCGTCAAATCTGTCTCGTGGGCACCTGCTGCATTTATTTGGGTTTTGGGAACCTAGTGACCAAAATCGAAGAAAGCCGCTTTCTGTCTGCTCTGTCTGCCCTCCTTCGTCCACATCGGCACCTCAGGGAGCTGAGTGTGCGATGTGTCTCTCTTCATTGTAAAACCCCTATTGTACCTTTGCAGTGACTTTTTATGTGTAGATTCTCAAGTATGTATTTGTTGAAGTAAATGAAGCTCATGGCTTTGAAGTTGTTATAACAGTTATTTTATAGAACTGTTGTCATTAATGGTGGGATTCAGAAGATGGGGAGATCAAGCTGGACTGTGTCTTCCAGTGTGTGCCCCCCAGCTGTGTGTCCCTGTGGTGGCTACCTGGTAGAAATACTTTAAAGGAGGGAAGATGGCTTTGGGTTGCCGGTGCAGGGGTTCTTGGCTGTCTTCTGTTGGCACTGCCTCTCTGGGCCTGCCTGAGTGAGGTAGAGCAGCATCATGGCAGGTGTGGAGGAAAGCCACTCCCCTCATGGCAGTGAAAAGGCACAGATATAGCAAGCAATGGCCTGAAATGATCTTGGAGGCCACTCCCCTCAGTGAATTGCAGTCACTGGGCTCCCCCTTTGAAAATGACTACCATCTCCCACTAAAGACGTCAAATTATAACTCCACCGAGGAGTCCTTGTGACCCAGTCACCTCCCCAAAGTCCCACCTCTGAGCATTCCTGCCTTGGGGATCTGAACCTTTTTGGGGGACACTGATGTCAAACCATAACACAGAACCTGAGTGGAAGCTGCCAGGTCAGGACCAGAATCTCAGCCTTCTAGGCCATTGGTGACTGCTGAGCCCAACCACCTACACTTGTCATCTTACTTTAGCTCTGGCCCTTTCCATTTTCAATCAGAATCGTGGTGCAAGCTAGGGCAGGGAGCCAGGCCCACAACTTTGAGGAACACCCTCATGTCTGCTTCACCAGGGCCTTCTCCGTTTGTTTCCGTTCTATGACTCAGGGGACACTTGCTCAAGTGAAAATGACACAGTGCTTGGAGGCCACACAGGTTAAATTAACCTGGATTTTGAGGCCTGTTGGAGCCTCGTCTCCCTCACCCGTGAAATAGTTGTGATGAAGTAACCCTTATGAAAAGACGCCAGGATAGAGTGGAAATCGAGCACTCATTAACAATCCTGGAGCGCCGAGTGGCTTGATGAGTGTGACAGCTTGAGGGTTGCCAGCCTGGAATTTGGCCTTGGAGGATGTTAGACCAGTCCTGGTTGTCTAGGAGTGGAAAAAGCTCACAGTGTCTCTACCAGCGTAATTCCCATCTGTACTGGGCCAGCAATTTGCTTTCTGAATAAACACACAAATAAGTAAAAAGAGAAGCAGGAGGGGGCCGGGGGAGACAAGCTTGTGGATGCTTGGGAAGACGATAGCTAGGGAATTGCATTCTGGGTTAAAAGAAGAAGTTTTTGGTCAACCTCTTTGCTTTCAGTTTCATCATTTCCTGAGAGTCCTGATTTAGCTTCTGGTGTGTCCTGCTCGATTATGGCCTAAAAAGGCAACAGCTTGGGTTTCTGGACTTGGATGGGCACCCGCAGGAAGCTGCTGGGGAAGGGCGGCCCAACCCGACCCAGTCTCCACTGGGCCTGAGCTGCCGTGTCCCTTAACTCCTCCAGTGCTGCCTGCCAGGCCCTCCGAGGAGGTACCCAGCCCAGTCCCAGGAGCGTGCCTGTGAGTGCCGGGGCAGGCGCTGTTGGCAGGCACATTCCAGGATACATGTACCCCTTCCCCAAGGGAAGCAGCCCTCTTAGAGACGGTTAGACCACACTTCCTAGGCCACGGATGCATCCCCATACTTCTCCACCGCAGGAATGGCGTGGCTGCATGGAGGCCTCCCTCACTGCAAAGAGGTCTGTAGGTAACCTGGGAAACCAAATCTCTCAGAAATGGTATTGAAAACTGTTTTGGGGCTAACCTGGTGGTAGGGTGCTTGCAGGAAGCACTGGTTCAATTCCATCCCAAATAACAACGAAAAGAAAAGAAAAGGAAAAAAAAAACCCACAAAAAAACCCACACCAAACCAAATCCAAGCTAGCTCTCCTCAGGTACGTCACTTCATACCAAACCAAACCAGCTTTAGAAAACTATGTGGTCATTGAATGATCCGCAGGTTTGAGTCAGCCCTCAGCTCCTGTGACCTAGGAGAGTTGCATCCATCACTTGTAAACGAAGCTTTGGGATAAGCACAAAACCCTGAGGGAAGAGGTCACAGTACGTAAAGGAGGTGCCAAAAAAGAAAAAAAAAAAAAGTGGATCTTTTTTCTCTGCCTATGACAGACCATTGTTTTCATGAGTCAAAATTAGAGAGGACCAGTAAAAAGAGAGAAAATGGGCTTTGTGATGTTTTATGTGCATTGATGTTTTGCCCGCATATATGTCTGTGCACAGTGAGTGTGCCTGGTAACCCCTAGAGGTCAGAAGAGGGGATTGGACCCCTGGATCTAGTGTCACCTAGAGGGTTGTGAACCATGTGCATCCTGGGAACCAAACCTTGATCCTCTGCAAGAGCAACAACTGTGCTTAACTGCTAGGCCATCTCTCGAGTTCCCAGAAAACTGATGATCTTTTTATTAAAAATTCTTCAAGAATATGAGTATGCACTCTGCCCCCTTCCCCCAGGTCACACCAAGTTGTGACAGTGACAGCCCCATTCTAGGACTGTAGCCACAGAGGCAGGCAGGTCTGAGATCACTGCATGTCTGAGCTGCAGATCCTTCGCAGTGACTCACCCTCTCTGAGCCTGTTCTCTCCTATAAATTGAAGGTAATAAAAGCCGCTTTCCAGGGAGACTGACTGGCAGTGAGGTGGTTAGCTTGGTGGTAGGCATTTGACAACTGCCCCACCTCCTAGTGTAGGGATCTTGTGCAGGGCGGTGGTGCATACCCTCAGGCATCTTCACCGCATGAGATGGGTTTCACTGTGTAACCCAGGCTGGCCTCTACCTCACGAGCCTCCTGCCTTAGCCTTCCAAGGGCTGGGATTATTGCTAGCGCTCAGTGAAACTGTCACCGAGGCACATACTTAGGATTTTAGAGAAGCGCAGTAACAGATATCTTATTCTTTAGGAGCTGAGTTGTGAAGAAGTTGAGAACCAGCAGCTGATGAAAAGCTGGTTTCTGTGAGTAGAGCAGGGTGATGGGGAGGCTGTTAGTCTATGGTCAGGTGTCTTTTGGGAGATAGAGAACCACTGGGCATTACTGTGGCAGATGGAAGGTTTGTCCAGTGGCCTGCTCTAACGGGCAGTGCCTGGACCAAGTGCTGGGATGCTGGGGTTCACCCCACAGAAAAGGTGAAAGCTGAAGGCACTGCACAGCTACCTGGTTCTGCTGACACTGGACCCTAGACTCTCTCCAGAAGTCCTTGCAAGGTGGATGGCCCCTTGCGCAGGGGGTGCAAGGACTGCAGTTTCCTGATGCAGGCTCAGATAGGGAGAGCCACCAGCTGAGGGAGCTGTGGAGGCTGCAGGGCTCCCCGAACTTGCTTCCTCTTGGGAGGGAGTTTGGGAGCACCAGGTTTCCAGGAAAACGGCCCCTGGTGGAGTGAGCAGGGAACCCCTGAGTCTAGGTCTGGAAACCATTTAACAAGCCAGAGAAGAAGCTGGGGCAGCCAAAGCCTTCCAGTCTCTTTGGCATCCAAGTCCCTGTTGGAATCAGGAAACTTGGAAGCTGAGCAACCCTGGGTTCAAAACTGGGAACTTTGTGGCTTTCCAGAGTAGGATGGCTGAATTTGATCTCACAGAACAGCACTTACTTGTGTCCTTTGGGAGCCCTGGAGCAGCTTCTGGTCACTTCCTCTGGTGACTTTAGGCTGAGTGCTTTACACCGGGGTTTCAGATCCTGGTTTTGGTTCACCAAGAGCAACAGCCCCCCAGGTATCCAGCCTGCGCCCCTGGACATCAGTCACTCCCTTGCTAAACCCGGGGAGGCCATATACCAGGACCTGGAGCCCTGAGGCCCTCTGCACAAGCCCCTGGCTCCCAGAGAACCGTGCTCACAGATGGGGGTCATCAGGTGTGCCTATGCCATTTGTGATTTTGTGGTATTAGCTCCTCACCTTTATTCTGCAAATGAGCCTGGAAAAGAACAAGATACGGCAGTGCTGGTGTCCTCCTGACCCATCAGTCATGCCTGTTCCCTTTCTCTTCATGCTGTATTCCAGAGCCAGGCTTCTGTTTTTACTTCTGCCGTCGTGCATTTGTAGTGCATTGCCATTTTAGCTAATTAGATACCTGGGTTTTTGGAAGTGTTCAGTGGTGTGGTTGCTTCGCCGCCTCCACAGTGGACTGTGGCTGAGTCTGTCTTTGTTGAGACTCTTCCACTCCTCCCTTCCCATGGTAGTTTTGTTAATAGAATTGCTTACGTCCTCACCATAGAGTGATGCACTTACTTATTCACTTCTAACCAAACCTTGTTTTCTTTCAGCTGTGTAGAGTAAGAAAATCCTGGCAATCGCTCAGTCTGATTCTGTAGAATTTCACTGCATGAGCGTTTTCAGGAAGAAGTCTTCTGTGGCTCATGTTCTGTCACTGTTCCTCTCTTAGGTCCTGGCCATAAGTCACCATGGCGCAGCAGGCTGCAGACAAGTACCTCTACGTGGATAAAAACTTCATCAACAACCCGCTGGCCCAGGCTGACTGGGCTGCCAAGAAGTTGGTCTGGGTGCCTTCTGACAAGAATGGCTTTGAACCAGCCAGCCTCAAGGAGGAGGTGGGAGAAGAGGCCATCGTGGAGCTGGTGGAGAATGGGAAGAAGGTGAAGGTGAACAAGGATGACATCCAGAAGATGAACCCCCCCAAGTTCTCCAAGGTGGAGGACATGGCAGAGCTCACGTGCCTCAACGAAGCCTCGGTGCTGCACAACCTCAAGGAGCGTTACTACTCAGGGCTCATCTATGTGAGTGGCCACGAGATGGGGTTGGGGGTGTCTCTACCCCGGGTGCCGGGGCTCCGGCTCCCTGGACGAGGAGAAAGCTTTAAGGAGTGCCAGGGGACATGCTCACAGCTGTTGTACCTGGGCATCCTGGTGGAATGTTCATTATCACCCTTTCTGTTCCCTGCCCACCCTGTTTTGGGCCACATGTAGGAAGAACATGCCCCCACCTGCTGGCCTCTGACCTCAGATTTGTGTGGAGACTTGTGGGTTCAGGCCAACACAGTAACTAATGGAGTACTGCTCTCTCCTGGCTCCCTATTCTTCCCTTACCACCCGGTCAACCCCTACAGCCACCAGTTTGATTCTGTCCCCTCTTGGTATCTCTGCCATTTTTTTCCTTGTAGAATCCTGTTGGTAAAGCCTCCTTCCTAAGGTCTACATGTGGGACAGAGCTGAGCTGCCAAGAGTGGGATATGACACGCCGACACGTTACTGTTGGTTCCATGCCAGGCCCTACAAAAAAGGAGGCATTGGAGCTGTGAGAGCAGTGTGTGCAAAGGCCCCAAGTACACCAAGACACGGAGTGGTTTTTTTTTTGGGGGGGGGAGGGGACTTATTTGGTTTCAGATGGACAGCTTTATCACCACATGGGTGATGTTGAGAGAAGAGCCTTTTCCCAACCCTTGTTGTGGGTTTATGAGCTTTACCGGCCCTGTGGTCTCAAGGTTCTTTCTAGTGTCAACCTCAGACCTATCTTCTTCTTCTTTTTTTTTTTTTTTCTTAACTAGTCTTTGAAAACAGAATGTTACTTTATGAGTGATCAGTTGGAATCCTCAGGATGGGCCAGATGCCGCATCCGCCACCCTCCTGAGCTTAGGTTTCTTTGTCATGAAGTCCATGTCTGAATCTGCCCTAAACAACTTTTAGGCGCCCCATTTGTCGGTCCCTGGGGCGTTTTGTCTCCCAGCCTTGGCACTCAGGTTATATTCTCCTTGCCTTTGGCACAGGTGGGCTTCTGAAGGAGGTGGACGTTAGAACCACAGCAGAGGTACAATCGTCCATCTTCAGTGACACTCTCCAAACAGCATTCCCATTGTCACCTTGCTTCTGCCAAGGCCAAAGAGGCCTGAAGGCCAGATTTCCTCTTTTTAGTTTGGATGTTTAGGAAGAAATATAATGTGGTGGTTGTTCTTCCTAACACAGCTCTTTGTTTGACGCTGCTGCAGCCACCACAGTCTTGCTTTCAAGGCCGAGTAACAGAGTTCAGAGCCCAAGGGAATGAGATACAGCCGTGTCATTAAAAGGCTTGTGTGCTGAGGGGTCTGAGAGCTCCCGAGGGCCCAGCCGTTGAGTTTCCTATGAGATGTCAGGGCAACGTCACATTTCCACAGGGTGCTTCCTACTCCACTGAATGCTGCCACCCCACGCGCCAAAGCCCCCAGTTGGGGTATGGCCACTTGGGATTATATGGAAGTCTCCCGAGCGGGCCAGATCATAGCAAGAGCAGCGCTCTTATCTACCAAATCATATCTCTAGTCCTGAAACCTGGCGTTTTTGATGAGAATGTGCATTAAACAAATTCAAAACTCCTGCCCCTCAGAAGCATCAAACATGAAGTTCAAACTGGGACTTGCAGAAAAAGGAAGGAAGGAAGGAAGGAAGGAAGGAAGGAAGGAAGGAAGGAAGGAAGGAAGGAAGGAGGCCTTGTGTCTGCCTAGATAACAGGGAAGCCACAGTTCCCTTGCCTGGGAGCAGGGTTCTCTCAGCAGCTTTGTGGCTGATGGTACAGTCACTCCACTGTGCCAGTCTACCCCTCCCTGGCTCACATGGCACCATACAGCCTCACTTTTCTCTGTAAAGCATCCAGAGCTCCTGACCTACACCAGGCCTGGACTCTGGCTGCAGCTGTTTAAGTGAAGTTCTACTTGGCCTCTTCCTGCTTTCTCCATTAAAATGAGCTTCTGTTGGGAAACAGGCTGATCACCTGCCCTTGCCTCTGGCTAGCTGCAGAGGGCCTTTTCTTCACACACAGCGGTAATGTTGGCTGTCAGCGCATTTGGTGCTAATCACCATACTCTTGTGAGTGGCACTCAGGGCTTCTGTAGGTGGATGTGGTATACAGAAGCCCTGTGGTGTGCCCAGGGCTCCGGTGGCAGGCACTAGTTCCGGGTTTGCTCCTGCCACAGATCATCCCCCAAGTAGCATCCATAGGGGCTGATCAGGGAAATCCCTGCAGATGCAGAACCGTGGGTGATCAAAAGCCTTTGGTGGCTGGCTAGGCAGGGCTGCAGCCTCCCTCACGTCCCATATGCGTACATCAAGGTTCCACACTGTTACTCCAGGAACCTTCGAGCTGCACTTGCCCAGCTTTGTGGGCGGCACGGCCAATTCTGTACCACAGCTGCTCTGTCTTTTCCTCTGGGGGGAGGTGAGGCTTGGGACAGGGGGCGCTTAGGCACAAAGAGCCTCTGTGGCCTGTGAATGGAGCAGCTCCCTGGTGTGGCCGCGTGGGAGCAGAGCCACTTGCTCGGTGTTTGCCTCCATGAGCGTTTAGTGTGTTCCTTCCTCCCACCTGAGCTGTGTGCCCCCTTCTCAGGGCTCAGCTGGCTAGTGTTCCTGGCTTAGAGGAATTACTCCAGAGAATTCTTTAGAGCCCTCTGCAATGTCGTCTGCCCCTCCAGCTGTCCAAAGGAATGGTCCTACTTGACCCTCTGTCTTGTTCTCTTTCTGCCAGCTGTTTCAAACATCTGGCTCTGTGGCACACCCTATATGTGGGACCATGTGTCCTCGGCTTTTATTGGGCCAGAGTTCCTAGAGTATGGGCTTTCTCCAAGGCTGAGAACAAAGTCCAAGTGTTTGGAGAACCTGTGATGACCTCACTCTCCTCTGGCCTTCTAGCCTATCCCCACCTGATACCATCTGACATCCACACAGGGGATACCTTGCTCCCTTCTTTTTGCAGCACCCAAGCCCTTGTCACATTGGACTTTGCTTTGATCTTCCTGGTCCCTTGAGAATAGAGTAGTTGGAAGGAGAACACATGGCGAAGTCTTCTATCCCAGTCTCATAACTCCTTGGGAAGAAGGAAGTCTTTGCAGTTTTACCTGCAGCTAGACCCTCTTGTGAGCGTCCCAAGTTATCTGCTGTCCTAGAGCAGACCAGTGCACCTGGTTAGGAGTGGAGAGCAGACCAGAGCACCTGGTTAGGAGTGGAGTGCAGACCAGAGCACCTGGTTAGGAGTGGAGAGCAGACCAGTGCACTCCGGAAAGCAGCTGACAAGTGTCTGGATGGTGGGGTCCTCTGAGCGTTGTCCTCGGCAAGCTTTTGTTGGCAGTTTCAAGGAGAAAGCTTTTGGGCAGTGCAGGGGGAAAGAGGCCTGTCTTCATGCTTGGTTTCTGTGCAAACCTCTGGGTTTAGTCTTGCAGTTTACTAGAGAGAGCACAGATGGACAGGGCTGGACGCCTATCACGATCAGCTCCCCAGATTAGCTACCCCTGGGTCAGGGGATAGAATTGTACGGTGAAGATGGAGGACGTGTAGAATGAGGAAAGCAAAGGATGTTTAGAGAATTGGCCCTCCAGACCAAGGAGGTTAGCCTTCATCTTCTTGAGGCCTGAGTTTGTTCCTAGTGAGGCTTCATGTCTTGTGACCTTTGATTGTCCCTTAGCAAAGGCAGGGCTAGTTTTGGTGTGGTGCCTGGGATGCTGAGCCTTGCTCTCCAGCCTTCCCTCCAGCTTGGGGTCTATTTTTCTAAGAACGTAGTGCTGGGATTACTGTCACTGTTTGAAGACACATCCTCCAAACTGAGTGTCCTTGGATGCCCTCGGCAAGGACAGTTCCTATGTGTTGGCTAGGAGCCTGCCATTTGTGTCTAGAAGAAGCAGGAAAATTTATTAGAATTGGTCACAAGGCATTGTGGAGGAAAGAGCCGTGTAGCTCTCCACACATGTATTCCTACTCCTTACCATGCAGTAAGGTGACAACCTTAGCCTTCCGTCTCTCCACAGATAGCAAAGTGGAAGGAGAAGGGTAAGGACCCCCACCCCCTGGCCTGGGAGTTGAACCTTGGGTATCTGACTCCAGGGGCTTTCTTTTAAGGTCAAAGCAGACCTGGAACATTGGGTGTGTTGTCATTGTCTGGCATTAAGGATGTTGACAGTTTTGAGTTTCTGCCCCTGAAGAAGGCTTCTGGAGGACCCAAAAGTTGCCTTTATGTTTTTCAAAGATTGCACAGGAATGCATGGTCTGAACTAGCTTTTAGCAACTGCGATCTACTTGATTTAGTAGGATGGGCTTTTCCAGTGTTAGAGGGTGAAGTGTGTGGTGTGCGTGTGAATGTAGAATAAGCTGTGTTTCTTTGCAGTTTTCTGGGATACAGTTGACTTCTTCATCTTTACGTATCTCTTTTTACAATGACAGACACATCCCTTATTGTCCTAGGATCTGAGTTTTTTGTTCCTCAAGACAGTGTTTCTCCATGTAGCCTTGGCTGTCCTGGAACTCGCTCTGTAGAACCAAGCTGGCCCAAACTCAGAGATCTGCCTGCCTCTGCCTCCTGATTAAAGAGGATTAAAGGTGTGTGCCCCTGGACTGGCTGGAATCTGAGTTTTGTGACTGGATGTCTGTGTGCTTTGGTGTGGACCTTATCTATGCGCGCTTGTTAACATTCAAAGCTGGCAGCCATCTGTGTTGAGAGAGTGCTAGCATACCATGGAGCTTCAGGAGCAGGCACACCAGAGAACACTGTCACCCTCGGCTGCTTTCTGGCCTTGAAAACTGTGGACATGCAGGCACACAACGGTAGAGTGCTGCCGAGAATGACTTGCTAACACATATCCTCTCTGCTGCTTTCTTTAGACCTACTCAGGCCTGTTCTGTGTGGTCATCAATCCTTATAAGAACCTGCCTATCTACTCAGAGGAGATCGTGGAGATGTACAAGGGCAAGAAGAGGCACGAGATGCCGCCCCACATCTACGCCATCACAGATACTGCCTACAGGAGCATGATGCAGGGTGAGTGCTTGGGGTAGTGACGTGCTTGCCTGGCCTCTCCAGGGGTCCCATCCTTACCCAGTGCCTGGTGACTGCATCATCATCTGAGAGCCAGGGCTAATGGCTATATAAAGGACATGTTTTTGTATTGATAGAATGTTCTAGAGACTAAAGATCAGAAGATTGTTTTCCCACTTTTTCATCTTTCTAAGAGTCACCCACATCAGTTTTTGGAACTGTTCTAAGTTCTTCTCCCAGTTCCTCATTCTCTCCCTTCCGTGCATAGCATTGCTGGCACACAGTTGGTGATAACGCTGGAGTGCTTTTCTTTTTTAGGGCACAGACGTGAAGTCTGCCCCGGTGACTACACCCCTCCACTTGCCTGTATTCTCTGTCCCATCACAGTGAAGTGTTTTGGGAGGATGTCTGTTCACTAATTCCTTCTTCTGGCCACACCCCTTGACCACTTCCTGTCTAGACTGACTGACAGCTCCCCTGTTACCTTTCTCCTTCTGTGTTCTCCTTCTCCCTTCTGCTTCTTCCTTCTCCCTAGTGTGGGGCAGTCTCCCACTCCCTGCCTTTCCTTCACTTGTCTCTGCTCTCTTAGGCTCCCTCCTCCCCTGTCTACTTGGCTGCCTCCATGGCTCTCTTGTTTCTGCCTATGGGTGCTCGTCTTAAGGCCAGGGCTCGTCCTTAGCCCTGGCCTTTCATTCAGCCACTGCAGTGGCTTCTGCCATCAGTGCTGGCTACGTCCCTGATCACTACCAGTCAGTCCATCCTCCAAGTTGCTAAACTTGGAGCCTGGAACCTAGGCTTCTCACACACTTTCCTGTCAGCAGCCCTTTCCCAAGTCAACCAACGCTTACCTTCATTTTTTTGGGTTTTTGGGTTCAAGAACAGTGCCTCACTATGTAACCTAGTATGGTCTTAAACTTAGAATTTCCCTGTCTTGTGCTTCCCCATGCTCGTTCTTTTTCTTAATGTTTCTGATCCTGTTTTCATCCCACTCTCACAGCTGTGGCCTTAGGTCTGGCTTTGCAACGTTTCGTACTGTTGACCTCTTAACCTTCATTCTAGCAGAGCCTCTGCCTCTTTGGGTGACCACTTTTCTAGAGTACAGATCTCGGACTTGGACACATACAGAACATTCATAGCACTGCCCACAGGGCAGTCCATGTGTTTCTCTAGCAGTTCTCTCTGCTCCTGAGTGCACAGTTGCCCCATCTGTATACAGTGCTTGGCAGGTCACTGCTACTCTCTTCGGCCCTCCGCCACGCAGGGAAAGACTCACACTAGATTTCCACCAGAGCCTGGCAATTTCTGATTGATTGGACTCAGGCATTTTATTCTCTCTGCTCAGTATGGATGAGGCCCATGCTGCCCATATATTCTTGGAACATAGCTAAACCCTGGCATATGTAATCCTAATTCAGACCCAACTCCCAGCAGTACTCTGACCTGTTTTGATAGTGGTTTCTTTTGCATTTGTTTTTCAAGCACTTGTAGTCCATCAGTCAGTAGTGGTGATGCCCCTGGTGTTAGCTTAGCCCTTGTTTAGTGGTTCAAAATGGCAGTGTGCACCCTTTGCTCTTCCCACAGTGCTATGCATGAAGGTATTTCTTGGTCAGGTTATTAATTAGGCAGGATGTGCAAGTTTGGCCTAGCATTTGGCTTATGTTCACGTCTCTCAGAATTCCATATGGAAGCCAGCCCTTTGGTTTTAAAGTAGGATGTCTGTCTGAAAGTGCTAATGAGAGCAGTGTGGTGGGAGAACATTTTGTGATGTTCCAGAGGAGTCTGAGTCTCTGTCTCTAGAGGTTATGAGTCACTTTCCCTCGGCCTTCCCCGGCGTGCTGCGAGAAGTGCATTCAGGGTCTTTCTGAGTAGGGCATGCTCTCATTCTTTGCAGGATTTAAGCCACCCTCTTCTAGTCTGTCATGGGAGAGCGATGGAGTGGCCCCAGCAGCCAGTCATTGGAGCTGGACTCTTGGACTCTCATCAGATAACCTGTAGGGCTCTTTCCCAAGAGAGTTCCCATTTTCAATTATTCACAAGAAGGAAGTTTGGGGAGGATTCCTGAAAGTCACATAGGTTGGAGTTAAGAGAAAGAGATAAAAAGCATGCCTTGTCCGTAGCAGAGCAGCCTCAGCAGGGAAGGAGCTGTCCTGGACCACGAGGGCAGTGTGGGGCTCTAAAAGCATTGGGCTCTTTCTTGGGAATGGTCTGTGCAGTTGCTGGGGCCTCATGTTTTCTCACCCTCAGCTTGAGAGGCCCCCACATTGCTTTCTGTTTTTCTTTGGGCTTGCTGGAAATCTTTAGCCCCCATGTGGCCATACTAAGCACATTCTAGGCTGTTGAAAAGTTCTCTGTACCCAGTGGACCCACAAAGCCTTTAGTGATAGTATTCTTGGGGTATGAAGGAAGTTAGTTACACAGCTTACCTGTGTCACTGTGTGTCACTAGGAGAGAGTGTATCCTAAAGGGACCCTGGATCCTTGCCCTAAACCAGGGATTGTAGGTGGAACCTTAGTCTTTAGGCTTTTGGAGCCTGTTCCTCTCTGTTTTGGGGTGAAGCCTTAGGGCTTGCTGTCCACCCAGTGGGGGAGGGGGCAATTTTGCTTGTTTTTTGCTTCTTAAAAGGTATGGCCAGATGGTTCCTTTTCTGGCCTCGTCTCCACCCTCCCCCAAGAACTAGACAAAAATTTCCTTCCTGAGTTGGTTGTGGCTTATGACATACTAGCATTTATTCTACCAAATAGGGTAGTTGGTGGCTTTGTTTGGGGACTTTTTATGAGACAAGCTTTTTGTCCCATTCCAGGCCCCTTCCTTGTCTTTTAACCCTTTGGTGCTGGGGTTTGCCTTACAGTCTTGGTCACTACCTGTGGCACTTTAGTTTCATCCTGCTTTGGATGATAGATTATAAGCTACTTTACCTACTTGTCAGATTAAGGCGTTTGGGATACTGTATGACGCATTGTAGTATCCTGGCCTCTTTTCGTTCTTTCTATTTGTGAACAGAAAAAAATTATCCTCAGCCACTTCTTTTTTTTTAGGGTTCAGACTGTATTGGTTTGACCAAAAATAGCAATTCTGGGGGCATCATCCACAGATGTGAAAGCCCTCAGCCACTTCTGTTAGATGTTCCCTGATAGAAAAAATTGTCCCCAATTGAAAATTCTACACTGAGCTTTACAGATGGTCAGTCAGTGGCTGTCTGGACCCTGTACTGTCAAGGGTTTGAGACACAATCTCAAAGAGTGCTGGGCTAGATGAATATTGTCTGCTATGGGCACAGGATAGGGCATTGAAGGGTATGGTGCCCAGCTCAGGCCACACAAACAGGTGATAGGAAATGCTGGCATACCAGAAGGGCTTCTCACTTTCTTGTTATTGTTACATCCTAAAGACAGATCTGGGGTCATAGTTCCATAACAAGGCAAGGTGCTGCTGCTGCTGCTGCTGCAGGCCAGTTAGTTCAGTGGCAGCAGGTGTCAGGTGCCTAGGAATTGAAGGAAGTTGTGGCTGCTGAGGCTGGTATGGCAGCGAAGGCACCGTGGAGGTAGAGCCCATGGGAAACCTGGCCGGTTGGTGTTAATAAGTGGTTGTGCTGCAGCCCAGACGTGCCTGCACAGTTTCGTTTGTTGTTTCAATCTCCAGCCTCGGGTTTAATTAAAGTTGTGTTGGCACGGCTGACTTACCGCTCTATCTCCGGTTCTCCCGTTTGTTGTGTTTCTGCCGTCTTGGCTATCAAGAGACATTTCAGCCTTAGGAGCCAGGTGAGAGCATGAACTTGTGTTTCTGTATACAGCGTGCAGGGCGTAGGTGTACCTATTGCGGGTCAGGCACAGGGGCTGCATGTGGAAATCAGGCAGCAGCACCCCTGTGGGTTGGAGGAAGGGTGCTTTTGGCTTGGGGCCTTTGTTGGTATCAGTGAGAGAGTTTGGCTGGAGCTCAGTTATCTACCAATACAGGTAGGAAAGAAGCTGTGCTTCCCAGCGCAGAGTTAGGCCAGGTTCACTCTCTGGGATGCTGGCATTTTAATGAGCTCACAGGTTTGTGGGGGAGGCAGCAGGGTTCGCTTTCCTTGCAGGCCTGCCCTTTGTACTGTGCTACCCTTCTTTCCATCTCTTTGCTTCTCTTCAGAAGCTTTCCTGGAAGTGGTTGGTCACTCAATACTTGCTCCAGTGCCCAGTGAATGACCACATTCCTCTTGGTGGTTGACTGACCTTGTTGGGTAAACAATGGCATTGAGGTTTGTGTGCTACCTTCATATCCAAGCAGGGTCTGCCTGCTCACAGGTGAAGGGATGGGCTCAGGTGTGTTAAATGCTGATGTGTCATGCATTGGCACTGGGAGTCTCTTGATTCCCTGAACAAGGAGGACATGAGTACCGATGCTCTCTTTTCTGGTTAGTCTTTGAAGGAATTCTTTTCAGTCTAGCAGTTAGATGTGTGTGTGGAGAGAGAGAGAGAGAGAGAGAGAGAGAGAGAGAGAGCGCTCCCAGCACCACTGAGTGTCTGCTCAGTTGGTGAGAGAGAGAGAGAGAGAGAGAGAGAGAGCTCCCAGCACCACTGAGTGTCTGCTCAGTTGGTTCCAGGTCTTCTTGAGGAAAAGCCCCCGGCTCACCAGAGGCCAGGAGAGTATTTCAGCTTTTGAGTGGCAGCCTAGGAGCCGGAGCGGTGGGAAGCCACAGATGTGATGACTCCACTTAAGCAGGAATGTGCCGGCCAGGAGGCCTGAGCCCTGCCAGCCTTCTCACAAAGGCCCCACTGTCCGCTGGGGAGGTATGGAGCCAGCCCTGTGCCTGATTGTGTGCCTCAGGAGGCAGAGTGGCTTCCCTGAAGAGGGCCATGCCCCGTGTCTGTGTGACATGGTCCTTGCCCAGGACCAGCCTCTTGCTTCCTGTGTGCTGTGTGCTGCAGAGCAGAGCAGAGGTCCCGCCCAGAGGATTGTTGATTGTGCCCAGACGCACTAGGTGACAGTGAGGGTTCCCACATAGAAGTGATGTGCCCAGGAACATTGAGGGCTGCTGTGATCGGCATGGGGTTTCTAAACCACTTAGCACTTCGTAGGCTACAGCCAAGGGCCTGCTGGGCCTCTCAGCCTGTTGTAGGGAGAAGCTGTTTCTCGGGAAGAATATGGGGTTTGGACGGGATAGAGTAGGACTCTTGCTCTTTTCCTTTGCTAATTAGCCTGGCTGAGGGAGCCTTTGATTTCTCTGCCTCTCAAGCTTGACACAACATGGGCAGGCTGAAGAGCTCCAGGAGTGGCTGTAGAGCAGTGCAAGGCTGTGTGGCAGGTACCCGAGGAAGGGACAATAGGAGACTGAGTACGCAGTGCCCATGGGACCTTCCCAGTGCCCAGTCCTGATGCTACCCTGCAGCCTATTTACTGCTGGTAAATGAGCAGGTATTCCTTCCAGGGGCTTCTCAGCCTCAGAGCCACAGGCGCAGAACTGACTTCACCCTATCTCCAGAGAGTGGCCTCTGTGGTCTTCTAGCAGAGTGTCATTTGCTCCAGGGTGTCTCTTCCTTCCCTATTGCTGATGGGCCAGTAGAGGCCCTGAGACACACAAGCACCCACCCACTTCTCTATGCTGTTCCCTGGATGGCAGGTCTGCTCCTGAAGTGAGCTACTGTCTTATAATCCCGCCAGTCTTATTGTCCTCACATCTAGGCTCTGCTCCCCAAAGAGGAATGTGTGATATATAGGTCCTGTACATAAAAAGTTCCCACGGTCTTGACCCGCGGTACTGGCTCAGGGTTGACTCCCAAGGACCTAAGATGTTTTTAGCATTCAGACAGTACAGCTTGGGGGTGGGGGGGGGGGTCATAGCCTGCTCATAGTCTTGTCTGTCCACCTTCAGCTGGTCCAGAAATACAGTAGTGCCAAGGTCCAGGCTGAAAGGAGAGGGTGTGCGGCGGTGCTCCTGTGGCACGCTCTGCTTGGCAGCCTCCAGCATACTTCTTACTAGACTGGCAAGGTTGCTAGAGGCCCTGGGCATCTTCGAGAGCACCCCCACCCTCATGTCATACTGTCACTGATGCTCCTGAGCTTATCTGGGGGCAGTGGAGTTGTCTTTTGGGTGTCAGCGGTCCCTGAGTCTTGCCTGGGTGTGTCCACATGGCTCCTGTGTGTCCTGTTTTGCTTCTATCCTATTCTCCTTTTGTTCCTTCCCCAAGAGCACAGCTCTGCAGAGCCATGGCCTATGGCTCCTTACCCTCTGTCTGGGACCCAGCAAGGCCTCCCTTTCCACCTTGTATTTTCTTTTCCCCAAGGAGACTTTTGGAAGCGAGCAAGGCAGGGCTTCCCAAAGGCATTTGCCATGGGTGGTGGGCATTCACGTCATCTTGGATTTTCAGGCCACAAGCCTATTGGAGCCGCCTGGTGAGCTGCCAGTCAAGAGCATTTTGTCGCAGCCTTGCTGGCAGAGAGGTGGGAAGTCTGCTCATGCGCCTGGGTTTTGCTGGTGCATCTGGTCAAGGAAAGGCTTGCTTGGGACCTCATCACTTTGAGCACAGTGGAAGTCAAGAGTCATCCCTGCAGCTTTGTTCTAATCACCCAGGGCCTGGTGGGGCCGCTGCCTGACTCCTACGCCCGGGGCCCCGGCTCTTGGATCAGGTCTTCCTGAGGAGCACAGGCCAAGGGGCCAAGTCCATCTGTCTCTATCAGGGATTGCTGGATTCCTGTGTATCCAGGCCCATGTTGTATGTTTGGGGCCCCTGGCAAGGGGCTTCCTTCTTAAAAACTTGCCGGAGACAGCTAGAAGACCTCTCTTCAGCCTGTCTGCGACCTCTGCTAATAAGTAGGAAGTGGTATTTTGCACCCTCTAGTCTCACCTTTCTGCCTGCTTCCTAAGTACTTGTCACCCAAGCTGTGATTGGGCCTGTTGTGGAGATGGCATCAGAGCCACTCAAAAGCCTCTCATCATGAGAAGGGCTGCGGTCTCTGTGCGTAGTGGTTGGGCCCAGCCTGTTGGGGCTTTTGCCGGGACAAAGACCTGAGCTCTCCGCTCTGGACTTGAATCAAATCTCAGGTTCCTCAGGATCTGTGGCCCTGTCTCCACACTGAGGGCCTTCGCAATTGAACTGGAACTCCACATTTTATACGCTTTGCAAAATCTTTTGTGCTGTGGCTTCCCAAGACCTAGATGTTGTCCGGAGACATGACTGGAGTTGTAATGTCTGCCCAGGGTGACCCAGTGCAGAAGTCACTTTGCCCACACAGTCTGCACACAGTTAGCCAGGTTACACAGGTCTGTCTGCTGTGTAATTTTCTCCAGAGCACATTTCAGGGGGCTGCTTGTCACGGTCCTGAGTCAGGTAGACGGGTTGCCTGCTTTAATAATGCCATCTATTTGGCCTACGTTGACCATATCTGCTTCTCAGCTCCAGAGAACTCAGTGGACCTGGAGATGGGGGTCCCTCAAGCAGGCACTCACTCAGCTATGGCCTTATGACAGTACCTCCTGGGAGGTACACTCTCTGAGCCTGGCCATGAGTCAGTTCTAGTAGAGGCCTGCGCCCTTCCTCCTCTACTTCCTGTCTAGCTGATGTCACCCCTGTGCTAGCATTCTCAAGCCTCATAGCCTTTTATGGACAAGAATCAGCCATAGCTCCTTTCACAGAGGAAGTGAGCCATAGTGTGTGTGTGTCTCTCTCTCCCCCACCCCCTTCCCCATATGTGTAGGAACCTAAATGCCTGGGATGAAACACCTGCAGCCGGGCCTCACACATCCTTCTGAGTTGGCTAGAAACCTGTCCACTCAGGGTGGCCACATCAACTCTGTGACCTCATTCTGTGGCCTCACTCAGCCTTGGGGCTTCTGGGTTTAAAGTCAAGTCAGGGGCGGGAAGAGCTTGACTGCTGAGTGCTTAACTCATGAGAGCCTTTCTTGTGGTTCTGGAATGCTCCGTTGGGAGCCTGGAGATGCTCCAGGGTGGGGGTGGTTAAGGACAGCATCCTGAGTGGGCCTCAGGCATTTATCTCTGCAGGGCTTCAGAGCAGACCCTGCTCATTCCCTGGGTCAAAGGCAGGGCCGAGGGCTGCAGTGGCACAACCAATGGCTTCCTTTCTAACTACTCTGGGAGTATGGACCAGTGGTAGTGAGACTCCCCTCTGCCAGCCACTGCCCACTGCTCAGGGCTGTCAGGATTCTGTCTGAGGAAAGGCTGAGGCTGCTGAGAGTTTTAGAAGCACGGCTCACAGTGCTGCCTCACTCAGCCCACATCCTCTGAGATGGGCTGTTGATGGGGTCCTGGGTGGTTCAGAGCCTGTGTGTCAGAATAAGGTTATGTTGGTGGCTGTTAACGCCCCAAGTCCCAGGGCAGAAAAAAAAGGCATTTCAGATAAACTGTTAGTTCCCATAGGATCAAATAAGGACTTGAGCCAAAACAAACGGCTTCAGCCAGCCTGCAAGTGTCCTCAGCCACTGAAATGACAGGGTGAGGCAAGGCTGTTGGCATGAGTACCAGAGAGGGTCCCTGTCCGAACACACAGGACGGCAGACAGCAGGGTGAACTGGTTCAGGCCCTCCACTTGCTGGCACTTTATGCCATTTTCTGTAAGGGATGATGCTCTGAGCTCAAGAGCAAACCTCAGACAAACTGCTGTGGAAAAAGTTAGACAAAACAGGCAGTCACACCTGCCCTACCTGACTGGTGAGGGCTTCCTTTGGCTAGCCGGGAGGTTAGGTTGTAACCTGAAACATCCAGAAAGTGTTTTAAGGATCGGATTTAAGAGTGTGAGTTACTCTGTGCAGGTGGCTCTGCCATGCTAAGAACTGGGGGCCTTACCCGAGGGGAGGAGGGGCCTCTTGGCAGGTCTTCTTTGTGAAAGCAGCGGCTCACCAGAGTCTGATAAGGCAGGTTGGGATTCCTCTGAACTTGAGTGTGGTCCCCATTGATGACCGTGGAAGTAGAACAGGTCAAGGGGGCGGAGCCGAGGATAGTAGCTAGGCAGACGTGTCATGGTGCAGCTGGCTGTAAGCTTTTGGAGTATGTTCAGGCCTCTGTGTATGTCTGTGTACATATGTACACACATGTGCTGTGGATCTTTTTACACACGAGTACCTGTATCACGTGCCGCTCCGAGCACTGTATTCCTGCTCACGTGCTTGTGCGTACATTCTTGCACGCGCCTGTGTGTATGCAAGCGTGCTTCATACAGGACCGAGCACAGCTGCTGCATGTGTCTGCTTCTGTGCGTGCGTGTGTGTGTGTGTGTGTGTGTGTGTGTGTGTGTGTATGTGTGTGTGTTGGCCACCCTGCTTCCTGTTCAGTAGTGAGGTCTCTGACTCCTCCTCACACAGTTAAGGAATTCCAGTCATCCAGGGACTGGGCCTGGACAGCCCTGGGAAGCAGTTCCTTCTGGAAGGAATGGAGAATGTTTCCTTTTATGGTAGCACCAGGCCCATTCTCCTCATGCCTCGCCAGCACACGCAGGTACATTCTTGCCTGCTCTGGAGTGGTGACTAAACATGCCCGCCCGCAGCCACAGCTGGGGCCGACCACAGGGAGCCGCTGGGGGAGGGCAGGGCCCTGGATGACAGGAGTGCCAGCTCCGGCCTCATGGCTACGCCGCTGTTGGGGAAGAAGGGGTGGAAGCACTTCTCCAGCCTGTCCCCAGCCACCTTCTGCTTTTTCCTTTTTCCTGATATCCTGCAGAGGCTCTGCTCCTCTCTGCCTCAGTCCTTGCCTGGCAGCCTTGAAGAATGACCGAATGTCTTTGAAAACAGGGCAAGAGGGAGGAAGGTTGTGGGCCGCCTTCTTGACGTCTCCCTGAGCGGTTCTCAGGGAGGTGGGGTGATATTGGTGTGCATGGCTATGACGGGGCTCTCCCTTACTCCCATTCTGAGGTGCTTTCTTTCTTTCTTTTTTTTTTTTTCATGTCTTCTGGTTTGTCAGTTACATAGTTCACCCTGGCCTTCAGTCCACAGCACTTGTGCCTCAGTCTCCAAGTTCCTGGCTTGGTGGCTGTTTCTTGGGAGATTAGAATGAAGGCTGCAGCCAAGGGCAGAGGCAGCTGCTGCCTGGGTGGAGTGTGAGGCTTCCTTTTCCTGCTTCCCTCCTGTCAGCCAGGTGACAGAGTGGGGGCGGCAACGTGTGCTCGGCCCTATGTGCCGCAGAGATCGGGCCGGCTGGAAAGCTCACCTACAGGAGGGCAGGTGCTCTGCCTGGTCAGTCTGGCGTTAGAGGGCGAATTCCATGTCCTGAGGCCAGGCGCCCAGAAAGCCATGAGTCATTCTCTCAGCACCTTGTCACATGGGGCCCTCGGCCAGAGTGAGAGCCAGGAGTGCCCTTTGGGAATGGCCAGCAGCCACCAGTGCCCCCTGATTGGTTCCCGTGCCACCGCCGCTCCATCACAGAGATGATAGTGGCCCTGCAGGAGTCTACTGTACTCACAGGGTCAGCACTAGGTCTGTTTTACGACAGGGGAAGCCAGTGTACCTCTCCGCGTTTCTGATGTTACCAAATAGCCCGATGTTGGGTTCAACTCTTTGACTCTGTAAGGTTTGAGCTCGGCAGATTGTCCTGGAGTGTGGCCGTCTAGCTTAGCTTTCAGAGTGCAGGGCACTTCCATTGTCCCCCATGCAAAGGGGGAGCATTCACATCCCTCCTTGCTGAAGAGGGAAGCTAGGGTAGCAGTTGGAAGTTCCTGGTGGAGAGAGCAGGCCGTCTCAGACACATGCCAGAAGCTTTCATTCACCCCAGCTCCCTTTATCCTGTCATCCTTGTGTGCCTTCTATGAGCCAAGCACCATGCGGCCATGTTTGCATGTGTCCTCTACACAGGTGCTGCCTCACGACTTGGAGTAGTGCTTGGGGCTTAGTGAAGTCCATTCATTGTCTCTGGTCTTAAACTCTGTGAGGCAGTGTCCCACGCTGGGACCGTCCCATTGCACACTAGGTCTTGTCATGGTGCCTGCTCTGATTTCTGGCCCTTTAAACAGTATTCCTTGTTTAAATATGGCCAGTATTAGGAGTGCCTGCCAATCACATTTTTTCTAATATTCATGGGATGGCGTGGGCAGCATGGGTGTGCAGCCAGAGCTAGGGGCGGTCAGCTCCCCAGGACTCTGCCACTGGGGATGCCCCTCCTCGGAGGGCTGTCCATAGCCAGCCCAGGTTGGAGGCCTGGAAAGGTCCCGTCAGAGAAGTAGTTAAGTCTTCGTTCCTTACTTTGGCAACTCTTCATGGAGGTGGGAAGAGAGAGGTTTCTTCTTCCCATCCAAGGTAACCTGATGTCCTCTTTGTTGCAGACCGGGAAGACCAGTCCATTCTGTGCACGTAAGTGTTTTCTGAGTGTGTGTGGGGAGGTTGGGCTTGTTCACTGTTCTGATGTTTTTATTTGTGGTGCCAGGGATTGAACTCATCCCTTATTCTTGGGGAGAGAATATTTTTATTTTGTTGAGAGCAGATTGGTAGGTTCATTCCCGGTTCATATCCCTCCCCTTCCCCTGAGACAGAACCCAAGACTAGTTAACTTCTGCCCAGTGGTCCCAGTGAGCTTTCCTGTCACAGCTAAGGCCTTTGTGAAAGGCCCTTGCCTCCTCAGGGGAGTGGTACTCAAGTGTGGGTGTGTGGGTGACAGCAAAGGACCACCATAGGCTCCAACACGCTCCACCAACTGGCTTTTTCAGAACTGCCAGCATGCCTTCTGGCTTTGAATGGTGGCCTTCCTTATCAGATTTAGACTGATACTGGCTTCTTTCCATCTTAATAAGGAGGTGGGGGAGTTCATGGAACAGAAACTGCCTCCCAGGGATATTTCAAGGGAACACACATAAGTGCCTTTGGCTCCCAGGTCGACAGCTGCCTCCCCCTGATGTCTAAAACATTTGGCCCTCAAGGCTGCCAAATGACCAGGGTAGGCAGTGGTTATGAATCGACTTTTGTCTGGCCTCTGGTGGGCCATGGGAAACAGACTGAGAGAAGATTCCGGAGCTTCACATTTGGTTTGCTGTTGCTTTTTCTTTGTGTTGGCTCCCTCATGGGTACCCCACAGAAGAGCAGAGTGATAGACAGCAGCACTGTCTACCAGTGGGGTGAGGACATAGCCACATTTTACTGAGGACTCCCTCAATTCTATTGGCAGGGGTGAGTCTGGAGCAGGCAAGACGGAGAACACCAAGAAAGTCATCCAGTACCTGGCACACGTGGCCTCCTCACACAAGAGCAAGAAGGACCAGGTGAGTGCCTGGTGCCCTGCTGGGCCTTGGCAGAGGGTGGTGAAGGAGGAGGAGGCCCAGCTTTAAATGATGATGCTCTTGGGAATGAAGCAGAGGCCTACCCTGCTTTCCTAGGTAGCAGCTTAGTGGTCTTGGGAGTGGTTGGGTAGTAGCAGGTCCGGTCCATTCTCGGCCTCCAAGCTTTCCAAGTTGCTTTGAAGACTGGGGCCATCCCAAGGTTTACTAAGTGGAGTGCTTGGCATGTAGCTAATCGCTGCATGTACTCTACCTCTGAGGCCGGGAACAGACAGCCTGAGACGTGGTTCTCAAGCTGATGGAGGCCAGAAGGACTCGGGTTGACCTGCCTTTGAATCCCCGTATCCTTGTTCTATTGAGTGAATAAATGCCTCTGGGTGGACAGTCCCCCTCCCTGAGAAAGGACAGCTGGAAAGTCATCTTACCTCCTTTTTTCCCTCCTCCCTTGGTGGATTTTGGTGGAACCCAGCAGTGCCCTGGCTAGGTGAGATGCACGTTTTACTGCACGTTCTGCACCGGGAATGCGTGTTCTGCCATCGTGTGCCCTTGGATTCTCTACATTCTTCTGAGCAGCTTTTCACTCCACACATTGTCACTTTCTGCAGCTAGAACTTTTCTTAGAGGCTCGGCTCACTGATTGTCTCGGGAGGAGGGCTGGGTGTGAAGCACACGGCATTTCCTGACTGGGCCAGCCTCGTCACATGGCTTCTCTCAGACGTGCCTGAATTCCGGGTGGGACCAGTCTTGGTCTCGGCATGGTGGGATGCGCACCTGCCTTCCCAGAGTCCCCCATGCCTGGTGGTGCACACTAGTCACAGATGGTTGGCTCCTTGTCTCCCGGCACAAGCTGGGAGAGATGCTGGGAGGTCCCTGATCGGAGCTTCCTGGGGAAAGGATTGGTTAATGTTGAGCATGGTGGAGGAGCACCCCCCCACCCCACTTAGGCTCCCCTGAGTCATCCGGGGTGCCAGTGACGTCACCCCGAGGCCATTGGGGTGCTCTAGTGTCCTCACTGGCTTCACCTTACTGGTGTTCTATGCACTGTGTTCACTAGTAAGTTGGGGTGTGTCTCTGCATGCATAACGGGGTGGTGTAGCTGCAGGACATCCGTGTACCGTCTTCTGGAACCAGACCAGAAACAGCTCTCCACATGCCAAGCTTCTCAAGACTTTCGGAAACTTTTTCCATGGGGCGTCAGGAATTATATTTAGAAACTAATAAAATTTCTTTTTCTTTTTCCAACCCCCGTTTTCCATTCTTTATAGGAGACCTATTTTAAAAACAGAGCTGCAAGGTTAGGAGGTCTCTGGCTGTGGTTTTCTGCCTCTGAACTTGGAGTAAAATCTATTTCCCAGCTATTTATTGAATGCTTGGTATGTGCCCGATTTTTAGGAGGTGTCACTGGAGTCTATGCCCTGGAGGACAGGAGACAGGACCCCTTTTGGAGAGCAGTAAAAGGACCCCAGGTGCCACATGTCTAGGTTCCAACTTTAGATGGAGGGCAGGCCTCAGGCCTACAAATAACTGGGGTCTCAGGGCAACAGTGGGAGGAAAGCTGTCAAGACACAGATTGTGGTGGGCGCTTGCGCCCAGCTCCTCCTCTGGCTAGAGTGACTGGCCGCCTCAGTCCCTGGTGTTCAGTCACAGCTGAGGCCATTGACCAGAGTAGTTGTTGACCATGCCTGAAGCTGTACTGTGAATCTCCACACTCGGCAGGCTAGTTTCGCAATGCGAGGCCTGTCCCAGCATCTCTGGGAGTGAGCTCTTAACCTGCAGTGACTGATTTAACACTCCTCTTTCTCCAAACCAAGTCCACCATACAGGACATGTGGCCTTGGTTAAGTCTGTGGGTTTTCAGAGCTCAGCTTACTTAGGACAGGGTGGACTTCTGTCCTGTCTTATTTTTTTTTTTTTTTTTAATGTACTAGTTGGAGCCTCCTGCCTGAAAAATACCACCCAGGAAAAGCTTTTCAAAAAACTGGACTAGTAATTCCAGACTTAGGCTCAGGCACCAGCACATTTCATATTGTGCAGATTTCATTCACAAAAATCTTCTCTGCGCCCAGTTGAATGTCCGGAAGACAAACCCTGGCCACTGGCAGCAGGAACGGGCTCTGTAACTGCTCCCACTTGGCTCAGTGACCCCACTTTCCACAGCAGCCGTGTGTAGGTCCAGATAGATGCCTGAGTTCTGCTTCTAAGGCAGGCAGGCAGGCAGGCAGAGGCGCTGTCTGAGGGAACAGGAGTGGCCCAGCCATCCTGGCAGTCTGGCCTCTGCTTCGCTAGGAGTGTCACTGGGCAGGGAGCAGTTCCTGGCCAAGTCTGGCGATGTGGGTTGCCTGTGGGCTGACTCCAGGCTGGCCCGAGGCTCATGGGAGGAGCCTGGTGTTTGGTGACTGTTGGCACCCAGTGCACGTGTGGAGCCTTCTCTCAGGGCACAGCTGGCCTTGCTGACCCTCTTCTCAGGAGCAAGGCAGAGTGACTCTTCCACTTACCTGGCTGGGCTGTGGAAGCCTCCACAGAAGGAAGGAGGAGCCCTGGCTGAGGCAGCAGGAGGAGGATTAGCCTGGTTCACTTGTGGGCTCCAGTGGACTCCAGAACTTCCCTGGTGCCCTGCAGACATTTGGTGTCAGCAGCGGGCGTCTTGGGAGGCAGGCTGCTGTACAGCGGACTCCTGGGAGAGCTGCTGCCACCCCTGCCAGGTTGCCCTTCATTCCTCTCAGGGGCCCATGTTTCCATAAAGCCCTGGCCACTCCCCAGCACTGATGATCGGCATTAACCCTGCTTGGTGGGAGTGAAGCCTTTCCCCTCTAGAGGTCGGACGGTTCCAAGGAACAGGGCCCTGTGTCCTCAGCCGGTCTTGGCTGTTGTTGATTGCCGCTTGCAGAGTTGGTTTGGCCTGGCAACGCAGATTCCCCTGTGTAGGACAGTGGCGGGGGTAGGGGATATCAAAGTGACTGACGATTAGGGAGAAGTCTTGAGTTTGACCACCAGCATTGCTGACTCCTGACTGCATGATCTTGAACAGGTTGTCCCTCCTTCCCCGACCTCAGCTCCCTCTCCTGTGAAACAGGGCAGCTCTCTGTCTGCCAAAGCACCACAGGTCCAGGGCTGAGATGCACAAGGGTTTCTTCTAGTGTCCAACAAACACCAGGATTCCACTGATAGGATTTGTGAAAGTTATCGATAAATATCTGGACCTTCAAAGTGGCCCTCACCGATCCCATGTATAAATGTCAGGGAAGGTTTGGAGGTAGGTGCCCATAGGGACAGTACTCTGCTCTGGATGGGATAACTTGTCTTTTGTGGACCTGGTGCCTTTCCAAGGAGGGGGCAGAAGGCCAGTGGACACAGGGCGAGGCTGTCCCAGAGAGAGGCTGTGTCTTAATCTCCTCACCCTCATCACACTTCTAGGCTCAGTTCCCAGAGCTGGTAGCTTCCTGATTTCCCCTCAGGTCAATTTCTGATCCGTCTGTTTGCAGAGGCCCAGCAGGAAGGAGGAGGCTAGAGTGGCAGCTACCATGGGCCCTGCAGGCCTCTCTGTTCCTGGAAGGTTGGGCTTAGCAGCCCACATTGCTCCCTGGCCTTCATGAGACTCTGGGTTCTTCTTCCACAGGGGGAGCTGGAGCGGCAGCTGCTGCAGGCCAACCCTATCCTGGAGGCCTTTGGAAACGCCAAGACAGTGAAGAATGACAACTCCTCACGATTCGTGAGTACTGGCTAGTGGTGCTCTGGTTCGTGCGAGAACAGGGGCTGTGCCAATGTTTTGGCACCATAACTTCTCACCTGGTGTTTTCACCCTAAACAAGGATTTCAGTTTGTTGCTTCCTCCTCCAGCTGGTGTACAAGTTCTTGTCAGCATGGCCCTGCCCCTCCCCCTCTTAGTCTGATGGCTATAACCTCTCTTACAGAAGATGGGAAAAGCCAGTGAGGAAGTAGGGTGTTGTTTATTGGTACCCAGGGTGTCCTAACGTACCAATGACCAGTTGGTTCCTGAGGTCAGGTCACACGGGAAGGAGCCTCTCCCCTCTGCACAACAGGCCTCTCCCCTCTGCCTTCCCTCCTGCAAGGAACCCACCCCAGGCTGGCCACGTTGATTAGCATAGTGCCTCTAAGTCTTCTGTGTTGGCTCAGCTTTTAAACACAGAGCTTCCGGCCTTCTTCAGCCTTCTGGGTATAGGAGCAGGCCCAGGTGGGGCCCCTTGTCCCCCCTCTCTGAGATTTGTCTCCTCTGTATTTGTCTCCTCAGGGTAAATTCATTCGTATCAACTTTGATGTCAATGGCTACATCGTCGGTGCCAACATTGAGACTTGTATCCTTATGGCTGACTGAATAAGAAATGGGGCCTGGGGGGAGTAGCAGCCCTCATAGAAGACAGGCTGCTTCCCAGTTTCAGCACCTTCCCTTCTGGGGCTTGTGTGGCACAGGGACAATATTAAGAAGGTGCTGACCAGAACTATGATGTGAAGCACGGAGGATAGGTTCCTCTTGGATTAGGAGAGAACTACTGAAAATCACTAATGGGGTTAAAGGGTGATAGCCACATGGTGCCTGCTGTTTTGTGTCTCCCTTGCACCATCCTACGGCCTTTGGGGACTGCTCCACTCCGATGTCACTCGTCAGCAGGGTCCCTTTAGGCAGACATGACTCCCCCAGTATGTGTAGTGCATTATTCATCCAGCAGCCTGTCTGAAGGCTGGAGGCAAGGTAGTTGGCTTTTTCCTGCTTTGCTGTTTTACGCCTTCCTTCCGGGTGATATTCAGTTCTTTTTGATGGAGAAGGGAGTAAGGCAGAGGGTTGCCTTTCCGCCAGCGTGTGTTGCTCTTTAACATACTCGAAGATCTTTTGGAGAAATCTCGTGCCATCCGCCAGGCCAAGGAGGAGCGGACCTTCCACATCTTCTACTATCTGCTGTCCGGGGCCGGGGAGCACCTGAAGAGTGAGTCAGCTGGGATGGGCTGCATGCCACTGGGGTGTGGAAATATGACTTGGTTTGGGGAAGAGAAACGGGGAGGGCTTCTGTCTTCAGGCGCCTCACAGGCAGAGCTTTGGTCTCAGAGCTTTGATGCTCTGCATTGTGTAAATGCTAGCTGCACATGCTGAGTCAGCAGAGAGTGGTCCCCGCCGATCACATCCCCGAGTCTTGAGGTCACAGCATTGCCTGGAGCATGTGCTTCTCATGCCTCACTGACCCATGCCTCTTTTCCTCCTCACAGCCGACCTCCTATTGGAGCCATACAACAAATACCGCTTCCTGTCCAATGGGCACGTCACCATCCCTGGGCAGCAGGATAAGGACATGTTCCAGGAGACAATGGAGGCCATGAGGATTATGGGCATCCCAGAGGATGAGCAGATGGGTAAGGCCAGGGACTCCTGTGGTAGAGGTGGTGAGATGGGCTGGCCTGCCCCTGGGGCACTGAGGCAGATGAGGGGCCCCTGGAGAACTTCCTGTTGGCTTTGGTGCTGGGGATCCTTGTGTAGTGGAAGGAAGTCTTTAAGGAATAGGCTTGAGGGTTTGCTCCTGGTGACACCACAGGCATTTACACAGGCAAGCAAAGGAAACAGCTCTGGCTGTTTGATGATATGTGGAAGAGGCATCTCTCTTCAGTGGCAGACACTATTTAAACAGATGGGTATAATTGTGTTCCAGTAAAACAGGCAATGGGCCTTGGGCCAGAACCATGTCCTTACTGGAAGTTTAGAAGGTTGAACCATGGGCTGGGTGGTGGTGGCGCACATCTTTAATCCCAGCACTTGGGAGGCAGAGACAGGTGGATCTCTATGAGTTTGATCTATCTACAAAATGAGTTTCAGGACAGCCATGGCTATTACACAGAGAAACCCTGTCTCAAAAAACAAAAACAAAACTAACAAACGCGCACCCCCCCCCCCAAGAAAAAGAAAGGTCAAACATGTCTCAGTCCTCATGTCTGAACAGTGCTGTCAAGCTGAGGTCTGGGAGAGACGGGCCATCCTGAGTAGAGTGAGCCCCCAAGGCAGTAAACTCCCCACTGAGAGATGGGGTGCTGGTATTCAGGCACCCCACCAAGTGCGGTACCCATGCTTAGGCAAGGATCCCTGCGGATGGCTTACCCTTGGTTCCAGCTTTCTCTAACCTGTGTCCACTCTGACCTGTCTCTCCCAAACAAAGGCTTGCTACGGGTCATCTCAGGAGTCCTTCAGCTTGGCAACATTGTCTTCAAGAAGGAGCGGAACACTGACCAGGCGTCCATGCCGGACAATACAGGTAGCACCAGGCTCTCCTCTGAAGTGTGGGTATGCTTAGGAGAGCATTGGCAGAAATTCCAAACCCTCCCCCCCTTAAACTTTGTCTGTGTTTGTGGGTGGGTAACCCCCTGACTTTGGGGGTTTTCTTGAGTTGTATTTCACCATGTTGCTCAGGCTGGCTATGAGCTTGTAATATCCCGTTGTCCCCTGGTCTTGTGGCTGGGATTACAGCTGTGCGTTATTGTGCCTTCCTCCAGCTGCATCATTTGTACAGATGTAAAATGCACAGCAAGCATCAGTGAGCTAGGGGACCTTCTCTCCTGGCCTGAGCTTTGCTCATCTGTTTCTGAAGTCAAACCGCTTGTCCTGGTGCTAAAAGCCATTGCTGCCATTGCTGCTTGCGGGACAGAGTAACCCGAGCCTTGTCCTTGCGCTGGTCAGGATGTGACACCATGTAACTCACCTCGTCAGCCACTGCTGTTTCCTGTTCAAGTTACTGAGTCTTACAGCCTTGTCTTCTCCTACAGCCTGTTAAAAGCATTCAGCGCGTGTTGTGTGGCCAGTACTGGATCCTTACTGCTGTGCTTTGGGTGTGCTTTGGGTGGGCCTGCCCCCTTGAAGGCCTAGTTTTGGGTAGAGATCTACATCAACGCTAGTTTGGGCCAAAAGTGTTGTTGCCATGTCCATGGCCTGCGCTGTGGCAAGATTCAGTCAGTGACTGTGCGTTTGCCTTTGCACCTTTCTTTACTTGCAGGCTACAGGCTACCCACGGGCTCAGTTGAACCATTTCTCACTCCTTTCCTTGTTTTTTCAATATATCAGCTGCTCAGAAGGTGTCCCATCTCCTGGGGATCAACGTGACTGATTTCACCAGAGGCATCCTTACCCCACGCATCAAGGTGGGGAGAGACTATGTGCAGAAGGCACAGACTAAAGAGCAGGTATGTTGTCTCCCCTCTGTCACATGACTTGGACATTCCGTGGGAAGATGTTCTTGCAGCTGTGTAGTGCAAGGCCTGTTCTGGGCTGCCAGCTGTGTGAAGATTGTTCACTAGGCTTGTTATTTAGACCTTAGCATTTCAGAGATCAGGGTGACTCTCCTGGAGACATAAGAGGCTGAGGGACATGCCCAAGGGCACCTTTGGAAAGTGTACCTTCAGGCAGCTTGGTGTTCAAGATGACGCCACATCCTGTCTCTGCTTAAAATGAGGCTCTACTGTTTCTGTGGTTCCTGGTGCCAGCAGTGACCCCATCATCTTTGAGGCTCAGGCCAAGTGGCTGTTTCTCTACCACCTGCTGCCTTGCCACATGTGCTGAGAGACAAGCAGGGGATTTCCTGTCTGTGCCAAGCAAATGTGCTTGTCATTCCTGGGCCTGATGGCCTCAAAGGCTAGACCTCCTCCTCCTCCCATGGCTCCGGTCGTGGGGTTTGATTGAGTGAACTCTTAGAAGATGGCATTGGTCAAGGCTCTTCCTAAAGGAGCCCCCTGGATACCTGGGCGCCTGTGGCTGCTCCTGCATAGGGCCATTGTGGGAAAGACAAGAAGGCTGTTTCAAAAGCCAGAGTGTGTAATTGCTGCCAACTGTTTGTGTCCATAATAATTAAGGAGAAACCTTGTTTCCCCCCCCCCCATTAGAAAATGCTACGCAAACACTTCAGAAAATTCAGCAATAGTGGTTATTGTCTTACCCATGAGGATTATTATTTCCTGCAGACTTATTTCCTTTTTACTTGGTTTCAATTCTGGCTTTTTATTATGGAGGTTTTGAAACATGCAAAACAAGAGAACAATGGAATGACCCCTTTGTGCCTGTCCTGAGGCAACTTAAGCAGATGGCCAGTCTTGGTTAATCTTTACCCTCCTTCCCACCTGTGTTATTTGGGATTTTACTGCTTTTGTAAAAAATTTATGCAACTGTTTAATAAAGGTTTTTTGCAAACCGGGTGAGGTGACACACACCTGTAATCCCAGCACTTGGGGAGGCAGAGGCAGGCAGATCTCTTGAGTTCGAGGTCAGTCTGGTCTACAAAGCCAGTCCAGTCCAGTCAATGATACATAGAGAAACCCCCTTAAACAAGCAAACAAACCCAACGGTCTTCGCAGATATCTGGGTCTGCTGTGCTGTGGGACATAGAGGCGTTCCAGCCATTGGCATTGCTCAGTAGTGAGAATCTGTATGAGGCTTTCCCCATCTTCTGTGCTTAGGCTCTCTCTGGGGAAAGCCTCACAGTGAAGTTACTGGGCTCTGACCTCCATGTCTCTGGATGTTGTCCCTAGGCTGACTTTGCCATTGAGGCCCTGGCCAAGGCTACCTATGAGCGGATGTTCCGCTGGCTAGTGCTTCGCATCAACAAAGCTCTGGACAAGACCAAAAGGCAGGGTGCCTCGTTCATTGGGATCCTGGACATTGCCGGCTTCGAGATCTTTGATGTAAGCTCTGGCCATCTCCTTGGGTCCATAAGTGGTTTGTTTGTTTGTTTGTTTGTTTTCTGTCATGGTCCTGTAGCTGCTCATACTGCCATCTTCTTTGCATTGGAACACTGTTGGTGTGTGTTTTAAACCAAACAGGAGTATGCTCATTGCCAGCCAGCAGCTTTAGAGGGCGGGTCTTTCAGGTTAGGCACTTAGAGACTTAATGGGCAGATGCTGCCTGCTCACCTATTTTCCCAGGCAAGGTGTACACTTTGAGGCCACACATTGTTTCTGTCCATGAAGGTTTTGAGATCTAGTAGGAAGAGCTAGTGAGATCTTGTATCTGCCACCCACTGGAGAGCTCAGGGAAGAACTTAGATTTGGGAAACAGGGTCTTCAGTTTTCACTGACTTCTCACTGAAGTGTTTTATCTTCTTCGCTTGTGGCTTGAGTGTAGTCCACAGCCACAATGGTATCAGCAGCAGATTGATGTAGCCAATCCACAGTCGAGTCACAGAGATCTGCTGCGGTCATTTATATTCATCTGTGTGTCAGTTTTGGAGAGGAAACCTACAGCTAATCCTTGTTCATGATGAGCACAGATGTATTTCCATATCCTGGTGTTTCGATTAAGGTAGTCAGCAAAACACCTTTTCTCGCTAAGTCTCTTTGTGTATCTCATATCATCATGTAGAGCAAGGCTTTGTCAGAGGGTGCACCTGCTAGAGGGTGCCGCCTTCCTCAGAAGACAAAGGCTTCCTGCTGTGGAGTAGGGCACATGTACGGCAGATCCTGGACACTGCTTACAGGCATCCCTTCCCAGCGCTCTCCTGCGCTGTGGTCCTGGGCCCTTGGCAGGAGGGACCTCTGTGATGCCTCTTTCTCCCTGCAGCTGAACTCCTTCGAGCAGCTGTGCATCAACTACACCAACGAGAAGCTGCAGCAGCTCTTCAACCACACCATGTTCATCCTGGAGCAAGAGGAGTACCAGCGAGAGGGCATTGAGTGGAACTTCATCGACTTCGGCCTGGACCTGCAGCCCTGCATCGATCTCATTGAGAAGCCTGTAAGAACCACATTGGTTTGATCCTTGTGCCTCTCTGCAGTGTCCAGCTGTCTGGTACCCAGTTCCTCCTCCTGTCAGTGTTGTCTGGCGTGTTTATAGCCCTTGACTCAGTGCCTGGGAGGCCTTAGTGCCTCCCTTGTCAACATCGCCGATTGAAGGGGGATAGGACAGGGGCCGAGCATTCCCTTTTCCTCAGACTCGGCAGACACTGACCTGTTTGTCTTTAAAAAGCAGCATGCTTCTGTGAACTAAAATCTTCCCACCCCCACCTGCTACAGCCCAGAACTGTGCAGCCATACACAGAAAACCTAGCTTTTGTCTGCTTGGTCCCAACACAGTCCCACAGCATTTATCCCATGGCCTTGACTGTTGAGATAGCTGAAGCGAGAAGGGGCCTTCCTCCTCCTCAAGGCAGGTCATGTTTCTAGCTCTTGCCGGGCAGAGTTTAGGGCACCTGGTTGGGTTTTCTGGGTCTGTGCATTATAACGAGCCTAACATTTCCATCTCTGGGTCACCTCCTGACTGTAGTGGACGCTCTGGTTGTAGTGTCCTGGACATTGAGTCACAGAGAAAGTTAGCTAATCACAAGGCCCAGGAGAGAGTCTGATCGCTTTGAAAACACCGTTAGTGGCAGTGGGATGTGGAACAGGAAACGTACTTCGGTAATGCTGTCCTTTTGAGGTTTTGTTTTTGTTTTCTCCTTAACTGATTTCATAGTTGTCAGGAACCCACCTGACTCTAAAGTGTCATACATTTGCTGAGATGTCTGGAGTAACCGTCACCTCTTAGAAGTTCAGTGTCCAGAAGGCCATTGGGTCTCTGGGCCCCTCTTCTCTTCCAGGAGCTATCTTAGGCCTTTTGGCTCCTTTAAGCAGTGGTGTAGACACTGCGTGGGGGCCAGGGCTTAGGCAGAGGGGCCTTTAATCCAGGGACAGTCACTTTGGCAGCCGCCACGCACTCCAGATCTGATACTTGGGCTGTGTGTGGCGGTGGGGCTGCACGTTTTGTCATTTTTTTTTTTTTTTTTTTTTTTTTTAGAGATTTTTATTTATTTATTATATGTGCAGTGTTTAGCTTATTACATATACACCTGCACGCCAGAAGAGGGTATCGGATCTCACCGTAGATGAGATGGTTGTGAACCACCATTTCACAACCATTGCTGGGAATTGAACTCAGGACCTTTGGTAGAACAGCCAGTCCTCTTAACCTCTGAGCTATCTCTCCAGCCCCCATTTTGTCATTCTTACTGCCGCTTTGCTAGCGATGGCCATGGCTGCAGACCCGCCACACTGCATCATCTCTCAGCTGTAGTCCAGACTCCAGAAGCGTCTTGAAACAGAATTCTTAACTCAAGTCCTTTTGCTAATGACACTGTTGTCCCCCTTTGGAGAGTGCTCCTTCCTCTGTGTGAGAAGCCTGAGGATTCCCACAGCAACCCTAGATTCTCCCGTGGGTGGGCATAGCTCCATATCCTGCTCACCCTGTGCCCGTGCTGCCCTTCCTCCAGGCGGGTCCCCCAGGCATCCTGGCCCTGCTGGACGAGGAGTGCTGGTTTCCTAAAGCCACCGACAAGAGCTTTGTGGAGAAGGTGGTGCAGGAGCAGGGCACCCACCCCAAGTTCCAGAAGCCCAAGCAGCTGAAGGACAAAGCGGATTTCTGCATCATCCACTATGCTGGCAAGGTGAGACAGGAGCTGGCCACTCTCCGCCACGAGCATAGAATCAGGGCAGCCTGGGTGGAGGTGTGGCCCAAGCAGCTTTCGGGAATGTGCTGGTAACAGCAGTAAGCCATTCAAAGCCCCTTCACACAGGCCTAGCTGTGGCTTTGGAAGCTTGTAGAATATGTTTGGGGTGTCACGGCTGCGGTGTAATGTGTTTTAGCCGGGGAGGGGCTGTGGCTATAATCTGGAGCTGAAATGAGAGCCTGGTGATTACAAACTGAGTAGCTTTTGGTAAGGGGCTTAAATCTCTCTGAGTTTCCATCTCCTGAAGTGAGCTCATGTGGGTCAGTGCTCCAGGGCAGGGTTTCCGTGCCTCTGGCAACCCAGTTGTCTTTATTATGGAGACTGGTCTGTGCTCGCTGCAGTGCTGAGCAGCACCTCTGGCTTCTCCTACAAGAATTCCGGCGGTAGCACCCTCCCACACTGTCCCCAGACATTGCCATTTGTGTTCTGTTCCGGGGGAAAGGAGTTGCCCCTGCTGTCGATAGCCATTGTCGTGGGGCTGCACGGTTGGTCTGTGATAGAGCTGCACTTGGCCTTTGGCTAGGATTCATCCCAGTCTGTGTGTCGCTGGGACCTCAGCCTAGCCTAGTCTGTGCTGAGTGAAGCCTCGCTTCGCTCAGCAGTCCCTGCTCTCTGCAGTCCTCAGTACTAGCTGAAACACGCGGTCTGGACTGAGTTGGCACCTCTTCAGTGGTGACCTCGAACCTTTCCCGTGCTCTCCTGGCCCGTTGGCCTGCCCTCTCCTGTGAAGGCTGCTGTGTGCTTCCTAAGACTGTTGAAGCAACTCTCTTAAAACTCCCCAGAAAAATACAGTAAAACCCAAAGCACTATTTACACAGCTGCCCACAGAAGGCTTCTTGGCCTTACGCTCCCTCCCACCTCCCAGCAGTGCCCAGCTACCAGCACAGAAGCTCAAAGGACATGTCTCTGGCCCTGTGATGTATCACATGGGAAGAGGGACACCCTGCCTGCCACCCAGGGTCTGAATGATGGAATTAGCTGCTCCATATCTGTGTCCAGGGCAGCTGCTCAGCACCCACTCTGGATTGCCATCTTACAGCCCGTATGCACAGATCTTAGGATCTTCTGTTCCTCAGTGGTAGCCCCTGCCATGTGGACTAGAGACAGGGAGGCCAAGAGGCCAGCTGCTCTGCCTGTATTGTTCTGGGACCTTCTTCAATGAGAGTAGGACTTGTGTTACCGAGCATGTGTTTGAAAAAAAATTAAAACAATGTATGCATTTATAGAAAACGTGGGTGTTCCAAGGAGACAAGAAAAAGCAGAAATAGCTTGTCTTATGACTACAAAAAAAATGTCAACACGGAGTATGTTGTGATGCAGACATAAAAAGGATTTGTGCTTATGTTCTTATTACTTTAAAGAAGACGGTGTTCTGAGTCTAGCTGTGACATCATTTTCTCAGCTGTCCCTTGTTGGCTTGTAGTGTTCCTAACGGTTGGCTTCCATTTACAACCTCAGAGAACATCTTATTGCCTCTGTCACTTGTCAGCTTGCTTCTTGGGGGTAGCCGTACCAGGTCAGAGGGTGTTCACACAAGGGATCTCCCTGTCCCTGATACCCGTTAGGAGAGTGTGTCCCTAGAGCGCCTCATGATCAGATCTCTGCCTTTCCCAGGTGGATTATAAAGCTGATGAGTGGCTGATGAAGAACATGGACCCTCTGAATGACAACATCGCCACGCTGCTTCACCAGTCCTCAGACAAGTTTGTCTCTGAGCTCTGGAAGGATGGTACGCCCTTTGCCCTCCACCCCTGCCTCACACGTAGTAGGCCATCATCCTCTCAGTCTGCAGAGAACCCAGCCACTATACACAGAGCCTGACACAAGCCTGGTGCTTTTCGTTCTTTGTGACTCTCACAAGGAAGGTCTGTCTAAATTGAAAGGGACAGGTTGCCCTGAGCAGCACCATAGCTGTCTCCTCCAGGGCAAAGGCCCCTTTGGGCTGGCTGTCTGGCCAAGAACCTTCCACAGGTGGCCAACCCCCAGGTGGTTCCAGCCTTTGCCATACAGGTCTGCGGTCCCCAAGCATCCGAGCATTTCTGCTTCTCTTTCTTGGTAGACTGGTTGCTTTGAAGCTGTTCTTTTTCTGTTTCTCATTTTTTTCCTCTCCTCTGCCTGGGTCTTGCTTTAACCTCTCTGTTGCAGAGATGCAGAACACTCAGAGAGCCTATTTCTATCGCCGCTTTCCCATTCTCCACCTAGAATCAGGTGACTGGCCGCCCGGAGTGTGGTCTCTTGTGTCGCATACCCAGGGCTGTGCACGTTTCTGCTCGTTTCTGTCTTGCTTTCCTTATCCCATGGCTGCTCCTGCCTGGCTGTGTTCCCTGTGCTGCCCTGGGCTCCTGCCCTCAGGATGCCTGGCACAGGCCTTTGTCAGGAAGCCAAGCTTCTGAGGGACTCTGTTGGGATGAGTTTTACAGGTAGGGAAACCATGAAAGCGCTGGCATCCTCAGAGCTCCCGCTAGAGGCTGTGTCTTCTGCTTGGACAGCTGTGTGTCTTGCATGAGGGTCAGGTGCAGTGTGTGCTGCTGTGTGTTTAGCTGAAGGGCAGCTGTATGATCCTTCAACAGGTATCCAGAGAGCACTAGCCATGTAGGTCAGCAGCAGGGTACACACAGGGACAGTTGCCATGGAGCCACATTCCCTTCCTCTCTAGGACCAAGTGTTTCCTCCAGCCACTCACCTCCAGGCTTTGGTGGCCAGTAAATAAGCCCCATGGCAGGTACCAAGGTCAAATGGCTTGCAGCTCCACTGTGGCTTCCATTTTAAGCCCCTTCTTCTTTTCCTTTTTTAGACTGTCCTTATGTAAATACGAGAGCTCTGGTGACACAGGCGTCGGAACCAGGCTTTGCCAGAGAGCGCATAACCTCCATCTAGTGACAGAAGCCTTCAGAACACTAGCACTTGCTCAAAATTTATCTCAGTGGCTCTTTTTTGACTTTGGTTTCATTTGTTTTTGTTGTTCCCATGTCTTTTGGGGTTGGTCTGGAGGACGAAGACCTGTGGGCAGCTCCCAAGGACCATATGATACTGTGTAAATGTTCCAGGGAGACCCTTGGGACCACGTGGGGCCAGCCCTGGATTTTTGGTTTCCAGTGTTGCCGTGGGCTGTCCTGGTACCTGCTTTAGACATGTCTGCTGGGGGAGAACCATATGTAATAAATCCCCTGATCCTGTCTATGACGGCCAAGCATATCTGGACATCCCAGTGCTTGGCTCCTGGTCCGGTGCTTTGAAGCAAAGGCAGCCATGAACTCGAGATACTAGGACCACAGGAACCTACATGTGCTAAGCCAGGCTTAACACCTTCCCAGAGTCAGCCTCAGGGAATTCTCTCTGTTCCAAACACATTATCAACTTCATTGATTCTCCCTGAGAGGAGGGGCTTCCAGAGTTGGCGAGGGTAGGGGACATGAGCATAAGGTCATCCCTGGCGATGCCCTAGAGATATGCCTCGGTACTTTGCTCTCCTGTGCCTCCTGCCCAGGTCAGGTCTATCCTATACAGAGACCTTTGCACTTCTGAGCCCCAAGCAGAAGGTTCCTGTAGCTCCATACAGACCCTCCTCCTCGTCGTGGCATCTGTCTCTTTTGTGCCCCCTGAGCCTTTGATGTGGCACTGTCACTCACAAGCGTTCTGCTCTTCACAGTGGATCGAATCATTGGCTTGGACCAGGTGGCCGGGATGTCTGAGACGGCACTACCTGGCGCGTTCAAGACACGGAAGGGCATGTTCCGTACCGTGGGACAGCTGTACAAGGAGCAGCTGGCCAAGCTCATGGCCACGCTGAGGAACACCAACCCCAACTTCGTCCGCTGCATCATTCCCAACCACGAGAAGAAGGTGCGGACACGTGGCCCGGCGGGTCAGGACACAGCTGTTCCCGGGTTACAGCAGTGAGATCATCTAATGCACTTTCCTCCCCAGGCTGGCAAACTGGACCCACACTTGGTACTGGACCAGCTGCGCTGCAACGGTGTCCTTGAGGGCATCCGCATCTGCCGCCAGGGCTTTCCCAACAGAGTGGTCTTCCAGGAGTTCCGTCAGAGGTGAGCTGGCCTGAGCCCGTTGCTTGGCCCAGGCCACATGTGGGATAAGCATCATGTGGACTGCTTCCTGAAGGAACCTTCAGCTTGGGCCGTGTTACCCTCTATGAACACTAGGGTCTGGCCGGCTCTCTATGCACCCTTCCTCTGTGCCCTGTGGGGAGCTGGTTCTTAGTTCCAGTGCCATTGCTGACTTTTCTGTTACTGTGATAAGATACCATGAGGGCAACTTTAAAGCAGGAGAAGCTTACTTGGGCCTTATAGTTTCATAGAAAGAGTCCATGGCCATCAGGGCAGGGAAGTGTGGCAGCAGGCAGGCCAGCCCCTACTGGTGTTGGAAGCTGAGAGCTCCCATCTCGAAGTATAAATGGAAAGCAGAACAAACTCCAAATGACACCAAGTCTTTAAGCTCTCAAAACCCATCCCCAGTGACACACTTCCTCTCACAAGGCCATGCTAAGCTTCCCGAACAGGGCCACCAGCTGGGGACCTTGCATTCAAATGTCCAGGAGACATCTCATCCAACCCAGCACAACGGCTGACACGAGGAGAGTGGTCCCATCATATCACCAGAAGGAACGTTGTGCTGGGTTTCATTTCCAGGACTGATGGTTGGCGGGTGCTGTGGCAAAGGGAGCGCCATGTGCTTGGCCACTGAAGAGACTTTATGGAATGGAGGGGTGGGGTGGGGACTGCTGCAGCTCCCCACTGTCTGTGCTTTCTTTCCTAGTGACTGTTGGGTGCTGATGGTTGCCCTGATGCAGCCATTTATTCCTTTGGCCAATCTCTGGTGTCCAGGGAATCTGTGAACATGGCTGTCCCTGGGTCCCAGATGAGGACTGCAGATAACAGGGAGCAAAAGCACAGCCCCTAGCTTATTCCTGGAGTCCAGCATCTTTCCAAGTTCACTCGCTTTTCGGCCATTAAGCCAAAGAAGGAGCAGGGTGTGGCTGGGGTTGGTGAGTCTTTGGGAGACTCACTGAGCAGCACCCTGTCCCTGCTATACCAGAAGGGCGGACTTAGGTTTCGACGGAGCTCTAGTCCATGCAGAAGTGAAGCATGGATGGAAGACCAACTTCTCTTTCCTTCCTCAGGTATGAGATCCTCACACCCAACTCCATCCCGAAGGGCTTCATGGATGGGAAGCAGGCGTGCGTGCTCATGGTGAGTCCCGCTGCACTTCCCTGGAGTGGCCATCTTTGAATGTTGGGTGACAGCTGCTCACATGACTAGAGTCTGATGGTCATTTTGACCTGTGGACACCTGTGCTGTGTGGTCTCTGCATGTGCTCAGGTTCTGATCATCCTTGGTCCCCTGAGAGGCTGCCCTCAAAGGTCTTGGGTAGTCAGGGATATGCTGGAACCAGGACAAATAGCCAAGTACTAGGCCATAGGAGATAGGATTCTGACAAGAGTTGGTCTGTTCTATTTGGGGAACGTTCTATTGTCTTCTTGGCCTCTTTTGGCATTTGTGCTCAGTGTGTCCACTGAGGCAGCCGGGACTGTGAGTGGTCCTGGGGTTAACCCAACATCTGGACTTCCCCGCCTTACACCCTTCTGCCCTGGTTTGATGTGCAATGCCCACTCTGGGTTTTAGTTTAGTGACCAGTGGTCCCAGTGCTCCATAGCCACACTTGGGACTCAGTCTCCCCCTGGGCCTTTTCCTGCGCTTCTTATGCGTCTTATTCCTAGTCTGGCCATTGTGAGCAGCCACTGCTTGTTGGCTTCAAAGAGTCACGGAGACAGGGCTCCTGGATGAGGAGTTAGAAGAAGGAAACAGAAACTTTAATACTTCTCACAAACAGAGGTTTAGAGATCGAGAGGGGGAAGTGGATACTGCCTGCTGTTAAGATGCTTATCAGCCAGTAGTGGGCGGGTCCGGGTTGGGGAAGTCTCCCCTGGGGTCTGGTTTACCTAGTCTCCATGGACCCTTAGCCACTTTCTTGTGAGGTGGGCTATGTGCCTCCTACAGGGACCAAAGTCCTCTCTCTGGCTTTTCAGGGAAAAAAAATCTTGTCACTTTGTAAGAGAGCTAAGGACAGCCAGGGGACAGGCTCGCCCCCATCCCTAGTTTCCTGACTTTCTAGCAGGACTTCTTTGCAGACTAGCAAGGTTATTTAGGAACAAGTGTCTTCTAGAATCCAACTACTCATTGACAATGCCAATGAGACCTTATTCTAAATCCCTTCCAAACAGACAGACAGACAGACAGGCTGGCTGATACGCCTATCTAACGCCTATCTACCTGTATTAGTTACTTGATGAAAGGCAACTTCAGGGAGAGGGGTCTGCATTGATTCACATTTTGAGGGTAGAGTCTGTCACGATGGAGAAGAGGATGCATTGGGGACGACAAAGCGAGGCAGCCGGTCACATGGCATCCGCATCAGGCAGGAGAAATGAATGGTGCCCTGCAGCTTTCTCCTTTCTCCCTTTCCATTCAGGACCCCAGTCCATAGGATGGTGTCGCCTATACCATCCTCAGGTAAACTCTGGAAGCATCCTCACACACATACACCCAGAGCTGTATCTCCTGAGTGATTTTAAGCCCAGCCAGTTGACAGCAGAGAATACCCTACCATATGGGCTTCCCAAGGAATGCTGCTGCCCTGGCTGGAGTTCCTAGAGTTTGTCGTGATGACCAAGACTTGTCTGTACTGAGTGCTTGTGACCTTCTCTTGGGTAGTTCACAGTCCTGCCAGAAAGCAGGCACTATCATTTGCTTTGTGTCTGTTTTCTCTTTCAAACTGAAGCATCACTCCCTTTTATAGTTGAGGGAAGTGGCTTTGGAGAGGGTACAGACCAGGGTCTCTAGGTGATGTTGGGTCCTGAGACCCAGAGGGCCCCTGCTTTAATCTTGGTGCCAGTGAATTTTAGTTGCCTCACAGTGAAGTGTGTCCTGGTCAAGCATTTGTGGACTGTGACTTCAGGGTGCAGAGGCAGGAGATAGACGTGGTCTCGGGAGTCTTTGACAGTCTGGTCTGTTACCTTGCTTCCGTTATTCCTACTCACTGTCCTCGAGTCCCATGTTCTCTGGTCTCGAGGCAGAAGGCTCCTAGAGGAGGTATAGCCACTCTTTGAGGGCCGTTGGGCCGCTGGGCAGAGGCAGGCCTGGCCATCCCTCCTAGTGTACAGAGTGACACCGTCTCCTAGTGTACAGAGTGACACCGTCTGCTTTCCTCCCTCTAGATCAAAGCCTTGGAGCTTGACAGCAACCTGTACCGCATCGGCCAGAGCAAAGTGTTCTTCCGGGCAGGCGTGCTAGCCCACCTGGAGGAGGAGAGGGACTTGAAGATCACCGACGTCATCATTGGCTTCCAGGCGTGCTGCAGAGGCTACCTGGCCAGGAAGTAAGTTGCAGAGACCAGCCTGGGGATAGGCCTTAGGCTCCTGTTGGCTCCCTGCTTCTTGGATTTCTCCTGTTGATACATAGAGATGGCTGTTGTGAAGGAGTCTAGAGGGATAAATGGGAGCCAGTCGACTGAGCTTTGATCTGTCCCAAGTGTCTCCCTACTGTAATCCTCACGTTTTACTGTGTAGGATGACTCCCAGGCCTCTCCGGGCCTGACCTCATGGAGTCTTATGCTGCGTGGAGGCATCCTAGGTCAGAATGTAAAATCAGCATGTTTATATTCCCCTGCTGCAGGGCAGCAGGCAAAGTATCCTGGTCCTTGAGTCTCTGCTCAGCTTCAGGGCATGCCCCAATATAAGCTCCGAAGACGAACATGGTTTGTAGTGCTGGGAGAAATGGAGCTTTCCCACACAACACACAGCCTACTACCCACGTTCGAAGCACATCAGCCGAGCTTCGACCCTGTGCACCACCAGCGGCTCAGGCAGGGAGGCAGCAGGGATGAATAGCCCAGGCCCACGTCCCCTGGGCACAGATGGCACTCATGACCAAGGCCACAGTTAGATCTTGCGCTGAGCGGGGTCTGCTTCTTTGTCGTCCTTTATTCCTGTGAGTGCCCCATTGGAGGGCAGTGGCTGGATGTGCTGAGCCTTTGTCCTTCCTTGTGTGTTCAGTGACTCATGAGCCAGTTGTTGGTGTGTGTGTGTGTGTGTGTGTATGCGCTTTCTCCAATGCTGAGTTGCTGACCGTGCTCTTCACCTGCAGGGCCTTCGCCAAGAGGCAGCAGCAGCTGACTGCCATGAAGGTCCTACAGAGGAACTGTGCCGCCTACCTCAGGCTGCGCAACTGGCAGTGGTGGAGGCTCTTCACCAAGGTGGGTTCTCCACAGGCACTCGGCCTCTTCCAATCATGTAGGCTTGCTGCCCACGTCACGAGCTTTCTGCAGCTCCATGCCAGTGGGCCCAGCCATATGAACCTAACCTGTTCCTGTCCAGAGTGTGTGCCAGCAGTACCAGTTGTTTGCTGTGGATGGCAATGCCTGGGCTAGGCCACCTTAGAGAGCAGCACCTCTAGGTAAGGGCCTGTCCTACCTGGCCCCATGTGGAAGACATTAGCCTCTTGAGGTGCCCTGTGGCAGCTAGCTTCTTGGAAGTTCTGCATCCCCAATCTCTAAAACTGCCTTTGCAAGTTGGGTGTGGTGGCATGTGCCTTAATCTCAGCCCTCAGGAGACAAAGGCAGGTGGATCTGTGTGTCTACATAGTTAGAACAGCGAGGGACTGCATAGAGACCCTGACTCAAAAAAAAAAAAAAAGTTCCTTTGCAACTTGTTCTGGCTGCTTTAGTTTGTAATGTATTACATATGTTAAATACCAAAAAGCATTAGGAAGAACATAAAACTTCACTCATAGGCCCTTCACTCTGAGCCAGCGCTGTGATGTTTCAGTATTTATTCTCACTTGCCGTAAATCTCAGCTATGTAAACTGTATGCATTCCTACATAGCTAAGCTTTGACTTGTGTACACAGTCTTTCTATTTAAAATTCCTGTCAGCATCAGCTTTTGGGAGCCATTCCCTAGAGGATAGTTGGATCTGTGTATCATTCCTAAATCTGGCACTATAAACAGTGCTGTCATGAGCATCTTTATGCACATAGTAGAGATGATTGTCCTGCAGTGTAATTGAGCGGGTCAGAGGTCTGTGGCGTGTTGTACCAGACTGACCTCTAGGAAGGTTGTACCTGATTCCCCCCTCCCCCCCTCCCCGCCTCCCCCAATAGTTGGTCTGTTGAGGGAACTTAGGGCAGCCAGGCTTCACTCTGCCTCTGTCTTTTCTCTTAGGTCAAGCCGGTGCTGAACTCAAAGCGCCATGAGGATGAGCTGTTAGCCAAGGAGGAGGAACTGGTGAAGGTTCGAGAAAAGCATCTAGCTGCGGAGAACAGGCTGACCGAGATGGAGACTCTGCAGTCACAGGTAGCTGTCAGAGGCTACAGCCATCAAGCCCAGCTGCTCTCAGTGCTGCCCCCTATTGGCCAGCAGCCAGCAGGCTGGTTTCAGCTTAGGAAAAAAAAAACGGTCCAGTGGGAGAGCAGTAATCAGCATCTCTGTACACCACCCTGATACATAGACATGTGTTTTAAAGGGAGGGTGCTCAGTGGGGTGGAGATTGAAGTTTAAGCCCCCAACCTGCCATATAACCCTTCTGCCCATTTTATGGGAGTGTGAAGCTCTTGGGGGAAGGTAGAGGATGTTAGGGGCCGTGTGGGAGCCTGAGCACTTCTGGGTAGAAGCGGGTCTTGTCCATGTCCTAGAGGGCTGGGAGCCTGAGCCATAAGCACCCACCTTAGAGCTGCTTAAAGAGTATATATCAGCTTTCTGTTGCGGTGGCAATGTACCTAAGATAAATAACTTGAAAAAGGGAATGAAGAGATTCTGCCTGTGGTCAGTGGCTCTGTTGTTTCTGGACCCTGATTGAAGCAGAACACCGTCACAGAGAGAGTGTGGTGGAGCAGAGCCACTCACTCCTTTGTGTGGCAGATGCAGAGGAAGGAAGGGGCCAGGGCCTCTGTATCCCCTCCCAGGGCATGGCCCAGTGGCCTTCTTGCTTCAACTAGGTCTCTGCTTCTAAAGTTTCCAACAGCTAACAATGCCATCAATTGGCAACCGAGCCTGTAGTGCCTGCCTTGGGGACATTTCCCATCTGAACTACAAGGAGGACACAGGGAACTTAGCCTTTGCTCGTGTCCTTTGCAGTTGATGGCAGAGAAGCTGCAGCTTCAGGAGCAGCTGCAGGCGGAAACAGAGCTGTGTGCTGAGGCTGAGGAGCTTCGGGCCCGCCTAACAGTGAAGAAGCAGGAGCTGGAGGAGATCTGCCATGACCTGGAGGCTAGGGTAGAGGAGGAGGAGGAGCGCTGCCAGCACCTGCAGGCCGAGAAGAAGAAGATGCAGCAGAACATCCAGGTACCACCTGCTCCTGCCAGCCAGGGCAGGGCACACAGGGCTGTTTAAGGGGTTGGCAGCTATGAGCAACCTGTGGCACAAGACAGGCACACAGATTGAGTTGACACTTTGTCCGCTTGGGCATCTCTGTGGAGGCTTGCTGTTTGCGAGGTTCCCTCACAAAGTCGGGTCTCCATCCCCACCAGCTCTACCCAGTTAGACATTGAGGCCATCGAGTTTCTCTCTTTGAAATAGCTGTGCCTCAGCCTCAGCGTGGCCCTCTTTGTGGCATGCTGGCTAAAGCAGCCCTGGTAACAACGTAATGCTACATCAGTCATGTGCCCCAGTTCACATACAGGTTCCCCGGGTAGGGGCCAGCCAAGTGTGTGTGTCCTATGCCCTTCTCATGTCGCCTCTCCCTTCAGGAACTTGAGGAGCAGCTGGAGGAGGAGGAGAGTGCCCGGCAGAAGCTGCAGCTGGAGAAGGTGACCACCGAGGCCAAGCTGAAGAAACTGGAGGAGGACCAGATCATCATGGAAGACCAGAACTGCAAACTGGCCAAGGTGGGGACTGGTGATCCACGCAGTCCTGGGGAAGGCAGGGCAGAGCCAGACCAAGACATGCCTGCCTGCCTGTTCACCCGCAGTGCCATGGCTCTGCTCGGCAGTAGGCTGCCTCTCCCAGGGTACACCAGCACCCTGTACATAGGGGTTTTCTCCTGAATGAGGAGGCTGAGGGAGAGGCTTGCCCTGGTGGAGCGCTTCACCAGCTTTTGGGACTGAGGACACACCTCTTACGGGTTAGGGGAAGGACCACTGTCCATTCCCTAAACTAGTTGACACCCAGCAGTCCTTGTTACCTGACTCCAGGGAGGTCTTGGGTGCCTACATTTTTAGTCTCAAAGGATGTGAATTTACCCAGATGTCTCAGGTCAGTAAGTGACCTGTCAGCCACCTATTTGATTCAGTAAATCCTTATGAACTTGGCTCAGTGTTTAAGGCCCTGCTTTAACTTTGGCTCATACATTTCTGGTCGAGTCTTTGGAGGAGCTGAAGTGTGTGCTTAGCCAACGCTGAACACTGATACTCTTCCTCCACCTTCAGGAGAAGAAGCTGCTGGAAGACAGAATAGCTGAATTCACTACCAACCTCATGGAAGAGGAGGAGAAGTCCAAGAGCCTGGCCAAGCTCAAGAACAAGCATGAGGCGATGATCACCGACCTGGAAGGTGAGGCATGCCGGCCATGAGTGTCCTGTCCACCAGAGTGTGGAGTTGTGCACGTGAGCTGTGCACAAGCTGGGCCCAGCGCAGTGCTAGGCCGTTGCCTTAAGACAGGGCCATTGGACTTTAGGAACATAAGTATCTGGTTCTCCTGGGAGTCTGTGCTGCAGACTCATCACTGTATGGGTGGACGGTTGCCTGTGTGAGGAGTGATAAGCATGAAGCTTTGATATGGCATATGTCAGGCACCGCTATTTCAGAGGTTGTTGAACCTTTGGCAGCTGTGATGGGAAGAAGCAGCAAACTCCAGGTGCCGTGTTGCCCTGGGTACACAGAGGCCTTGGTAGCTTCATCTCAGAGCTGGGTGTGACTGAGTGCATGAGCACCTCTAAACCGTCCGTGTGTCCTTCAAGTGCACAGTGTTTGGGGTCATTCAAGTAATTAAGAGCAGTCAGAGAGCCTGTGGCCACTGAGGGCTCTGTGTCCCCTCCTGCCCTCCCTGGCAGAGCGCCTCCGTAGAGAGGAGAAGCAGCGGCAGGAGCTGGAGAAGACCCGCCGCAAGCTGGAGGGAGACTCCACCGACCTCAGCGACCAGATCGCCGAGCTGCAGGCGCAGATCGCGGAGCTCAAGATGCAGCTGGCCAAGAAAGAGGAGGAGTTACAGGCTGCCTTGGCCAGGTGAGGCCCAGCTACTGTGCAGTGGTTCCCCAACCCCTCCTGGTACTGCAGTGAGAGTGAGGCAAGACCCTTCTGATCCACAACAAACAGTGTGGTCCCGGGGTTTAATCCCCCAAAGAGCCATCTACAACCCTTTCTCTGTCCTCCCTCCCCTACCCTTCTTCCACCCATTTCCTCTCCCTTTCCTTGCCCACTTCCCCTCAGGTTTCCTGCCCCCTGCTCTTTTCTTTCTAGTTCATTTTGTGGCTATAGGCATATACTAAAAACAATTTCTTTCTTTAATACTTTTTTATATTTATTTATTGGGGGGGGGGGGACAAGGATTATGTGCCGTGGTGCACATGTGGAGGTCGGAGGACATTTTGCCTGAGTCAGTTCTCTTCTTCCATTCTGTGGGCCCCAGGGATTGAACTCAGCCATCAGGTTTGGTTGCAGGCCTGCTGAGCCACAATGCCCTGTGTACATTTCCTTTAAGGACTGAACAGAAGGTTGAGATTTCTCATGCCCTGTCCTGCATGTACAGCCCCTCCCTCTCTCCCTCCATCTGCCACAAGCTCTTTTTTTTTTTTTAACATTTATTTTTTTATTTTATGTACATTGGTGTTTTGACTGCATGTATGTCTGTGTGAGGGTGTCAGATCCCCTGGGACAGGAGTTACAGACAGTTGTGAGCTGCCATGTGGGTGCTGGGAATTGAACCCGGGTCCTCTGGAAGAGCAGTCAATGCTCTTAACCACTGAGCCATCTCTCCAGCCCCTTAAGAGCTCTTCTTAATCATGTGAATTCATAGTACATCCACATTTTTACTTAAATATAGTTATCATGACCTGTGTTTTATTTTTTTGTATCTTTTCAGTAAATGTTTGAATTTTTATATATTTAAGGCCATCTTAATTTAAAAAATGAAATAATTCTGTTGTCTAGTTCTCAATTGGTATGTCTCTTTAATATATATTTTTAAATTATGTGTGTGTGTCTTCGTGTGTCTCTGTGGGGTTCAGAAGAAGGCAACAGATCCTCTGGAACTGGAGTTACAGGCAGTTGTGAGCTACCATGTAGGTGCTGGGAATTGAACTCAGGTCCTCTGAAGGAGCAGCCAGTGTTCTTTTTAACCTCCAAGCCATCTCTCCAGCTCCAGATGGTATTGCTCTTAAACACCTGGGGTGTCTCCGCTCTGCTGAGGTTGATCCTCAGTCCATGCCTGTGACTGCCAGGCGCTGCTTTCGGCTCCACCTTCCTAAGGCTCTTCTGCGCATTTCTGTTCCTTGCCGGTGAGAGCGGCCTCATACTGATGCCACTGACCTCTTTGGCAGAGTGGAGGAAGAAGCTGCCCAGAAGAACATGGCCCTGAAGAAGATTCGAGAACTGGAAGCTCAGATCTCCGAGCTCCAGGAAGACCTGGAGTCTGAGCGAGCTTCCAGGAACAAAGCTGAGAAGCAGAAACGGGATCTTGGAGAAGAGCTGGAGGCACTGAAGACAGAGCTGGAGGACACTCTGGACTCCACAGCTGCCCAGCAGGAACTGAGGTATGCTACCTGGCATGTCGATGGGGAGGTGGTGAAGCTGGGGAGGGCTGGCCAAGGTGCAGTCCTCTACGCGCGCGTGCGCACACTGGTTTGACTGTGCATGAATCAGGGAGCATGCATGTCCAGGGTTCCTCCACTGGGTAGAAGCCCTGCTGAGACAGGGTGGACCCCAGGGCTCCAAAGGCACAAGTCTCTGCAGTGTGCATGATAGGTTGGGCTGGAGGGAGGAGGATGAAGGAAGGAGGGCAGTGCTAGGGAGACTTTGGGAGTCTGTCTGTGGTGGCTCACACCTGTAATCCAGCACTTGAGAGATGGAGGCAGAAGCGTCAGGAATTCAGGTCACTCTTGGCTACACAGCGAGTTTAAGGCCAGCATCACAATGTGAGAACTTGTCTTTAAAAACTAGGGGAGAGAGAAGCTATGTGAAGTGGCTCTGCCCCTTTTAGGCTTCTGCCGTCAGAGATGAGCCAAGGTCAGCATCACCCCGAGAGATGCTTGGCCTTCACTCTGAGCATGTTTTCTGTCCAGGTCGAAACGTGAACAGGAAGTGAGTATCCTAAAGAAGACTCTCGAGGACGAGGCCAAGACCCACGAGGCCCAGATCCAGGAGATGAGGCAGAAGCACTCGCAGGCTGTGGAGGAGCTGGCTGAGCAGTTGGAGCAGACTAAGCGGGTATGGGAGGTCTGGGGAAGGTGGCCCATGCCTGCGGAGGGACCAGATGGGCCTTGCTGCATCTAAACCACTGCAGAGGAGAGCGGAGGGTGCAGTGTCAGGCTGCCCCGCACCCAAGGCCTGGCCCAGCTTTGTCAGAATGAGCTGCGCAAATGAGATCCTCGATGCCTCAGTTTCTCTGTCAGTAAATGGTGGCTGTCTTGATTACCTGCGGTTGAATTAATCGCATTGTAAAGGGTCTGGATGGCTGATGCTTCATCAATGAAGCGTGTTTATCTGTAAAGCCCTACCTGACCAGAAAACTCAAGGAACGGACATGAGCTTGACCTGAACCAAAGGGGGCCTTAGTGGTCTCTTCTGACTGGGAGGTCCTTTCTTATACACTCCCGGCTAATGTTCAGCTGGCGTCTTACTGGGAAAGCCTGGTGTTGTCTGTCCAGGCGATTGATAGCTGGCTGCTCCTTCCAGACAAATTTTGCCTCTTTGGCTTCTAGCTCATGTCACTATCTGTGGCAGCTAGAGCAGTCAAGAGTTTTTGTCCAGGTGGCCGTCTAGGACGCTTAGAAACACCTCATTCCACCTCCACTCACACTGTGCAATCTATTACATAGTGTTTTTACAGCATTGCTTTGTGCTCGCTCAGGGCCCTGTTACCCTTGACCTCGGGAAGCCCACTCAGTCCTGTGTGGACTGGGGCTGTTGCACCCACTTTTTAAGTTGCGTTTTCATAGTTTTGTTTTGTTCTTTGGTTGGTTGGTTGTTTGGTTTTTTGCGATAGAGTCTCACTATATCATCTTGGCTGGCCTAGAACTCACTATGTAGACCAGATTGGCCTAGAGCTCACAGAGATCCACCTGCTTCTAGCTCCGGGGTGCTAGGATTGAAGGCATGGGCCACCTCACCTGACACCTTCATACTTCATACATTATTGCTTTGAACATCAGATTTCAAGTCTAGAAACAGTTTTCCTTGTATTATGAGTTTTGCTAAAATATCTATAAATAACTCACGAAACTTCATATACTGGACTATTCCATCTATTCGGAGAGGGAAAGCTTGGCAGTATTCTTCCACACACCCTTAGGGATTTGAGAATAGATGCAGCCGAGGCTTTCCTTCTCCAGGACTCTTGAGAGTGGCAGCAATCTTTGGACCTTGAGTCCTTGCCTCTTCAGTGACTTTAGAAAGTCCAGGCATGGCCAGCCGCAGTGGTGCACGCCTGTCATCCCAGCACTCAGGGAGGCAGATCTCTGTGAGTTTGAGGCTAGCCTGGTCTACCAAGTGAGTCCGGAGGGGGTGGGGGGAAGGGCTTCTGTCGTGAGTGGCACACGCAGGGCAACTCAATTGCTGTGTGTGCAGGATCTACATCAAAGTGAGTCCAGGACAGCTAAGGTTACACAGGGAAACCCTGTCTCGAAAAGCTCAAAAAAAAAAAAAGGGACAGTCCAGCCACATACCGGACACTGAATGTTCAATACACCCTTGCCCTCCTTTTCCAGGTAAAAGCTACGCTTGAGAAGGCAAAACAGACCCTGGAGAACGAGCGAGGAGAGCTGGCCAATGAGGTGAAGGCCTTGCTGCAGGGCAAGGGCGACTCAGAGCACAAGCGCAAGAAGGTGGAGGCCCAGCTGCAGGAGCTGCAGGTCAAGTTCAGCGAGGGAGAGCGTGTGCGCACCGAGATGGCCGATAGGGTCACCAAGCTGCAGGTGAGGCTCCTGCTGGACCGTGGGCCCTTCTCACCTGCTGCCCGATAAGCATGTTTCCTCATGATAGCTCATCAGCCAGGCCTTCATGGTTCAACTCAAAGAGTAGTCCAGCTTCGCCAGAACAGTTCTGGGCACTCACTGCCTCTCTCTTCCCTGCCCAGGTTGAACTGGACAGTGTGACCAATCTCCTTAACCAGTCCGACAGCAAGTCCAGCAAGCTTACGAAGGACTTCTCTGCGCTGGAGTCCCAGCTTCAGGACACACAGGTGAGGACAGTGTCAGGAGCCTAGAGTCACAAGAGCCTTAGCTGCCACACCTGTGCTTCTTGGTTGCAGTCACGGATCCCTTCCTCACCCTGTGTCGGGGTTGTGGGATGCTCAAGGCTGTGGCGCTGCACCTCCTGAGCAGCCCCTCTGTCCTCTGAGTAGGAGCTGCTGCAGGAGGAGAACCGGCAGAAGCTGAGCCTGAGCACGAAGCTCAAGCAGATGGAGGATGAGAAGAACTCCTTCAGAGAGCAGCTGGAGGAGGAAGAGGAGGCCAAGCGCAACCTGGAGAAGCAGATCGCCACCCTCCATGCCCAGGTGCGATGCCCTCTCCCTCTTGGGAAGTGAGTAAGACGGGTCTAAAACTGGCTTGGACCCCTTGTTCCCCCTTCAGGGTGCAGCAGGTTTGTCTCCCCCATTGTCCTGGAGAAAGATGTGTCCAGACTGGGGGCCAGTGTGTATATGTTTGCTTAACCTCCCTGTCCTGCCCAGGTAACCGACATGAAGAAGAAGATGGAGGATGGCGTAGGGTGCCTAGAGACTGCAGAGGAGGCAAAGCGGAGGCTCCAGAAGGACCTGGAAGGCCTGAGTCAGCGGCATGAGGAGAAGGTGGCTGCCTACGATAAGCTGGAGAAGACCAAGACACGGCTGCAGCAGGAGCTGGACGACCTGCTGGTGGACCTGGACCACCAGCGGCAGAGCGTCTCCAACCTGGAGAAGAAGCAGAAGAAGTTTGACCAGGTGTGGCCTCCCCTCCAGTTCCTCACATCCTCTCCCCTAGGCAGCAGGGTGGGGTGGGCACGCCCAGGCTCCCAGTCTGCAGCTCGGTGAGGGGCCTGTGGAGGAAGTAACCAGAAGAGGATTCAGGAGCAGGTTTTAGACTTGGCAGTCCTCCTTCCATGATGGAGATGAAGACACTAGGGCCAGATGGAATAACAGGGTCAACGCAAGAGAGACAAATCCAGTGCCCACCAAGTTTTGAAACTTGTATTTATTTTACCTGTAGTTATTTGGTGTGTGTGTATGCATGCATGTACCACAGTGCATGTATAGAGGCCAGAGGACAATTTGCACAAGTCCATCTTCTGTCAACAGGCTTGACATTTACCTGCCGAGGCATCTCACTGTCCCCATTTTTTTTTAAGTATATATGTAAGTTTCGCTATACATAGCCACACTCATTTCCATGCTGCCCTGGCTCTCTGTGATACAGTGGCAGAGCCGGCTGGCTGCTACAAGAGTCTGTACAGCCTACAACCTCTCAGTAATGTGCGACCTTTCAGTACAACCTTTCTGGCCTTTTTCATAAAAGGGCCCAATCCCTGGAGCAGGTGAAGAATGGGGCTAAGGGACTAGGAAGGCTGGAAGGCGAGGGATGGTGAGGGCGGGTTCACACAGTACTAGCGCAGGCGATGCAGCCATCTTTGGAGGAGGCCCACGCATGGGATTTTAGCTCTTAAGCAGCTAGGCCCGCATCTTTTCAAGAATCTGGTCAACCTGCTCTTTTTGAGCATCAAGGCTTTGCCAGGTTCAGGGTGGGTGGTGATTTGGGGATGGGGAACCGTGGAACACACATCATAAACTTAAGCAGAGGAGTTGCCAAGCTAGATGGTCACCTGATAAGAACAGTTACTGCTCTTCTAGAAGACCCCAGTTCAAGAGATTCCTAGCACCTAAGCCAGGCAGCTCAAACACCTGAACTGTAGCTCTGGAACCCGACACACTCTCTTGGCTTCTACTGGCACCTGCACACACACAGTTGAAGATCCATCTTTGAAAATCCAACCAGTAAAGATCAAAGTACAGTGCTAGAGAAGTCCTTGCCTTCCTCTGCCAGGGCACCCTGGGAGCCAGCTAGTCCCTGGGCAGCAGCCTTTGGCCTGTTTTGTCATGGGCTTGGCTATGGGACCCCAGTGGTCTTTAGTCTCAACCTCACAGTAAGACCTCTTTCCCCAGCTCCTGGCCGAGGAGAAGACCATCTCTGCCAAGTACGCAGAGGAGCGCGACCGAGCTGAGGCTGAGGCCCGAGAGAAGGAGACAAAGGCACTGTCTTTGGCCCGGGCGCTGGAGGAGGCCATGGAGCAGAAGGCAGAGCTGGAACGGCTTAACAAGCAGTTCCGCACGGAGATGGAGGACCTCATGAGCTCCAAGGATGACGTGGGCAAGAGTGTGAGTCTGGGCTAGGGTGCGGGGCTCAGGAGAGCCAGGGTGTGTCTGAGTTCAGGGCCCCTTGCCTGCTTTGTGTGCCTGTCATTGACTGGGGCTCTCTGCTAGGTCCATGAGCTGGAGAAGTCCAAGAGGGCTTTAGAGCAGCAGGTGGAGGAGATGAAGACCCAGCTGGAAGAGCTGGAGGATGAGCTTCAGGCCACAGAGGATGCCAAGCTGCGCCTGGAGGTCAACCTGCAGGCCATGAAGGCCCAGTTTGAACGGGACTTGCAGGGCCGGGACGAACAGAGCGAGGAGAAGAAGAAGCAGCTGGTCAGACAGGTGCGTGTTCGGAGACACCTGGGCCTGGGAGGGGCTCCTGGACCACCCTGCCACTGCCTCGCTTCTCAGTTCTCTGTGTCAGGGCTCAGCGACTTACTTTGTGCTTTGCCCCTGGTGGCCCCACGGATACCCCTGAACTGGCCTGGGCTCATCTGGGCTCAGCGCTTGGCAGTGAGCTCTAAGAATGAGCTCCGCCTCCTGAGCTGCTGGTGTTCCTCAGGTCCGGGAGATGGAGGCAGAGCTGGAGGATGAGAGGAAACAGCGCTCAATGGCCATGGCAGCACGCAAGAAACTAGAAATGGATCTGAAGGATCTGGAGGCACACATCGACACAGCCAATAAGAACCGGGAGGAAGCCATCAAACAGCTGCGGAAGCTCCAGGTCAGGCAGACCTGGCTGGCCACAGAGTTTGGTAGAGGCTGGGAAGCAGGGTGGGCCTGCTCCACTGTGAGCCTGTCTGACAAGAGGGGGCTGAGTGCCTTAAACCAAGGAGAAGGTAGATGGACATACAGAAGAAGCAGGGGTGGTGGCCACTTAAACTCAGGCTTCCAGAAGAAACCAGCTACTGGCAGTTTTAGCAACGGACTGTCTAAGCTGATGCTTCTAAGAAATGGCTCAGTGTATGGGCCATATACTTGGGACTTTTCACTAACCAGTGATTAAAGACTAACAATAAGGATAGCTCTTCAGCTGGGTGGTGGTGGCACATGCATGCCTCTAATCCCAGAGGCAGGTGGGTCTCCGTGAGTTCGAAGCCAGTCTAGTCTACAGAGTGAGCTCCAGGACAGCCACAGTTACACAGAGAAACCTTTCCTGGAGAAACCAAAGCTCTTGAATGGCCCATCATGCCCACCAGCAGTAAATTAAGTATCACATGGGCAGGGTTGTGAGGCACAGAATGTGAGCTTTTGGATGGCATTTTCCAGAACCGCGTGTAACAGGAGTCAAACTCTGCCTCTGTGAGTGCCACTGTGAGAGGTTTGTCTGAGGAAGAAAAGGGGTTACAGAGGATCTTCAGATTGGGAACAGACCGCAGAAAGATGGCAGAGAGGACCGAGTTTTCTGCCGTGTTGCCTAGCCCAGCAGGAAGCAGGCTTACTGTCTTGTCCCTGAGTGTATGTCACTGACCTGTATAGTCAGGGACACCTGGTCTCTGACTTGAGTCATGGCTGCCAGTGGGTGGTTCCGCTGGCATCAGCTTTAAGTCAGCAGGAAGTTATAAAACGAAGAGCAGAGCTGGCCCTCTATCCAGGGGCGTGTGCTGTCAAGAGACACTGTGTAAATCCAGACAGGAAGACACGGGTGCAGAGCCACTTGCCTCTGGTTGCATTCCTCCCCGTTTACAAAGAGGCTGGCTAAAATGGTGCGAGGCTTAGAGCAGGTCCCTGTTAGGGACGTGGTCCCTAAGGGGTAGAGGGCCTGAGCATGTGGGAAGCAGGTGCAATGCCAGCCTCTCCTTCACACAGGCCCAGATGAAGGACTGCATGCGGGAGCTGGATGACACACGGGCCTCCCGAGAGGAGATCCTGGCGCAGGCCAAGGAGAATGAGAAGAAGCTCAAGAGCATGGAGGCCGAAATGATCCAGCTGCAGGAGGTGGGCGCAGGGCAGAGGCGGCAGGCCGGGGCCCTTTTCCTGTCAGCAGGGGTCAGCAAGGAGGGGAAGGGCAGAAAGAAACTCCAGGAAGGGTCCCTCTAGAGTTTCACCCTGCAGCTGCACACCGCAGCACGTGGCGGCGTGTAGGATTGTGCACGTGTGCGTCTGCAATGGGGGAAGAGGATGAGATTCAGCCCTCGAGAACTTGGCAACAGACCCCACCTCTTACTTGAATGTGTGTGTCTCTTGCCGTCCCCCATCTGCTTCACAAATCGATGCTGGATTGATTATGTGTTTCTATAGATTGCGCCGGGCAAGGTGGGGCCTGAGTGTCCCCTGGGCTGCTGTTTTGGTGACACGTGGAGCACGTGGTGGGGAGGGGTGGCGTCTGAAATGCTCAGTACGACCTTCTGCTCTGGCACGGCTCTTCTGCTGGGTCTGGCGTGGCTCCCTCCATTATCACCATCATGCATGGCATTCTCAAGGCTACCACAGCCCTTCTGCTGCCCTTGGGGGACAGGGCACAGAATCCTGGACCCTCAGCTGGACTCAAGCCTGCTTCATAAAGCACAGCATCTGACCATTTGCAGAGGGACCAGCGCTGCAGACCTGTTCGCACTGTCCTCTCTGTTAGGCCTAGGTGTTTCCTGTTTCTAGCCCTGGCTCCTGGCTTGACTCCAACATGCCTAAATATGCCCCGGGGTGGAGCTGACCCTGTGAGCTGGAGAAGTCCCTGGGAAAGGGCTTCATGGAGGAACAGGCATGTGCTTAGGGACCAGAGAGGATATGTGTGGGCTGCTGCCGTTGAAGGCTGTGTTGGTCACAGTGCATCATGTTCTGGGGTCCTTGTGGCAGGAACTGGCAGCTGCCGAGCGTGCCAAGCGCCAGGCCCAACAGGAGCGGGATGAGCTGGCTGACGAGATCGCCAACAGCAGTGGCAAAGGGTGAGCCAGACGGAGAAGGCCCGGGGTGCAGGGAGGACCTCTCCGCTTGTCCAAGCACTCACTTCCCCGTGTCCTCCCCAGGGCCCTAGCATTGGAGGAGAAGCGGCGACTAGAGGCCCGCATTGCCCAGCTGGAGGAGGAGCTGGAGGAGGAACAGGGCAACACGGAGCTGATCAACGACCGGCTGAAGAAGGCCAACCTGCAGGTGAGCCCCAGGATGGCAGCCGGCCATGCACGCTGGGCCCCAGACAGCGTGCAGGCAGGCCATGGCGGGCAGACACAGGACGAGCGCCCACTGCGCTCGGATTGCTTCTGACCCTGTGAAGGCCTGCGCCTTCAAGGCTAGGTCTCAGGGATCTTCTGGGTCCTATTCACGGGCAAGGCCTCTCCCTAGAGAACTGGGATGTTTGGTGGGCCCCTGCATGCCCCTGCAGCTGGGATCCGGCTCCCTGGAGGTCACCGTGCTCCCTTCCCGCAGATCGACCAAATAAACACCGACCTGAACCTGGAGCGCAGCCACGCGCAGAAGAACGAGAACGCGCGGCAGCAGCTAGAACGCCAGAACAAGGAGCTCAGGGCCAAGCTTCAGGAAATGGAGAGTGCTGTCAAGTCCAAATACAAAGCCTCCATTGCTGCCTTGGAGGCCAAGATTGCACAGCTGGAGGAACAACTGGACAACGAGACCAAGTAAGTGGCCCACCAGCACAATGGGGGTCTTCCTGTCCACTCAGGCTGGGTCAGGAGCCAGCTCTGTCTTCCAGGCCCCACAAGCCACCTTCATTTGCTGAGAAGTATGTGGCATCTGAATGGAAACCAGTGGCTCACACCCAGAACTGGGGTCTGTGAGAGCTGGTTCTAGTGAGAGAGCCTGTCTAGTTGTCTCTGGGCTCAGCAGAACTAAGACTGGGAGGTGGTAGGATCATTCTGGGTCCCAAGCCTCAGTAGGTTTCTCCACAGACCGGCTTCCTGGATCACTGGCCTCATGGGTCAGCCCAGGTCCCATCCCGAGACGGCAGCTCCTGGGTGTCCCGAAAAGACTGATCACCCCAGCCTCCAGGCCTCCGTGTGGCCCCAGGGATTGGAGGTTCCAGCTGCCATCTTGCCGCCTGTGCTATCTGTGGGAGGTCACTATTTCAGTCACCATTTCTGTCCTATCCAGGGAGCGCCAGGCAGCCTCCAAGCAGGTGCGCCGGACCGAGAAGAGGCTGAAGGATGTGCTGCTGCAGGTGGAAGACGAGCGGAGGAATGCGGAGCAGTTCAAGGACCAGGTGTGTGCTCAGGCAGATTCCCGGTTCCGGGTGGGCTGCGCTCTCAGAGCTTCTCACCAGGGCCCCTGGCCACCTGTCTCTGCAGGCCGACAAGGCGTCCACCCGCCTGAAGCAGCTTAAGCGGCAGCTAGAGGAGGCTGAAGAGGAGGCCCAGAGGGCCAACGCCTCACGCCGGAAGCTGCAGCGTGAGCTGGAGGATGCCACAGAGACAGCGGATGCCATGAACAGGGAGGTCAGCTCCCTGAAGAACAAATTGAGGTGAGCCAGCCTCCTATCCCCTCACCTTATTCTTGTCAGGCTAGTTGTGAGCACATGGCAGAAAGTCATTTCCTTCTAGAGCCAGTGGGCAAGGCGGAGGGGCAAAGGACAGATGCAGAGGGCGCCCAGCCTAGCGTGCCCTTTCAGGGTCTCCTTCCCGCTGGGACTTAGCCAGGCTCTTGAATGAAATGCAGATTCTTGGCAGTTCATTTCCAGCCTATTTTATTAGTCCCATCTTGCAGCTCCAAGCCCTGTGGGGGTGTTTCCATGCTGGGGTTTTTGAAATGGCTGCAAGAGGCCTTGTGGCCTGAGCCTGCACCCCCAGGAGATGTCCAAGAGGGAATGGTGGCATCACTATCCGGCATGAAGGGAAACTAGGTCCTGTTAGTGTTAGAGCCTCGCCGACGGCAGCAGATCTTAGAGAGTCAGAGTCGCTGTTCATCCTCCAATCAGAGGGACTCTTTCGGAAGCATGACAGTAAGACTTCACTGAGAATTCCATTTGTGTTTATTAACATGATTGCCCCCAACTTCTGTGTGAACAGTTGTTCCTTGAGCTTCTGAGTCCACTTGTTTTGTTTTATGTCGCTGGGATGGAACTTGGGGGCCATGTGTTCTGCCCCTGAGCTGCTCGGAACTCACTCTGCCTGTTTGAGGCTTGAGCACCGGCCTGCTGCAGAAGACAGCTCCACCTGCCTCCGCTCACTTGCCCCCTGCTGGTGGTGTGCAGTAAAGACAACTGGGAGGTGGAAGCTTGCCATTGCTCCGATGGCTCACTTCCCCTGGCAGAGGTCGTCCTGGCCTTGGTCCCTCTAAAATCTACATACTGGGCTGCCCATCCCTCCTTAGCTGGCCTTACTGATCCTCTGTCTCTGTCCACAGGCGTGGGGACCTGCCATTTGTCGTGAGCCGCCGGATTGTCCGGAAAGGCACTGGCGACTGCTCAGATGAGGAGGTCGACGGTAAAGCAGATGGGGCTGAGGCCAAGGCAGCTGAATAGGATCTTCTCCTGATGCTCAAGACAGATGGACAGACGGTTCCACCTCCCCTCCCCAGCCCTCCACATTCCCACCTCGAAACTGCTCTGACCATACCCCCTCCTCCCACGCCTTACTGAGGGCATTGGCTTCCTCTGCTGCAGCCCTTTCAGTCCTCCATACCCTTCAAGAATCTGATACCAAAGAGTTCAGGCTGGCTCAAGCCGGATGACCGGCGAGGTCTTACCCCACTTGCTGAAAAAAACACAGCTGGTGGGCAAAGAGGACGGCCATGGGAGCGGGCACGAGAGTTTTCTATGAATCTATTTTTTTCGTCAGATAAAGATTTTGATAGCTCAGGCGCTCTAGAAGTACCGTCTACTTCCCCTACCTTTGCTGCCAGTTCTCCCCACTCCTTCCTCTGCTGTTGGCAATCACACATGGTGACCTCACGCCTGCCCTGTGGCCCCCTTCCCTGGGCCTTTCCTGGTCCAGAAGGAGCAGTTTAGGGCTTGCGCCTCTGTGCTGGGTGCAGAGCATGGGGTGCTCTGGGAACTCCCCCACTCCCTTCTATGTATCACTGGTGCCTGTGCTCCTTCTGCAAAATGTCTCAGTGCAGTGCCCCTCCCCTGCCGAGGGCAGACTGCCCTGGCACCGAAGCAAACCAGACAGGGCATCAGGGCCACTCTGGAAAGGCCAACAGTCCTCCGGTGGCTTCTCCCAGCACTCTAGGGGACCAAATGTATTTAATGGTTAAGGGACTCGCAGGCCTGGCAGCCAGAATAGCAAAGGGCTGGGCCCACTGTGTGCTCTTGTGCCTCTCCTAGGACTGGGGCCGAGGGTGGCTGAGCTGCGCAGCCCACTCCACAGCTTCAGAGCTGCCTTCTACATGGATGCTTTTGAGAGAGAGAAAAAAGGTTTCTTTTTTTTTTTTTTTTCCCCCTTCTTGTAGTAAGTGCTACAGTTCTGGGTGTTTATGCTGCCTTTGCCATGGAACCATGTTTAGAAAAGAGTAGCCTGTCCCACAACGGTCTACACTGGTCACTGAATTTCCCTGTGCGCCTCACTGTTTTGTAAATGCTGTATTTGCATTTAGACTCCCTTATGGCAAGAAGGCTCTTTTTTTTTTTAAAGGAAAAACAAAACATTCAAATCATGAAGTTACATATGCCAGAAAAGCTCTGAATTCAGGTTCCAGTTGCTGCCACAAAGGAGTGAGTGGGACTCACACCCCTTTTTTTATATAATAAAAGTGCCTTAGCATGTGTCGCAGCTGTCACCACCACAGTAAGCTGGTTTACAGATGTTTCCACTGAGCGTCACAATAAAAAGTACTATGTCCTTCTCTCTGGTGTCTGGGTGTCTGTCCACAGCAGAAGAGGGCCTGGAAGGGCTGGGCCAGCCGCAGTTGGGCCTGTTTAGTTAGCAATTTGACCAAGAGGGCTCTGAGAAATCCCAGGCAGCGTCAGGGGCTCACAGCCCTAGACATCAGGGGCGACCACCCTCCACACGGGCTAAGAGGCTGGGCAGCCATGGGCCTGGGCTGGCTCAGGCACCCCTCTCCTTCCACATGCCAGGGTCACCGAGATTCTGGACTGAGGTGCTGCAGCTCTAGAGGCAGAAAGGGGGAGGAGTGGGTGGCGAGCAGAAGTCTCCAGGGAGGAGTGCTGTGCGCCCAGCACTCAGTATCCATGCTACAGGAAAGAAAGCTATAAGAACCCAGAATGTGTCAGATCAACAGTGCCGCCGTGGAGAAACGGGAAAGCCTGGGAGACACTCCCTCAGACCATCGAGTTCTGATGGCCACGCCCAAGAGCAGCCTGGATCCTGCTGGATTTACAAGAGGCTTTTTACGCTCCTCCCTGCTATTTTCACAAGTCACCGGCTCGTTACTAAACGCAGCTCTTCATGTTCTGCCTTTACTTGTTATTTGTATTTATTTGCAGCATTGGGCTTGGAATCTTGGGCTTCATGCTTGTTCACAAGATCAGCTCTCCAACCCTCCACTGTGAGTGGAGTGTTGATTTCGCCTGTCAAGTTCTGTGAAGGAAGTTTTTGGCGGGTGAGAGCTGGCCTGGCTGAGCCAGCAGCTCTGTGTGGAGCCCCAGCCTGGCCACACATCTGACATAACCTTTTTTTTTTGTTTTGTTTTTAATTTTATTGTATGAATTTTATTGCCTGCATGTGTATCTGTTTACCACGTATGTAGCTGGTCTTCATGGAGGTCAGAAGAGATCATCAGATTCCCTGACACTGGAGTTCATGGCAGCTGTGTGCTGTTCGATTGCGAATAGAACCTCGGTGTTCTCCGGTACTCTTAGCCTCTCGAGCACTCTCTCCTGCCCTCTGAGAGTGTACGTTCTTAACCATGGCGGAGGGTGCCGCCAGCCCTCCAGAGGGTTCAGGTGGGACCTTCAAGGGTGTCCAGGCTGGACGAAGTGGGAAGTTGTACTCCCAGAATAGCCCATGTTGGTTCTTCCTTTCCTGGGGTTACCATAGCATTATCTCGTGCCAGGTAGCTTACAACAGAGCTGCTCTCAAGTTCAAAGCCAAGGTGTCGGCTCCAGGGAGAGTCTGGTTGGTCCACATATTCTGTGGCTTGTAGCAGCGCCATTCCAGTATCTGTTTTGTCTTCACGCGGCCTGCTTCAAAAAAAGAATTTTTTTTTAAAAGATAAAATATCCTTTAATCCCAGCACTCAGAGAGGCAGAGGCAGGCACTGCTCTGAGTTTGAGGCCAGCCTGGTCTACAAAGTCCAGGACAGCCAAGGCTACACAGAGAAACCTTATCTCGAAAAAAAAAAAAAATGATGTTGTACGTGTATGTATGAATGATTTGTCTTGGGCATGCTTGTGTTTCGCTTGCATGTCTGGTGCCACGGTGGTCGGAAGAAGGCATCAGATTGCCCCTGGATCTGGAGTCACATGGTTGTCAGCCGCCATGTGGGTGCTGGGAATTGCATGCCAGCCCTCTGCAAGACAAGTACTTGAAGCCACTGAGCCATCTTTGTAGGCCCTGAAAACTTAAAAAAATTAGACTCTCTGTCTCTGTTTGTCGGTCTCCACTGCTCCATCTGTGTGTGTGTACGTCTTCTCTCACTGAGCCATCTTGCCAGCCTCTCTTGTGTGCCTGTTAAAAGGGCAGTTGGCATTCACTTTAAAGTCCACACAAGGAATACTAGGTTCTTAGTTTAGAGGCTCTATCATCATCCCATGGTAGTGAAAATTCTGACGTTTTTGTTTTAATCTCAGGTATGGGGATATGGGACTGCTCCTTACTGTTCATAGCAGTGGATTATGAGTTGCCTTGTGCTCTGGCAAAGACATGTTTCTGCCAGCTGCAGATAGTTTCTGTGATTGTGTAGAATTCTGGGAACTTTTCAGAGGGTACATAAATGCTAGGTCTCTGAGAGGTAGGGTTGGAGGTTGTTGGGCATTCAGGGGCCTTGGGTGCAGCTTTTTAGTAGTCATGCTCAAAGAAGAAATGAAAGGGAAGGAATTACATTCAGAGATCTCTATCCTCATTTCCTATCTAGTGACGGGATAAAACCAGGGAGGATAAAAGGTGGGGGAAAGAGGAATCCACAAAGTAGCCAAGACCAGCTACATCCCACTGCAGCCTCCATTCTGCCTATAGCAGCCAGGTGCTAGGACTCTCCAGGCCATGCTGTAACACGACAGTGGCATCAGCCAGCCCTCCTTGGTGACACCCTGAGCACTACTGCAGACCTGCCTAGCGGGGTGGCTCCCAGGCCCCTCCCACCTCCTATCTGGGAAACTGCTAAACTTGAAGCTGGATCCTCTCCGGTTAGAGCTCAGCAACCATGCCCTCAGCACTCAGCAGAGTTTTGAGAACTCCAGCCTCTTGAGTCAGTTACTCGTCCTGTTCGAAATCAGAATCCCAAGGCTGCTGTGTTCGCTCAGCCGATGTGTCTGACGCATCAAACCGAGGGCAGCGTTACCTGCGTCGCACCACGAAAGCTTGGTAACCGCGACTTAGATCCTGTCGTCTTTATACTTAGCTCTAAACCTTGAAGCCAATATCTTCGGAGACGTGATGTCCCATCTGAACAAAGACGAGACCGTCCTCTGAGTGAGGTCGGTGGGCAGGCTTCAGAGGCTGGGAGCAAACGGCTGCCCTCCCAGGCTGTCATCTAGGGCTGTCGGTGAGGGATGTGGTTCCCTTTTCTGTGTTTTGCAGTCCTTGGCAGGTTTGTCTGAGGTGACACCCAGTGTCACGTGCTCAGTTGGACGAGCCCTGCCCTCTCCTGCATTCTCAGGGGCATCCTGTGTAGCATCCAGCTTGTCTGAGCCTAGGGTCCCCCGCAGTGTGTGCTGGGGTGGGGGTGACCAGGGCAGCCAGGTGCTTTGGCTGCCGATCCCTCCACCCTCCACTAGGTGGTGCTGTATTCTGCCTGACTCGCTCTGCAGTTTCAGGGTTGTTTCCTTTGCAGTTAGGATCCCAAGGGCTGTCATTGCCAAAGATCTGGGCTGAGATGCCGGTCCTTGTGCTGGCTGCGGACATCCTGGGAGACTTGCTTTGGGTGTCACCCGTCAAACTGAGCTGTGGTGTAAGCAGATCTTCAGATGTCCGGGAGTTTCTGAGGTTCAAGATCTCTATGCCCTAACCTGCCAAGTGAGTCTGCAGTCCAGTCCAGGCTGCTTCACCCAAGACAGTTTGAGGGACCATGTTCAGCTCTCTCTCTTCCACACTCTGATCAGAAGGTCCCCACCACTGCTGGCTCACTGCTCATATATGCATTTACCTGGTTCTGTACCCTGAAGTAGTTTTATTTAGCTGTTGAGTTAATATTAATGTCAAACCTGGTTAAGGGGGAAGACTTGATGGAAGGGAAATTATAGAGGAAAAAAAAATGACCCCCAAATAACCATAGGCAGAAATGAGGAATGACAAGTTTCATATGTCAGAATGTTTGTCTATCTCAGTTTGAATCTTGTCTGACAGGGACAGAGTCTGACTCCTGAGGTACAAAGGGCCCAGAGAGCTAACATTCGGTCCTCTTCTTGAGCATCTACTCTGTTTCAGGTTCTGTGGGGGAAACTGAGGGCCCAATAGTAGGGTGAGTTGCCAAGGGTTCTAGACTGGTCAGCTGACCACAGGCCAGCATCTCCTCTGAGTCTTGGCATCACTACGTGGCGGATGGAGGCAGAAGCTGTTCTGGGCATCTGGATAGGAAGGAGGCAAGGTTGTAGGACTGGAGGGGCACACTGCCAAACATTATCCACAGAGCCATCCCAGCTCTGTAATCTAAGCTCACTGGGTAGACCATGGGTGTGGGGGGAGAGACTGTGAATGTGAAGAGAGGCTTTCCGGGCCAACATAAAGCTTTTTTGTTTGTTTGTTTTCTTGTTTTTTTGAGACAGCATCTGCCTAGGAATCCCAGACTGGCCTGGAACTTCCCGTGTAGCCTACTCTGGCTTTAAACTCGTCATCTTTTCACCTGGCCTCTGGAGTGCCAGGATTCTAGGTTTGTGCCACTAATGTGGCTTTTTAAGGTCACACTTAGTGCTTCAGTCTCTGCGTGAATGGGCCAGTGCTGGCCTCCACTGTGAACCTGTGTTTTTAATAGATGGCTTGGTCACCTGTGCTGTTGACCCCCAGTGGCCACTGCCCACCTGTGGGCTGGGTTTGGAGTCTCTGTAGTGGGAGCTGGAGACATCAGGAGCCAGGTGCCATGGGGACTGCGGGAAGGTGAGGGAGCAGGAACAACAGGCACTACAGGGTCAGCCGTGGCAAAGACATGGAGATGTCATGGTCATTGAGGCAGGCTGGCATTGAAGGTGTATGGTTGGGAGGAAGGGAGGGCCGCAGCAGGCTTGAGAACTGGAGCGCTGACTAAAAGGAGTTTCAACTTGACCTTGAGAAGTCATCAAGGGCTCCTTAAAAGGAGCAGGCTGTCTTCACTCCTTCCTTCCCTGCCCAAGGAGGATGCCCTGAAGTTGCTGGACAGGCAGGGCTTTGCTAGACTCTGCTCAGGCTCCAGCTGGGGAGAAGAGGGCTCCTATCAGGGCAGCACATCTGGCCAGGAGAAGGGCAGGGCCAACTCCATCTCCACTTCCCCCAGTGTGGCCTCTGTTTTTCCTATGAACTGAGTCACAGCCCCTGTCAAGAGGTCCACCGTGCCCACATTAGCACCCAGCTGCATCATACAACGAGGTTAGTGCAAGGCTTTACGGAGGGGCCAAAGAATGGAGAATGGGGCCTTTCCTTGCATATCAATTTCTCTGCTCAGGGAGACTGAGTCGTCACAGAAAAAACAAGAATAACCAAGAAGGGAGGAGTCTTTATCTGGTTATGAAGGTGAAGAATATTAATGAACCTTCTGAGAACCTACTGAGAAACACTAGGAACTCTAGGGCCTCCTCTTTTTGTTGCTTCTGGCAGGAATAGGGGTTTTCTGTCGTGGCAGCTGGTAGGAGCCTGTGACAGCTCCAAAGAGGTGGTGGGGGAACTAGGCAAGTTAAATTAGCCCTGTGGAAGTTAACCCTGGGATGGAGTGCTGGACCAAATGTGCCTCAGTGCACCAAGTGTACATGCAGAGCAGAGCAGGATCGAGTCTGAAGGAGAAGGTAGAAAAGGGACAGACACACCGAAAGGGCAGGGAGTGCCAGGATTCATCTCACCGGGTGCAGGATGCTCACTGTTTCTGCCAGGCCTTTTTGCGCCTGGAAAATACCCTAAAAAGTGATTCTCACTGAGTGCTCAGCCATGCCGCCCTTGGTGGAATGGAACTGCTTTTAACTTTAGCTTTCTGCCTAGGAAGTAAGTTTCTTCTTATTTTTTTTAAATTACTTTTCTTTTTAGTTTTAGTTTTGTTTTGTTTTTGGAAATAGGTTCTTACTGTGTAGCCCTGGCTGGCTTGAAACTTGCTATGTAGACCAGGCTGGCCTTAAACTTAAAGGGATCCACTTGCCTCTGCCTCTAGAATGCTGGGATTAAAGGCATGTGTCACCACAGCAGCCTAGACTTATTTTTCAAATATGCATATATGTAGTGTGTGTGTGTGTGTGTGTGTGTAAGCCAAAGGACCACTTATGGGAGTCAGCTCCCTCTTTTCCCTGTGTGGGACTGGGATTGAACTCTGGTCCATCAGCCTCAGCCACAAGCACCCTTAACCATTTTGCCAGAGCTCTAGACAGATCTTGAGGGGGGAAAAAAGCTGAAATGCAGGCAAAGTTCTATGCAAGGAGAATGTTCTTTGCACCATACTATTTACACAAAGCATTGGCTATGACATGAGGTTCAGTGGTTGGCAGATGGGCAGCACAGAGCATGTACAGTAAAAGAGACAGGATGCAGCAGGATTCTAGGCCCGGTTAGATGCCGGATCCTGCAGAAGCGAAGAGTGTGAGGGCCTTGGGAGGGCCCTGGGTGCTGGTGAATTTGTACCCTGAAGGACACAGCATCACTGTGGATGGGAAGCCATTTGCAATACACTGCATACGGAGGGCATCCTGTTGAATGTTTAAGAGACCCACGCTCAGTTACCAGAGCTTGAGACGTGGCTCAGAATGGTTTGGGTTCATGTGCTGGCTCTAACCGTTTCGAAGACTGGGGATGGTGGCTAGCCTTCTTCTACATTAAGATGGGGCCACTGTGCTCCTCATCTCATGGTCTGTGTGTGTGATCACCTAATGAGGTGTATATCTAAGGATCCCTGTGCATCCCAGATGGTAAACACCCGTTCCTATCATTCCCTCCCATGTGTTCCTTTCCTCAGACAACTGCCAGAACACCCCTCCTCCTTTTGCCTTCTGTATACAAATTCAATTATTTCCCACAGGTGCATCATGGGTTGGTCCTAATGGGACAGGAGGCCTTTGCCTTGGCTGGAGAGGCGGACTCAGGGTGGACAGTTAGAGCCAAATGACTAGCTGGTTTCTGCGGAGGCCAGGGAGGAGAAACACTCTGGATACCGTCTGGTCCTTGGCAGACACTGTGGAAGGGGCTGTGGCTTGCAGCCCTTAGCTGTTTGTCTTCCTTGAGGCTGTTTCCCCGCCTTTCCCACTTCCCCCACCACACACTCTGTTTCCTCCTCCCTGCAGCTTGGACCAGAGACCCTGCATTTGACACCATGGACCCATCAGACCGCGAGGACACCATGGACCCATCAGACCGCGAGGACACCCCAGGTAGTTACATCCCCCTGGCTGCTTCTTGCTTGTGGCCTAGACCTCCATACTGAGTGTGGAGAAATTGAGGACAGAAAGGGGGTCCCCTCCCAAGGGGGACTACTGTATTCTCCCAACACCAGCTCTCCAGGGGTCTCTTCCTGGCCCCATCCTAGGGAGTACAGCTAGGACTCACCTCCTCCCCATCCTGCCTCCTCATGTGGGACCAGTACAGCCTCGGGGGGCTGACTCTGGGCTTTTCCATTCTGTCCTCTGACCCCATTCTCCTTTCCAAGTAGCGAGCAGAAACTTCATCGAGGAAGTCAAGGAGTATCTGCAGCACACGTTGAGCAGGGCAGACCTGAGGCTGCTGCTGACTGAAGACGGAGCCTGGGAGGCCTTCGTGGCTGAGGCTGAGCTGTCCAGGTCAGCTGCGGTTAGGCACTTCCGTCCTGTTTGTGGGTTCTCTTCTCCTACCTGTGGAGGGTACCGCCTCGTTCACCGTCCGGTGTCTCCTCTCCACCCAGTGTCCTTGTTCACACACCAGTGCCCTCCACACACACCCAGAATTGTGCTTCTTGAATGTCCCAGAGGCTCCCAGTGAAGCTGAGGGCCATCCAAAGGCGGGACACACACTGTCCCTCAGGCAGACCCGGGGTTTCTCACTCTCCTGGAGATCAACACCTTTAGTCTCCAGGTCCCTGAGGGGTCAGAAATGACACCCGAGCCCCCACCACATGCCGCATGGCAAAGACTGAGTCCCCTCTCCAGGACATGCCTGGGAACAGAATGTTTTGGACCCTGGATTTTTCTGATTTTAAAATGTTTTCAACTGTGATATACTGTGGGGATGAGATCCAAGTCTCAACATGAAATAAAACTGTGATTTTTTTTTTTCACACCTCGCACACATCTTAATTTTTCATGCTCTTTTTAATTCTTTTTAGGATTTGTTTATGTTTATCTTTAGGATTTGCTTATTTTTATCATTATCTTTATTTATTTTTATTATCAATGTTTTTCCTGCATGTACAACTGTGAGGATGCCAGATCCCCTGGAACTGGCGTCACAGACAGTCGTGAGTTGCCATGTGGGTGCTGAGAATCGAACCCTGGTCCTCGTTGCTCTGTTTCATGCCCTTGTGTTTCAGTGTGGCTTGTCCCTTGAGGTCCGCTATGGGACTTTCCACTGTGGCATCAAGACATGGCTTGGAAGACTCCATTTTTCGGCGCCTTCCACATTCAGAATATTCACTCAGGGCTTTTCAGCTCCAATGAGCCTCCAGCCAATGTCCCCCGCCACAGGCAGATAGTCCTGGCAGGCCTCCCGAGCGTATCTCAGCAGCCAAAGGCAAAAGGAAGACACTTCATGACACACTAGCCAACATTCCACAAATTAAGCGTGACTTACGCTCCATTCCGGCTTGCCTGTGTTCAGCAGCAGCGTCCCCTCCCCTTTGCTCTCCCCACCCCCAACAAATGTGCTGATGGCCACGGTGATGCCCTTGGTAAGAGGGCATCTTTATCAAATGCCTGACACTAGAGTGTTTGTTTGACAAGGTCTGATGTGTTCCACTTTGGCCTTGAACTCAGACATAACCAAAGCTGACCTTGAACTTCTGATCCTCTTGCAAAGTACTGGAATTACGGGTGTGTAATTCCAGTATTGCTTTTATGCTTTTATGTTTTTATGCAGTGTTAGGCTCCAGGGCCTCATGCATGCTAGGCAAGCACCTTACCTACTGTGCTAATCCTTGCCCATACAGAAAGTCTTTTTTTTAAAGGACTTATTTATTTTTATTTTATATGTATGAGTCATGCCTGCATGACATGGTGCCCACAGAAGCCAGAAGAAGGTACTGGAGCTCCTAGAACTGGAGTTACAGGCAATTGTAAGCTCCCACGTGGGCACTGGGCATCTCACCTGCGAGCTCTGGAAGAGCAGACAGTGCTCTTAGCTGCTGAGTCAACCTTTCCAGCTGCAAGAGCAAGAGCATCTTAAACCAACAAACAAGACTTTTCCAGATTCCGGTTCTCTCCAAGTGCACCAAGCACACTCATTTAGGGAGCCAGTTCTTCAGCCCCTCTGATTTTCTTACTCATTATCCTGTACTGACAAAGGACCCTTAATAATTGCCACGTGTTCATCATCAAAAGAAAGATTCTGTATGTCTGTAAAACCCCTCCTGAGCCAAAGGAAGCATGCTGACATCTGGGCAGCCACAAGTTATGGAGCCCTATAACAAACTGCTTATTTGTTTTGTTTTGTTTGTTTGTTTGTTTGTTTGGGGATGGAAATGAGGGCCCCATACGTATTACATAAGAACTCTACCATTGGTCTAAATTTCTAGTTAAACTATCTCTCTCTTAATCACTTGATACCTATTACAGAGCTGATGAAGGTAAATTACGGGACGCCCTCAATTCACTCACAGAAAACATGGCTGTGGAAGACCAGGATAGGCTCCAACGTGACCTGCGGGACACGGAGAGGTTTATGGATGTGTTTCCTCAGGTGAAAATGGAGCTGGAGGCCCACATCAGGAAGCTCCGTGCCCTTGCAGACAAGGTTGACAAGATTCACAAAGACTGTACCATCTCCAAGGTGGTGGCCGGCTCCACCAGTGCTGTGTCTGGGGTCCTGACCCTCCTTGGCCTCACCCTGGTACCCGTGACAGCTGGGGTCAGTCTGGTGCTCTTGGCAACAGGGATGGGACTGGGAGCAGCAGCAGCTGTGACTAGTGTCTCTACTTGCATTGTGGACTCTGTGAATGAGTCATCAGCCAAAACGGAAGCCAGCCACCTAGTGTCAACCAGCATGGCCAAAGTGAAGATGGTTGCAGGGGCCGTGGCTCACTCAGGATCCCAAATCTATTCCTTGTCTGAGAACTGCTACCGAGTCCTGCGATGCATTGAGCAGAGCATCTATGCCATCAAGCTCACCAAAGCCAACCCCGCCTTAGCAGCCAGTGCCAAACGCCTCATGACCATGGGGAGCATCTCTGCCCAAAGCAGCAAGCAGGTGAAGAAAGGCTTTCAGGGCACCACCCTGGCAATGAGCAGAAGAACCTGGATCATGGGTATAGCCATTGCAGGTGTGTCCCTCATTTCAGATGTGATCAACCTTGTAAACGAGTCCAAGCATCTGCACAAGAGGGCCAAAGCAAAGTCTGCTGAGGAGCTGAGGCAGCAGGCTCAGGAGCTGGAGGAGAAGTTGCAAGTGCTCATCCAGATCCACGACAGTTTGCAGTCAGGCTCAGCTCAGTAACACCCTTCCTTTCCCGGAGTAGTGTAGAAGTCCAGGGAGGTGTTTGGATAGAGACAGAGGCATTTTGCGAAAGGGGGTTAAGTCCATGGTGTTCAGGACTTAGGCATTTCTTCTTTCCAAAAACTTTGTTGTGGTTTTATTTATATGTGTATGTGTGTATCTGAGCATCTGGGTGTAGGTGCCCTTAGAGGCCAGAAGAGGGCATCAGATCTCCTGGAGCTGGAGTTACAGGAGGTTGTCAGCTGCCTCACCAGGACAGCTAGTGCTTTTAATTGCTGAGCCACCTTTCTAGCCAGGGCTTGGCCTTTTTGTGGCCGACCACTGTAGGATCAATGCAGGTAGCTACTGGAGCAAAGAGAAAACAATGAGAGGCTTAAACAAGGGGCCAGAAGGGACTAGAGAGTATGGGGGATGGGGAAAGCCAGAGGGAGAGTTCTGTATGTAGAGGAGCCGCAGAGACTTCCTAGGATGACAGGGGTGGTGGAAACAGGGGTGGTGGTGATGACAGAGCGGGCACAACAGTCGTCAAGGGACCAGGGTACCCTAGAGGACCAGTGAAATTCCAGTGACACTCAGGAGACAGTGCTGGGAATAGTGGTTGGTTTAGGGCTGGGGAGTGGCACAGAGGGGAGTGAAAACAAACTGAAACTTTGTGAAACTTTGTGGTGTGTTGAGGGCAGTCAGCCTGTGGTTAAGAGATACCCCTTCTCAGAGCCACAGCTGGGGTGGGGGGTTGGGCTGGGGAGTGGTGGACAAGTCCACCTCTCTGCTTATCTTTCTCTTCCATCTTGTGTTCCATAGACTTTAGTTCAATGAATATTAACCAGCTATTCTAGGGAACTGGGGCCTCCTAGCCTGGTGATCCCAAAATCACAGGTAAGGAAAACAAAACCTTGGAACATGGCTCAGGGCCTGTGATTAGAGAGCACTCACGCTCATCCTAACCTCCGAACAGCTGTATCCACAATTCCTTCTAGGAGGCAATGGCCTTGTTCAGGTGTGGAGCACAGCCTTTCGGGAGACACAGAGGTCCTTGCGCTCACAGGTGAGCATGGGGGTGGGGGTGGGGGGACCAGGAATGTTAGCATCAGGGTTGTTCCTTCAACAACAAGGAAGGGATAACCTGTTATCTGCCCATGAGGTTGGAAGCAGGCAATTGTAACAGTTTGGTGATTTCCTGTGCTTTCTTTGTGCCCAAGACCATACCAGATCCTCCACTGCCCCCCCGACCCTTACTGTGAATTTGTCCGTCTGTCGAAACCATCTTTATGAAAGATGTCACGTTACAGAAAGAGTCTGATGCAGTCATGTCTTAAGCTTTATTGAGTTCTTACCACCAAGAAAGTGTTCACCAACCTGCGCTGTGTGTAACTATGCCTAAAATAAACTGCTTCGGGGTCAGACTCCTGAAGTTTGAACCAACCCTGGCTACTTAGTCGTGCTGAGACAAATCACCTTTCTTGCCTCTTGTGGATTGTTACTCTACTGGTCATGTGGCTTCAGAGATCGCCACAAAGGCCTGTCCCACAAGGTGGCACTCTGTCTTCAAGCTGGCATCTCCCAGCTTACCCATGCTGAATACCCTTCTGGCCATTTCAGTAGTGTCCCATGTGGTCACTTCTGGGGTTGAGAGTCACTAAGCAGCAGCCTTGGTGGGGCGCGGGCCGTGATATGTGGATAAGCACAGCCTCTCTCCCTGCCATGTGGTTCCAAAACATCTTTGGAAACACCAGGCTACTGGGGAGGGCAGAGGCCTGGTGGCCACAAAGGCTTGTTCTTCCTCTGAGCATAAAGAGTTTAATAGGGCTGGGCATGTAGCACACACCTGTAATCCCAGCACTTGAGAGGCAGAGGCAGGCGGATCTCTGAGTTGGAGACCAGCCTGGCCAACAGAGTGGATTTCAAGACAGACAGAGCTACATAGTGAGACTCAGTCTCACCCACCACTCAACAAAAGGGCTCCTTAGGTAGTAGAGCTTTTCAGGAGAGCATTCACATGGGACAGGAGGGTTGTTTGTTTTGTTTGTTTTGTTTTGTTTTAACTCTGGCCTCATTTTGGTGCCATTATCTCTCCCCTAAGTTTCTGTTAACCTCTAGACCTATTCCTATTGGAGGGCTGAACTCCAGCCAGACCCTTTGCTGATATCCAGGACACAATGCAGAGGACCCTTCCAGATAGAGAAGATGGGGAGATGCTCTCTGCTTATCAGGATCACCTCTAGCTGGTGACCCCAGCTCGCCAGTGCTAGCTACAGCCTGTGTTGGGGCAAGACTCCAGAGTGTCTGAGCAGGGCTGAACACCAGCAGCCAGGTGTTTGAATTTGAATCCAACCTTCATGGTCCTCTCTCAGGACACTCGGTGCCCGCTCATTCAACTCTCAAGTGTAGCATCCTTTTTAAACTATATTTTATTTGGGGTTACTTATTCCTCTACCTCCCTTCCAACCTCCCGATCATAGGTTAGAAAGGTTAGAAGGGACAGGGGATATAGCCCTTTTTAGACTTATTTCTGGCTGGTGAGGGTTGTCAGGTTCTTTGGGAAAATACCAATGAATGTCAGTCATCAGGGTATCTAGCAGTCTAGCAACAGCAAACAGCAAATACAGAAGGACGAATAAGCAGCCGCCTTCTTCCTCCATCCATCTCCTTGAAGTACCTTCCTCTCTCTGGGCACTGGTATTTATATCCTCTCAGAGTCCTCAGAGTTAAACTAACTCCAACTGGCAAAGACCACGCCCCTCTCAAAGCCAACATGAGGCTGTTCTCAGCTGTGGACAAACTAAAAACAACTGCATACCCCACACTCGGGATTAAAACAAAAACCTGTTCATATAACATAACTGAGTTTATAAAGAATCTAACATTTCCACTACACTCAATGTTTTTCAAACTGAAGATTTGCAGCTGCCTATTCTAAGCAAGGTCATTCATGCTTGGGGCTCCGGGGTATGATGGGTCTGTTTCACACGACAGCTGTTCCACCACTGCTCTCCTCTCCTCTTAGTGACACGTGATGTCACTAAGAGAGGCTGGGCCCATTTTTCCTATGTGAAAACAAATGAGATGCCTCCTCGCCATCTTTGTCCTGGTAATGGGTAAATGACCGCTCCAACTTGGGCTCCCAAACCTGGAGCAAGTATGGAAATGCCCAAGGGTGTTGGAACACATTCTCAGTGACAGTGCCTGACCTTCTCTAAGGGGTGGTGGTGGTGATGGGGTGTCTGTGTTCTGCCTTAGATTCCATGTGGCTTTTTTTTTTTTTTTTTTTTTTAGCTTATCTTTCTTTCCCAAGCCTTTTCTCAAGCTTCCTGCTGATTCGGGGCACCTTAGATGCCATCCAAACACATTTATTGCTGTTTTCCTCATAAAAATAATCGATTTTGTCAATTGGCTTCTTGCCAAGATTGCTGATTGGTAGCCACCAAGAGCCCAAGGCTGCCTTATTTGTGCTAATTAACAGGATCAACTTTGGAATGGTAACTGGAGTATTGCTTCAGACTAAGGGCATTAATGAGCTCGTGCCTTTGTTTCCCAAGACACATCACTGCTGAGCACTGGTCAAGCCAGAGAGTTGAGTCCCTGTGTCATGGGTGTCCCTGTTACTTCCTTTTGAGCCTCACTGATACAATGAGCCTGTCAATCAAGCTGCTGTTAATTTTGTTTTAGGCATTTTTGTTAGAGACAACACCGTGTAATCATCTATCTCTCCAATTGGGCCAAGGGGGCATGCCAAGAGCATTTGGGACACCATTGGCTTGGCCCTTGATATGCCAAGGAAATTAACCAATCTCAAGAAAAATGAGCTCAGTTCCTCCCATCCAGTTCTGTCCAGTTCTTGTCATCAGTTGCATGAAAAGCCCCACCCCCCGCCCCACCACACACCAAGCAAGCGGCTCTTTGCTTTTTCTTCTTGGGACCCCTCCTATTCTCAGGAATTTCTCTCATGTTAACTTTTCCTTAGCAAAATCTGCTCGTTCTTGCTCCTGTGTGTGTGCCCATGTCATTAATCGTTATCGACGTCAGAAAATGAACTTGAGAGTCACAGTCTCAGTTGACTTTTGGTGAACTGGGTCCACAAATGTAAGAGAAAAGGGCTGGGGGTGGGGAAGCTGCGAAATGCTCTCTTCTGGACGTATGACAGGGCTGTTGCTCTCACGAACTCATTGCAGCTGTTAGCTCAGTCAAGGTGCCAGCAGGGAGCACTAATTGGACTCAGTGGGTTAAAAAAAAAAACAAAGGTAGAAGGGGTATGTGGTTGGGGTGTCTGGGGAGAGTTGAGGGGACTGAGGACGGATATAATCAATATAATAGTCTACACATATAAAATTGCCAAAGAATAAATAAAGAGATGTATAAAAACAGAGCAGCAGGGCAGCTAACCCCAGAAGCCAGCTCGCCATCTGGGTTTCAGAGTGTGATGAGTGAAACGCACAGACAACAGTGAGCAAGGGCTAAAGCAAAGGTGTGTCATCGCACGGCAGGGAGCTCTTGTGAGTCCATCTCTCCATGGTCACCAATACAGTGGATCAGAGAGGAGAGCCTCAAGCAAATGCAAGGCAGGGTTTTTATTGGGGTTTGAGCAAGGACGGGGAATTTCCAGCTGAGCAGTTATGTGATTGGGTGACATTCAGCAAGGGCAAACTTGTTACAAAGTGATTGGCTAACTAACATAACTAACGTTGAGTGAGCTATCTATAGACCTCAGGAATGTTGGGTATATTCCTGAGCCATGAATGTTCTACTACAAGGTCGATGGGCTCCCCAGCACAGATGCCCCACCCTGAGATAAGATACCTTCCTAATCTTGTGGTTATCCTCAAGGTGTTTCTTGGGTGAGGGAATTTTATAGTCTTGTTCTTGGAATTGGTGACCTATGGCCTAGTTTTTCTTTTTAAATTAGACCTGATCCTAAAATGGAGACAAAGTGGAGGTTGTGTCATCCTCTCAGTCCCTCCTTTTGGTTTTACCATGGGCCGAATCATAGGCCCACTTGAGTGTCTGTCTACTGTATGACAGGGTTGAGCTGTTCATATTGAGAACATAAGATCATAAGCTGGACGGTAGAGATGCATTTTCACACAAATTATCTATGGCATTATAGGAACCCATTCCTTCCTTATGCCAGGGAGCCCCTTTTGACTTAGCATTTCAGCCTGTTAGGCAGTATAATGGGTGAAGTTCTCTTTCTCTGTAACTTCTTCTAGCTGAGACAGATATAGTCTAGAGACAAGATTAAAATTTGTCTAGTAATTGGGGAAGTGAAGAATACCAAGACCAAGGGAAAAAAATCCCATTTCAAGAACAGGCAGGTGTACTCATAAACTCAGGAATTTTAGTTTACAAAAGGAAATATATTAGTATCACCATTGTATTGAGATCCATATTTTAGAAAAAAACAGTTAACTGGTGTCTGTAAGACAGCAGTAGACTCATGCCATTAAGACCTAGTACACATCAGAGTGGTTTTTAGCATCATGAGAAACACATTTAAGTCTACAAAAGGTAAATTAAAATCTCGACGTTGTGACTGAAAAACAAGCAGTCAGTGCTCCATCAGCTTATCAGAGCTCTACTGATCAGTGTCAAAACTTGGAGCTTTTGAAATCTTATAACGTAAGTACAACAACAGCATGGGGGTGGGGGAGAAACCCGAAACATTTCCATTTTGAACATGCCTTAAATTACTTTCTTATATCACTACAACTTGCATTCACATACCTTCAAACACTTTCTTAGACCCACGAACACTTTACAACTTGCGTTTATGTATCTTAGAACACCTTCTTAGACCCTCCAGTCTTCCTTGCATTTACGAAGCTTAAAAAAACCTTTTTAGACCCTCAAACACTTTCTTAGAGGCTTTTCTTCATAACTTTTATTTACCAACCTTGAAACATCTTCCTAGACCCTCAAACAATTTTTAGATTCTCATAACTTAAAATTTCATTATCCTCACACCTTATATAAACGTTACATCTTCCATCCAGTTATTTATCATAAGGCAGAGGCAGTTAACATGAAGCCTGTGAGCAAGGCAAACCTGTTTGCCTTTCTAAATAAGAGATCTAGTACCTAGGAGTTTTAATTAGCCAGTGAATTGACTAATGAACCAACAGTGGATCTAACTGTCTGCTCTTTAGCTGCAAAGCTACCATTAGCTTAGCTTAGCCACCAATGTGAAGAGACCTGAGAAGGATAAATTGTAACCTAATGAATCCATGTGCCAATGAAAATGGCAGAGATGACTAGTCAGTCCACCACCTAGGCAACTGTCCCTGGCCCCTGTGGTTTCATGACATCACGAGCAGAGGCAGTCCAGCCGTCAGGCACGGAATATGAGAGACTGTTTCTGTGGAAGAAAGAACATGAGAGACTGGCCTCACCTCGCTCAGCAACGGCAAACAATAGCTATCCAGGCGTCACTGTTTTGTCCACAGATCAGGCCTTAGCAGTGGGACAGTTGGGGCAGTCTTGCCCAGTCTTCAGCATACCACAGTCCAGACTTGAAGTCCTCTGTTGTTGTGCCCAAATCTTCTCGGAGAGTTTGGGGAGCTACTGCCAGGATTTGGGTCTCTCTGTCTGTCATAATAAGCTTACACATGTTAAGATGCCATATTCCACAGATCTCTCACAAGCTTGAGGGTCAGCAATGAGTTAATCTTCTTTACTTACCTGCTCTAAACTGCATTCTGTAAAACAGAATGTTATAATCTCTATTTATGGCATATTCTGTAAATAAGTGTTTTAGAACCATTATCTATTTCAAGTAGATCTACATAGACAAACTTAGTACTTACCCATGCTAAGCTTAATCTTGAAAACATGAACAAGAGACTAGGCAAAGCTCAATCTTGTAACCAACTTTAAATATATTTCTGAAATAAAATCAAAGCAAAACTTTCAATCATAGATATAGTTCAGAGTCAGACTGGCAAGTCTTGCTGATACTACCTCATGGCATTATTAAGACTGACCAGCAGAAGCTTAAAGGACAGAAGTTGCACTTAACGCTAAACAGGGCACTGAACACAATTGGCAGCCCTCAACAAAGATGGCGGACCATGACTATTCCACAACCAAGATGGTTGCCAGTCATGTGACTGCCATTAGTTAAGATGACAGTGAAACCATGTGTTTGCCCTTACTGGAGATGGCAGTGAAGCTATGACTCTACCCTTTTTATCCCTGAATCAACATGGTGCTCAGACATGTGTTATAGGCTGTGGCAGCCAATTTTAAAAAGATATTTATTAGGTGTTGTTGGTGATATTACTACCTTTTATGGTACAGTGCCATGGAGCATTAACATATTTTGTAACCAAATTTTAACATTGTAATCAAATAAGTTTTAGAACTTAGAACTGTTAACTACATAATAGAACAGTATAGAACAATTTTAAACTGTACTTGAAAATACCTGATAAACTTTAAAATGTTATAGCCTTAAACATTTTTTTTAATCTGTTTTTGCAATATCAAAATAACATATACCCTTTTTAGGAGTGAAGTCACTCCTTTTTAGGAGTGTAGCCATCATTTTAGTAGTCAAACCCAAATTTTATCCCTGTAAACAATTCAGTATCTTTAAAATCATTACCAATTTAAATTAGTCTAAGAGGAGATAGGATGATAAATAGAATTCATTATGAGTAAGAGGGTCTGTAATTTGTTTTTCCCTACACCACACCACGTGGCAACTTTAAGATGGCGGAGTCACATCACATGGCAGGCCACATGGTTGCTATTTAAATACATCTGTGTTTCTATAAATGTTACAAACACATATGCACACACATATATATGTTCTAAACAAGAGTTTGAATTCAAACTTTAAACATATCCAATAGCCGTTAATCTATAACCAAGACGTACAGAGCATATTAACCTTTCAATGTCAGTCAGAATTAAACATGTAATGGCCGTGCATACATTTAAAACAAACAGACCCAACTCTCCTTACTTCCTCCGGCTGTAATTTCAAGCACTGTGTTATCTGTGAATCCAGGAAGGAGCTGGGGCTCCCCAGCAGCATTGCTTGGTTTCAGGGGGCAGCAGGGTAGCTCTGCACAGGACAGCTTCTACTTGGCACCTGCTGCGTGCACCTGCTCTCTCTCTCTGTCTCATGGCCAAACCCTCACTTGGGTCAAGGACATCCAACAAAGTCCCCCTTCTCAGCTTCACTCCTTCAATGCCTCCCGCTGCTTTCTTTGTGCCTTTCTTCAAAGCTTTCTCTTAGTTGTAGTCCCTCTTGCCACTGATACCCCAGTTGCCAATGCCCTCCCCCCACTGATGGCTTATCCTCTTAATCATTTAAGCCCTCCTTTGGGAACTAAAACCAAACTCTCTCTACATCAACCCCAAAAGCCTGTTACAGGCTGTCCCTCTCACCATTTGCCAGGAGTCTCCCCAACCATCCATGTTTCTAAAATATCTCAATTTCAAAACTCATCTGAACACCCCAAAAGACTATTCTGATGTAGCAAAAGCCTCCCAACTTATGTTCTCCCAACACAACCAGACCCTGCTTTCAGATCATAGTTGGTTTTGAATTAACCTTATAGAGCCAATCTAAATTTCCTGGATCCTCTCAAGAACTCTCAAACGGACTCCTGATAAGTACTCCCGCCAACCAACAGCCTCAGTTTTCCTGCCCATTACATAGTCTAAGGGTCGGATCTCCCTAGGATCTCTCCCCCTTTCCCTGGTCTTAAAACTCCCCTTCACAACTACCAGGACCATGAACCTAAAAGTTCCACACGTTCATCTAAGATAAAAATTTCCCCCCTAAATTACACTTCCCTATGATACAATAGGAGAAACAGCCTGCTCTTTCCTGGCCTTGACCAACAACCCAGCTCCCTTGGGTCTCCCAACGCCCCAATATCAACAGGAAGCAGCCAGAGAGGAGGACGCCCACTTACCCAATACCCAGGGAGCCAATAATAAAACAAAAAGGTGCGAATTAGGGTACTATAGTTGGTCTGAGCGTGGCAAACATGGCACTGGCAAGGCCTTGCCCTTCTCCCCCATGCCCTCTGCCTTCCTAAGAACCATT